>NC_135981.1:2213146-2536978 GCF_053455715.1 Rhinoraja longicauda | reverse complement strand
TTCAATTCAATAAAAAAAAGCTTTTTCACCTGTACCTCGTTACAATGTGACAATAAACTGAACTAAAACGAAACTAAACTAAACTAAACTATTCTCCCCTCCTCCCGTTGTGGCAGAACACACAAAAGCTTGACAGCTTGAAATTCAATGAACAGTTTTTACCTCGTGTAATAAACCAAAGTCATTTATTTCCAATTTCCAGCATCTGCAGTTTGTCAGTTGCCATTTCATGAAATTCATTGGCCACATTTTCACTAGCAGTCCCTCTCAGCAGTAAAGACCCCCGAGACCTTATTCTGCCATCTGCCACAGAAAATCTTTCCGTAACTTTAAAGACATTTATGGTGCGTTTTCAACCGTCTCCAGTTCAGCGGAAACTTCCAGCTGTTCAAACTTCCTTGTAGCTGTAACCCACAGTCCAGGTGCCCCACTCTGGTGCCTCCTGCTTCCAATATCAGCCTCATAACGTACACCCGAGCCCAGCTGGTTAACTTATTGTTCAAACGAATCACCCCCACCACCCCCCTCCCCCACCTCCCCCCCTCTCTCCCCAAAGACAGACACAAAGTGCTGGCGTAACTCAGCAGGCCAGGCAGGCATCTCTGAAGAAAAGGAATTGGTGACGGTTTCAGGTTCGAGACTCAACAAGCCACCCCCTGGGAGAAGGGATCTGAACCCGAAACGTCCACCTATTCCTTTTCCTCCCAGAGATGCTGCCTGACCCGCTGAGTTACCTTTCCACACCACTCCTGTCACTATCTTTGGTGTGAACCAGCATCTGCAATTCCTCTTCCTACATATTCCCCCCCCCCCCTCCCCCCTGATCTCTCATTTTCCTGCTCCCACCTATCGCTTAATATTTTCCTCGCCCTCTCTTCTATCTCGCTCCCCCTCTCTCTCTATTTCTAGGCAGCGCACTCTATTGTCTATTTACTTGTCTGTTTAGTTTAGTTTAGGTTAGTTTAGAGGTACAGCGCGGAAACAGGCCCTTCAGCCCAGCGAGCCCGTGCCGCCCAGCGATCCCCGCACATTAACACTATCCCACACACACTTGGGACAATTTACACTTACACCAAGCCAATTAACCTATAAACCTGCACGCCTTTGGAGTGTGGGGAGGAAACCGGAGATCTCGGAGAGAAACCCACGCAGGTCACGGGGAGAACGTACAAACTCCGTACAGACAGTCCCGTAGTCGGGATCGAACCCGGGGTCTCTGGCGCTGCAAGCGCTGTAAGGCAGCAACTCTACCGCTGTGCCACCGTTTATTTATATATATGTATATATATATATCCAAAAAGTGGTGGATTAACTCAATGGGTCGGGCAGCATCTTTGGAGAACATGGATAGGTGATGGTTTGGGTCAGAACCATTCTTAAGTGTCTCCTTCCCCCTCCCTCTCGTTCTCGTTCCTCTCCCTCTCTCCTCCCCCCTCTCTCCCCCCTCTCTCTCTCTCTCACCCTCTCTCCCCCTCTCCCCTCCCTCCCCTCACCCTCCCCCTCTCCCTCCCCCCCCCTCCCCCTCCCCCCTCTCTCCTCCCTCTCCTCTCTCTCTCTCTCTCTCTCTCTCTCTCTCTCTCTCTCTCTCTCTCTCTCCTTCTCTCTCTCTCTCTCCTCTCTCTCTCTCTCTCTCTCTCTCTCTCTCCTCTCTCTCTCTCTCTCTCTCTCTCTCTCTCTCTCT
Source organism: Rhinoraja longicauda (assembly GCF_053455715.1). Classification (NCBI taxonomy): domain Eukaryota; kingdom Metazoa; phylum Chordata; class Chondrichthyes; order Rajiformes; family Arhynchobatidae; genus Rhinoraja; species Rhinoraja longicauda. The sequence goes on along the minus strand of NC_135981.1, from coordinate 2,535,297 downwards.
CTCTCTCTCTCTCTCTCTCTCTCTCTCCTCTCTCTCTCCTCTCTTCTCTCTCTCTCTCTCTCTCTCTCTCTCTCTCTCTCTCTCTCTCTCTCTCTCTCTCCCTCCCTCTTTCTCTCTCTTTCTCTCCCTCTGCTGGTTTGCACCAAAGATACACACAAAATGCTGGAGTAACTCAGCAGGTCAGGCAGCCTCTCTGGAGAAAAAGGATGGGTGACATTTTGGTTCGGGTCCTTCAATCTGAAGAAGGGTCCCGACTCGAAATGTCACCCATCCTTTTTCTCTAGAGACGTACAGGTTTGCAGGTTAATTGGCTTGGTATAATTGTAAATTGTCCCTTGTGTGTAGGATAGTGTAGTGTGCGGGGATCGCTGGTCGGTGTGGTCTCGGTGGGGCCGAACGGCAAGTTTCCGCCCTGTATCTCTAAACTAAACTAAAGATAAAGACCCGTTGAGTTACTCCCAGCACTTTGTGTTTATCTTTAGTGTAAACCAGCACCTGCAGTTCTTCGTTTCTACAGACGGCTTGATCGTAATCATGTATAGTCTTTTCGCTGGCTGGATAGCTCACAACAAAAGGCTTTTCACTGTACCTCGGTACAATAATAAACCAAGCTAAACTAAAGTACAGCACAGCACAGGCCCTTCGTCACACAATGTCTGTGCTGAAGATGAGTCAAGTTAAACTAATCTCTGCCGGCACGGGATCCACATTCCTCCATTCCCTGCATATCCGTGTTCCTATCCAAAAGCCTCCTAAACACCACTATCGTACCTCTCCACCACCACCCCTGGCAGCGTGCGTTCCAGGCCCTCCACCACCCTCTGTGTAACGAAACCTGCGCCCCACACATCTACTTTGACTTTGCCTCCCTCGCCTGAAAGCCATGCCCTCCAGCTTCTGAAATATCCATCCTGAGAAAAAGGGTTCTGACTGTCTACCCTATCTATGCCTCTCATACTTCTATCAGGTTTCCCCAGAGACTGAAGAAGGGTCTCAACCCGAAACGGCACCCATTCCTTCTCTCCCGGAGGTACTGTCTGTCCCGCGGAGTTACTCCAGCATTTTGTGTCTATCTTCGGTTTAAACCAGCACCTGCAGTTCCTTCCTGCACACCCCACAACCCCCAGTGCTTCAGTGAAAACAATCTAAGTTTGTCCAACCTCTGCTTGTATCCTAATACTCCATAATCCAGGCAGATTTAGGGACTGACTCACCAACTCATCCAGGCAGAGTGTGTCGTAACACCCTGAATGAGCTGAGAGAGAAGGTGAACAGTAAGAACCCAGTCACAGCAAAGTGGGAGTGCGACACGGTGGAAAATGGTGGCGGGACACTGGGAGATGTAGTTTAGCTCAGCGACAAGATCAGGCAGAGCACAGGACGAAAGGCCTGAAGGAGGGTGTGGCTCGGTGGCACAGCGGGTAGAGCTGCTGCCTCACAGCGCCAGAGACCCGGGTTCGATCCCGACAACGGGTGCTGTCTGTACGGAGTTTGCACGTTCTCCCTGTGACCTGCGTGGGCTTTCTCCGGGTGCTCCGGTTTCCTCCCACACTCTAAAGACGTGTGTAGGTTTGTAGGTCAATTGGCTTTGGTGAAACTGTAAATTGTCCCCAGTGTGTAGGACTAGTGTACAGGGTGATCGCTGGTCGGCACGGACACGGTGGGCCGAAGGGCCTCTTTCCACGCTGTATCTCTAAAGTCTAAAGAGCATGGAGATCTCTTGGGGTGATTGATGGGCAGAGGAGATTTCTAGAGAGGGGGAGGTGGGAGGGGTGAGGGCGGAGGTGGGAGGGGTGGGGGGGGAGCTGGGATGGGTGGGGGGGTGAGAGGGGTGGGGGGGAGGGGTGAGGGGGAGGTGGATGGGGTGAGGGAGGTGTGGTGTGAACACCTAAATTGATTGAAAGAGGCAGTGTGGAAACAGGCCCTTCGGCCCTCCAAGTCCATGCTGACTATCGATCACCCGTTCACAGCAGTTCCATGTTATCCCACTTTCCCATGCACTCCCTGCACACTAGGGGGCAATTTCCAGAGGGCCAATTGACTGACAAACCCGCAAGGCTTTGGAAGTGGGAGGAAGCTGGAACACCCGGAGGAAACCCACGTGGTCCCAGTTACACTCGTCCCACCCAATTGATTATAGGCGACGCTGAGTGAAATATTGGCCAGCAGACAGCTGACAGTCAGGAATCAATATCTTCTCGTTGAGAGATTCTGTTGGAATTTCGTAAGTCGGTGAATGGGAAGTGATTTAGGCAATTGGAATTCTGTGTGTGGGGAGTGGATGGGAAGTGAGTTGAGTCTCTGGAATTGTTTTTTACACATGAAGTAATGATACACAAAACCAATGCCCTGCCCCTTCTCTCACTCCCTGCAGGTTTAAAACCTCACCCCCCCCCCCCCCACTCTGTGTGGAAACGTAGAGGAGATAGGGGCTTAGATACACTGGAATTTAGAAGGATGAGAGGGGATCTTATCGAAACGTATAAGATTATTAAGGGGTTAGACACGTTAGAGGCAGGAAACATGTTCCCAATGTTGGGGGAGTCCAGAACAAGGGGCCACAGTTTAAGAATAAGGGGTAGGCCATTTAGAAATTTGATGAGGAAAAAAAATTTCAGTCAGAGAGTTGTGAGTCTGTGGAATTCTCTGCCTCAGAAGGCAGTGGAGGCCAATTCTCTGAATGCATTCAAGAGAGAGCTAGATAGAGCTCTTAAGGATAGCGGAGTCAGGGGGTATGGGGAGAAGGCAGGAACGGGGTACTGATTGAGAATGATCAGCCATGATCACATTGAATGGCGGTGCTGGCTCGAAGGGCCGAATGGCCTGCTCCTGCACCTATTGTCTATTGTCTATTGTCTAGATTGCCAGGACAACATGTGTCGGAAGGAACTGCTGATGCTGGTTTACACTGAAGATAATAGTGCACAGAGTGCTGGAGTAACTCAGCGGGTCAGGCAGCATCTCCGGAGAAAAAGAACGTGTCAACAAAATAGTTCCCATTCATTCTCTCCAGAGATGCTGCCCATCCCACTGAGTTACTCCGGCCTTTTTGTGTCTATCTTAGGTGACGTTTCGGGTCGGGACAACTTCTTCGGGCTGTGCGAGAAGGAACTGCAGATGCAGGTTTACATCAAAGATAGGCGCAAAATGCTGGAGTAACTCAGTGCGTCAGGCAGCATCTCTGGAGAGAAGGAATCGGGACTGTTTTGTTGTGTTTAAAGAAGGGTTTCGACTCAAATGTCACCTACTCCTTCACTCCAGAGCTGCTGCCTGTCCCAACACACAATAGACAACAGACAATAGGTGCAGGAGGAGGCCATTTAGCCCTTCGAGCCAGCGACGCCATTCAATGTGATCATGGCTGATATGTCATGATGGTTTCCTAATCAGATGTACAGCACTTTGGTCAACGTGGGTTGTTTTTAAATGTGCTATACAAATAAAATTGACTTGACTTGACTTGACCCATTGAGTCACTCCAGCATTTTGTGTCTATCTTTGGTCTAAACAAACATCTGAAGTTTCTTCCTAAACATTTTGTCCCCACCTTCTCTCCCCTTCGTCACTCTCTCTGATCTCCCCCTCCCACCTAACTCCTACCTGTTTTACTTTCCCTCTTTTATCTCTCTCTCTCTCTCACTCTCTCTCTCTCTCTCTCTCTCTCTTTCTCTCTCTCCCTCTCCCTCTCTCTCTCTCCCTCTTTTAGTTTAGTTTAGTTTAGTTTAGAGATACGTCGTGAAAACAGGCCCTTCGGCCCATCAAGTCCGTGCTGACCAACGATCACTGCACACTAATGCTATCCCACTCACATGAGGGACAATTTATATTTACACCAAGCCAATTAGCTTGCAAACCTGCACGTCTTTGGAGCGTCCGGGGAAAATCCACGCAGGTCACGGGGAGAAGGTACAAACTCCGTACAGACAGCGCCCGTAGTCAGGGTCTCTAGCAATGTAAGGCAGCAACTCTACAACTGTGTCACCGTTTCGTCTGAGGTAGCCTTTCTAGGTCGTGCACTACTACCTAGGGATTTTCAAAATAGCACCTATTCTTTTTCTGCAGAGATGCTGCCTGACCCGCTGAGTTACTCCGGCATTTTGTGTTTATTTTAGATCCCCCAGCTCTAAGCCAAGGGATGTATTTGTTCGTACACCTGACGCGGGCACTGCCTACATCCCAAGGCCACAGTGCCACTGCTGAAGGAAGGGTTTGGTCCAGACATTAGTCTGAGTGAGGCCGCGACACTCTCAGCTGGGTGGAGAACACTCGCACACATGATGACGCCTCTAGTCCCCCTTCACAAACGTCCTTCCAGCCATCTCCAGACCCAGGACTGTGGGCCCGATGCCCGGCTCCCGCCACACCAGCCCGCGCCCAGTCACAGAGACGGTGGGGGGGGGGGGGAGAGGGGGGGGGGGCAGAGATGGTGGGAGGGTGGGGGGAGAAAGCAGGCAGCCTTGTGTGGTGCTGCAACCTGCAAGGGGGTGAGTGAGGGAGGGAGGGAGGGAAAGAGAGAGAGTGTGGGAGCGAAAGGGGAAGGGAGGGGCGGGAGGGAGGGGCTGTGGAAAGAAAACTACCAAAGGAGCAAAAACAAACATGCAGAGACGTAATGCACACACGCACACACACACACGCACGCACACACACACACACGCACACACACGCACACACGCACACACACACACACGCACACACGCGCACACATACACACACCCACACACACACGCACACACGCGCACGCACGCACACGCACGCACACATACACGAACGCACACGCATGCACACATACACACACGCACACACATGCACGCACACACGCACGCACACACACAGACACGCACACAAGCACGCACACGCAGACACACACACGCACACATATACACATATCCGCACACACATACACAGACATGCACACATGCACGCACACACACAGATACGCACAGACACGCACACACATACACACGCAGATGTGCATGAATAACCACACATGCATGTGTCATGCACACAAAATAGACACATATGAACACATATGTGCCAGAGAGAGACACACACACACACCTACAGGCGCATACATGCACATGCATGAAGGCGCACATGCAAGCACATACATTCACACACATACACACCACTGCACGCACTCACACATATGTAAGTTCAGCCATGCATACGCACACACACTCAGACACATGCCTGCACGCGCACACACAAATGAGTGTATGTACACACATACACAAGCACACAAACACACACACATGCACAGACACATGCACAGACACATGCATACACATGTGCATACACACACACACACATACACACATACACAGCACACAGACACGCATGCACACACACACACACACACACACACATGGAGCTGGCACGGCCGTGTGCTCAGGTATTACTGTCCCAGTGTGGTGTTACACACAGCAGCATGTGTGCAGGCGGTGAGTCAGGAAGGAGGTGCTGGGAAGTAGCTGACTCATTCTCAGCTGGTCGGGGACTTGAATCCACTCCAGCAGCCAAAATAGCAGCAGCAGGGCAGGCAGCCAGGGCCCTGATCACATCAATGACACCCGCCCACCCGCCCGCACCAGACACACACCATCCACTTTCCCTTTCACTCACTGCACACCAGCACACACCTGCATTTATATAGCACCTACAAATCAACCCCCATCCTGAGGAACTTCACTGCCAGAGGCAGGGAGGTGGGTATTTTTAAGGCAGAGGTAGACAAGTTCTTGATTAGAACGGGAGTCACTGGTTATGGGGAGAAGGCAGGAAAATGGGATTTGGAGGCAGAGGTCAGCCATGATTGAATGGCAGAGTGGACTCGATGGGCCGAATGGCCTAAATCTGCTCCTATAACGTGAACGTGATTGCGGAGCAGGGAAGCAGAGACGGGGGGGGGGGGGGGGGACGGGTTGGGAGACACAGGCAGAAGCCACCCTGGCAAACAGCCTGCAGACCATCCACGGCTTGGTGTGAACAAACTCCACTCATCCTCTCCTCTCCCTCCTCACACTGTGACTCTGAAACCCTAACCCTCTGATACACTCCACACAGCAACACTGATACACCCCACACTGTAACACTGACACACCCCACACTGATACACCCCACACTGATACACCCCACACTGTAACACTGACACACCCCACACTGTAACACTGATACACCCCACACTGATACACCCCACACTGTAACACTGATACACCCCACACTGTAACACTGACACACCCCACACTTTAACACTGATACGCCCCACACTGTAACACCCCACACTGTAACACTGATACACCCCACACTGTAACACTGACACACCCCACACTGTAACACTGACACATCCCACACTGATACACCCCACACTGTAACACTGATACACCCCACACTGTAACACTGACACACCCCACACTGTAACACTGATACACCCCACACTGTAACACTGACACACCCCACACTGATACACCCCACACTGTAACACTGACACACCCCACACTGTAACACTGATACACCCCACACTGTAACACTGACACACCCCACACTGATACACCCCACACTGTAACACTGACACACCCCACACCCCACACTGTAACACTGATACACCCCACACTGTAACACTGACACACCACACACTGTAACAGACTGATACACCCCGCACTGTAACTCTTTAATACACCCATTACTGACTCTCTGACACGCTCTCAATGGTGCAGCCTTTGATACAAGACGTGACTCCTATTGTCTCCGCTGTTTAATGCGACTCCTTCACCCACCCCTGCAGCCTGCCCCACTGCAGTTGGCTGGTTTTCTGCAGCCGTGTTGCGATGCAAGGCTCCCCGACACGTCAGTGGAAATTACCCTCATTATGCACGGCCAACTGCCTGCTAACGTGCATTAAATTAATTATTCTTTTTTTTTAATGTTCCCATTCTTCTGCTGCACGTGTCACACACACGCACCGAGGCGGCAGTTTCTGTGCAGTGGAGCACGACAGACTGAATTACTGTGTAGGAAGGAACTGCAGACGCTGGTTTAAACCGAAGGTAGACACAAAAAGCTGGCGTAACTCAGCGGCTCAGGCAGCATCTCTGGAGAGAAGGAATGGGTGACGTTTCGGGTCGGAAGAAGGGTCTCGACATGGAACGTCACCCATTCCTTCTCTCCAGAGATGCTGCCTGTCCCACTGAGTTACTCCGGCATTTTGTGTCTACCTTTGATTTAAACCAGCATCTGCAGTTCTTTCCAATACGTATTCCTGATCATATTGGATAGCATGCAGAGCAGAGTATTTCACTGTACCTCGGTACAGGTGACAATAATAAATCTAAACTGAAGTCTTCCATTTCTACTCTTTAATGTGGAGCCAGCATGAAACGTAGCACGCCCTTTACTTTCTCAGAAGGCTAAGGAAGTTCAGCATGTCCCTAATCTCAACAACTTCTGCAGACTTGCTGTAGGAAGCATTTTATCTAGATGCCTCACAGAATGGGTTCGGCATCAGTTCCATCCAAGACCACAAGAAATTGCAGCAAATTGTGGACGCAGTCCAGACCATCACACACAAACCGACCTCCCTTCCCTTGACTCCATCCACACCTCACGCTGCCTAGGAAAGGCCAGCAGCATCATCAAGGACCAGTCTCACCCCGGCCACTCCCTCTTCTCCCCTCTCCCATCAGGCAAAAGGTACAGAAGCGTGAAAAAGCACACCTCCAGATTCAGGAGTTTCTTCCCAGCTGTTATCTGGCAACTGAATCATCCTATCACCAACTAGAGAGCGGTCCTGACCTCCCATCTACCTCATTGGAGACCCTTGGACTATATTTGATTCGACTTTACTGCCTTTATCTTGCACTAAACGTTATTCACGTTAATTCCTTTCTCATGTATCTGTACACAGTAAATGGCTGGATTTTAATCGTGAATTGTCTTTCCGTTGACTGGCTAGCACGCAACAAAATCTTTTCACTGTACCTCGGTACACGTGACATAATACTAAACTAAACATGATGTAGTCAGTCTGAAGAAGGGTCTCAACTCGAAACGTCACCCATTCCTTCTCTCCAGAGATGCTGCCTGACCCGCTGAGGTACTCAAGCATTTTGATGTCTATCTTTGGTGTGAACCCGGCATCTGCAGTTCCTTCCCACCTCAATGCAGTTGACTGGGAGAGGGTGGGGTGGGTGATGGTCAATGGAGAGAACGAGCAAAGGGGGGCAAGGGCAAACACTACTGAATGATGGTACGGGTGGTGTTTAGTTTAGTTTAGTTTAGTTCAGAAGTTCTAGGAGCAGAATTAAGCCAATCGGTCCATCAAGTCTACTCTGCCATTCAATCATGGCTGATCTATCTTTCCCTCTTGACCCCATTCTCTTGCCTTCACCCCATAACCCCTGACACCATTACAAATCAAGAAGTTTAGTTTAGTTTGGACATACAGCGTGGAAACAGGCCCTTTGGCCCACCGAGTCCATGCCGACCAAATCTACCCTCGGCACCAGGGACAATTTACCGAAACCAATTCACCTACAAATCTGCACATCGTTGGAGGAAACCGGAGCACCCGGAGAAAGCCCACGTGGTCACACGAAGAACGTACAAACTCCTCACAGACAGCACCCGTAGTCAGGATGGAGCCTGGGTTTCTGGCGTTGTAGGGCAGCAGTTCTACCGCTGCACCACCGTGACGCCCAGTGTACACGTTGATAAGATGCAGCATGTGATCCATCTCATAGCCTCTCGAACACTACTGACCCATCTGCCTTCACCACCTCCCCTGGCAGCACTTCACAGACACCCACCGCCCTCCATGTAAAATAAACTTACCCCACACGTCTCCCTTAAACGTTCCCCCTCTCATTTTACCGCGCAGTCACTGGGAGAACTCCGTGCAGACAGCACCCGAGGCCAGGATTGAACCTGTGTCTCTGGTGCTGTGAGCCTGCAGCTCTACCCGCTGTGTGTAGATAATATGTTTCTTTTTATTTCTCCTGCCAAAGCAGACAGTTGCACATTTTGCCATGTTGTATTCCATTTGCCAGACGTTGCCCACTCATTAAACCTATCGCTACCCCCCCACTCACCTTCACAACTCACAGTCCCACCTGGTCCGCCCCCCCCCCCCCAGTAAACCCCCCCCCCTCCCACGTGGGAAAGTAACGGGGGGCAGGACGATGCCGGGAGGCTGCTGCAAGGCCCGGCGCTCCCATGTGACAGAGCGAGTGGGAAGTGATTCGATTCTCTGGAATTCTACTCCGTGGAGCCAATGTGAATCTACTCCCTGTCATCCGCCCTGGCACATGTCCAGCACCAGCAACAGCAGTTCCCCAGTGCCACACACATGCACGCACACACATGCACACACACACATGCACACGCACACGCAAACACACACACACACACGCAATCACACATACACGCACACACACACGTGCATGCACGCAGATACATACACACACGCACGCACGCAGACACATGTACATGCACATGCAATCACACACACACGCACGCAGATACATAGAAGCATGCCCACAGATACACATAGATACACACATGCATGCACGCACAAACACATACAGATACACACACGCGCACATACACACACGCACGCACAGATACACACAAGCACAGATACATGCACGCATGCACATGCACACACACGCACACAGATACAGACATGCACGCATGCACGCGCAGATACACATGTGCACAGATACACACGGATGTACACAGATACACACACGCAAGCACACAGATACACACAAGCATGCATGCACGCATGCACACACACATGCATGCACAGATACACACATGCACAACTCTACTTCCTTAAAAGGCTAACAGCTCCACCCAACACCGCAAGTGCAGAGAATTTTGAACACAGCCCAGCCCATTGCACAAACCAACCTCCCCTCCATCGACTGCATCTCCACCCCACGCTGCCTTGGCAAGGCCAGCCTCATCATCAAGGACCAGTCACACCCTGGCCACTCCCTCATCTCCCCTCTCCCACCTCCAGATTCAGGGACAGTTTCTTCCCAGCTGTTATCAGGCAACTGAATCATCCTACCACCAATATAGCGGTCCTGAAATATTATCAACTTTGTTAGTGACCCCTGCACTATCTTTCATTGGACGTTTGCTGGCTTTACCTTGCACTGAACGTTATTCCCTTATCATGTATCTATACACCGTAAATGGCTCGATGGTGATCATGTATTGTCTTTCCATTGTCTTTCCGCTGTCTGGTTAGCACGAGCAAACGTTTTTCACTCTGATCGATCTGTTGTTCGTGTGTTTGGCTTGATAGTATTCATGAATGGTATTATTTGATTTGGTTGGATTCCATGCAATCAAAAGTTTTTCTTTTCAATCCAAAGCCTCGCTGGCCGACGGAGCTCGTGTCTGACGGTCCCTGGGTGTTTGGGGCCCGTAGCTGGGCCTGGGTCTGTAGGGCCCGCGGCTGGGGCCTGGGTCTGTGGGGCCCGCGGCTGGGGCCTGGGTCAGTGGGTCCCGCGGCTGGGCCCGGGTCAGTGGGGCCCACAGCTGGGGCCTGGATCTGTGGGGCCCGCAGCTGGGGCCTGGGTCTGTGGGGCCCGCAGCTGGGCCCGGGTCAGTGGGGCCCACAGCTGGGGCCTGGGTCTGTGGGGCCCGCGGCTGGGCCTGGATCTGTGGGGCCCGTGTCTGGGGCCCGGGTCGGGGCCACAGAGGCGTCCAGAGAGGACCCAGCAGTGAGAGCGGCGGTCAATGATGGCGCTGACCGACGGAAGAGAACGGGCGGCGTGGGAGTGAGGACGCTGCTGCCTGGGGAAGGAACAAAGGAGGAATCAGAGTGGGGGGGCTTCCAAGAGGGGGGGGGGGAGAACACAAGGGGACCTGGCATGGGGCTACTATATAACTTTGTCAGAGCCCTTTACGTGGCGGCTATTTGCATACCATGCAAGCAAAGAATTTCACTGTGACCTGTCACATGTGACAATAAAGTATCCAATCAATCCATAAAGATGGCAACTGAAACTGGTGGACTGCCTCAGTGTAATCTACCATTCTTACACTCCTGTACCTAACGTCACCTATCCATGTTCTCCCGGGATGCTGCCTGACCCCACCGAGTTACTTCAGCATCTTGTGTCTTTCCTTGGTGAGCCAGCACCCATGGTTCCTTGTTTCTGAACCTTGCTCTAAACGTTAGCAAGAGCTGATTGTGCAGGAAGGAACTGCAGATGCTGGTTTAAACCAAAGATAGACACAAAAAGCTGAGGTTAGTGTAGGCAAGGGGAGCGGAAAAGTTGAGACAGTTGACGTCATGCTGGCAGTTAGAAATACCCTTGGTTAAAAAACCCTTCTCCCCATCTGAACCCGAAACGTCATCCATTCCTTCTCTCCAGAGATGCTGCCTGACCCGCTGAGTTACTCCAGCATCTTGTGTCTGCCCAGGGAGCTGACTGTCGACTTCAGGAAGGGAAAGCTGAGGGATTGTGGAGCTGTCTCGTGGTCACACTGCTGGTGATCTGCCCTGGGTCCCACACATTGGAAGAGTACGTACAAGGCACGATTAGCAGGTTTGCAGATGACACTAAATGTTTTCGAAAATTGCAGCAGGATCTTGCTCGGTTGGACAGGTGTGCTGAGGAGTGGCTGATGGAACTTAATGCAGATGCGTTGCCATTTGGAAAGCCTAACATGCATCGGTGCTGCACAGTAAATGGCAGGGCGTTTGGGGAGTGTTGTAGGGAGAGGGAGTGCCACAGATTCACCTGAAGATCCAGTCTGAAGAGGGGTCTCAACCCAAAACGTCACCCATTCCTTCTCTCCAGAGATGCCTACCTGACCCATTGAGTTACTCCAGCATTTTGTGTCTACCTTCGATTTAAACCAGCATCTGCAGTTTTCGCTCCTCCACAGATTCACCACACTCTGCCTGCAGAAATTCCTCCTCATCTCTAGTTTATTTTAATTTGGTATTACTTTCAATATGGCGATTGGAGGCCAATTGGCCTGTTCCTGTGCTCAGCTGCCCTGTGTTGGAGGTTGTAGATGTTTCATGTGTAGGGGGGTTTATGAGGATCAGGCTATGAAGTGGACCTGGCAAACTGGCGATGAGAGGCAGTGGCACTACCAGCTGCGCCATTTTGCTGCCCAGATACGCAATTTCTTATTTCCTCACTTTAAGGAAACGGTTCTTGTGCTTGTTTAGATTTTAGATTTTTAGATTTAGAGATACAGCGCAGAAACAGGCCCTTCGGCCCACCGAGTCCGCGCAGCCCAGCGATCCCCGCACATGAACACTATCCTACACTAGGGACAATTTTTACATTTACCCACACAATTAACCTACATACCTGTACGTCTTTGGTGTGTGGGAGGAAACCGAAGATCTCGGAGAAAACCCACGCAGGTCACGGGGAGAACGTACAAACTCCGTACAGACGGTGCCCGTAGTCGGGATCGAACCAGGGTCTCTGGCGCTGCATTCGCTGTAAGGCAGCAACTCTACCGCTGCGCCACCGTAGAGATACAGTGGAGAAACAAGCCCTTCAGCCCACCGAGCCCCGAACACAAGTTCTATCCTACACACTGGGGATTGTTTAACGAAGCCAATTAACCTACACACCTGTACATCGTTCGAGTGTGGGAGGAAACCAGAGCACCCGGAAAAACCCACATGGTACGGTAGCGCAGCGGTAGAGTTGCTGCTTTACAGCGAATGCAGCGCCGGAGACTTAGGTTCGATCCTGACTACGGGTGCTGCACTGTAAGGAGTTTGTACGTTCTCCCCGTGACCGGCGTGGGTTTTCTCCGAGATCTTCGGTTTCCTCCCACACTCCAAAGACGTACAGGTATGTAGGTTAATTGGCGGGTAAATGTAAAAATTGTCCCTAGTGGGTGTAGGATAGTGTTAATGTACGGGGATCACTGGGCGGCACGGACTTGGAGGGCCGAAAAGGCCTGTTTCCGGCTGTATATATATGATATATGATCTGATATGATATTACAGGGAGAAGGTACAAACCCCGTACAGACAGGCACCCGTAGCCAGCATGGAGCCCAGGCCCCAGGCGCTGCAAGGCAGTGGCTCCAACGCTGCACCACTGTTCCGCTCGAGTCTCAGGTAGTTCAGCAAACACTGTGCATCAAGGATTAACAAGCAGTAATAATTCCAGTTTAGTTTAGAGATATAGCGCGAGACAGGCGTTTCGGCCCACCGAGTCCGCATCGACCAACGATCCCCGCACACTAATACTATCCTGCACTAGGGACAGTTTATATTTACACCAAACCAATTAACCTGCGTAGGAAAATAACTGCAGATGCTGGTACAAATCAAAAGTATCGCAAAATGCTGGAGTAACTCAGCGGGTCGGGCAGCATCTCTGGAGAGAAGGAATGGGTGACGTTTCATGTCGAGACCCTTCTTCAGACTGACCTACAAACCTGTGTGTCTGGAGTGTGGGAGGAAACTGAAAATCTCGGTGAAAAACCACGCAGGTCACAGGGAGAACGTGCAGACTCCGTACAGACAGCACCCGTAGTAATGATTGAAGCCGGGTCTCTGGCGCTGTAAGCGCTGTAAGGCAGCAACTCTACCGCTGCACCACCGTGCCACAGGGAGAGAGGGAGGGAGGGAGATGGGATGGGAGGAAGGGAGGGAGGTAGGAAAGGAGGGTGGCTGGGAGGGAGGGAGGGAGGGAGGGAGGGAGGGAGGGAGGGAGGGAGGGAGGGAGGGAGGGAGGGAGGGAGGGAGGGAGGGAGGGAGGGAGGGAGGGAGGGAGGGATCAGGTGGTACCAAGGATCTCCAGAACCAGTGGACACGTTGCCCGACTTTGATCAATGTTGACCCAGGAGTGTTTCTGAGCTGAGTGCCTGGCCAACAGATTTCCTGCATCCCCACTGCTTATTTTTTATGGTCAAAAGAAAAATAAATATTTTGTGGAAGAAATAATAAAGGAAAATCCTGAACCACTCAAAATCTCGCCGAGTTTTCATTTCTGTGGTTACAGTGGAGAAACCGAGCCAGACTACGACATGCAACATTAAAACATCATCTTAACTCCTGCAACTGTATGAGCCTCGCAAAACCCAAACCATCAATAAAACGAGGAACAGGGAGAAGTGCGTAGAACATAGAACAGTACAGCAAGATGCTGTAGAGTGGAGTCAGAGGGTGGTGAATATGTGGAATTCATTGCCACAGAAGGCTGTGGCCATCAATGGATATTTTTAATGCAGAGACAGATAGATTCTTGATTAGTAGGGTGTCAGGGGTTCTGGGGAGAAGGTAGGAGAATGGGGATAGGAGGGAGAGATAGGTCAGTGGGGGGATAGAATTGTGGAGTTAGGTTTGATGGGCCGAATGGCCCAATTCTGCTCCTATCAATTCAGTTTATTTTCTTGTCACGTGCACCGAGGTACAGTGAAAAGCTTTTGTCGCCTGCTGACCAGTCAGCAGAGAGACAATACATGATTGCAATCAAAGGTAGACACAAAATGCTGGAGTAACTCAGCGGGTCAGGCAGCATCTCGGGAGAGAAGGAATGGGTAACGTTTCGGGTCGAGACTCTTCAGACTGAATGACAACATGATTATCACAACATGACTACAATCGATCCATTTACAGTGTATCAATACATGTTAAGGGAATAACGTTTTTCATGCAAGGTAAAGGCAGCAAAGTCCGATCAAGGATAGTCTGAGGGTCACCCCAGAGGTAGGGAGTATCACCATCACTCATGAACTTATGATCACTGGAACAGGCCCTTCGGTCCACAATGCCCGTGCTGAACATGATGCCAAAGGCAACTCTTGCTGCCTGCATGTGATCCACATCCCTCCATCCCCTACAGATCCATGTGCCTATCTAAAAGTCTCTAAAACACCACTTTTTTGTCACCACCACCTAGGGTTGCCAACAGTTCCGTATTAGCAGGGACTTCCCTATTTTGGGCTAAATTGTTTTGTCCTGTACGGGAACGCCTTTGTCTCGTATTAGGCCCCGCGGACCGGGACAGTGTAGGCTAACAGAGTTTGTTGGCCTGACGGAGGTTGCGTAACCTTCAGCGGAAAGACAATACATGATTACAGTCAATGCATTTACAGTGTATAATTACATGATATGGGAATAACGTTTAGTGCAAGGTAAAGCCAGCAATGTCCAATCAAGGTTAGTCTGAGGTAGATAGTAGTTCAGCACTGCTCTCTGGTTGTGGTACGATGACTCAGTTGCCTTATTCGAGAAATAGCCTTGACCCAAATTATTTCATACCCAAGGTTTAACATCTGAAAATGCACGTAAAATGATCACATTGATACCTTCTAAAGACTTTGGACTTTAGAGATACAGAGTGGAAACAGGCCCTTCAGCCCACCGAGCCCGTTCTAACCAGCGATCGCCACATTCACTGGCACTGTCCTGACACACTAGGGACAATTTACAATTTTACTCAGGCCGATTAACCTACAAACCTGCACATCTTTGGAGTGTGGGAGGAAACCGGAGCACCCAGAGAAAACCCACACAGTCACAGGGAGAATGTACAGACAGCTCCCGTAGTCAGGATCGAACCTGGGTCTCTGGCGTTGTAAGGCAGGGACTCTACTGCTGCACCACCATGTTACCTATCACTACATATAACACATCTACTACACGCAACATAGGTACAAGATAAGAAACTGGAGTGAGCGTGCCTCTTTATAGACCCTTGAGTGTTTCTCCCATTCAATAAGATCAAGGTTAATCGTGACACGCGATCAACTCCATTGTTCTCGAAAACCCTTGAGTCCCCTGTTATCCAAAAAGAGCCCGTTTATCAGCCCTGCAATGCTGCTGCCTTGGGCTACACCCCAACACTGTTACATATAACATGACAATACCAGATTAACCACTGCAATCTCCCTACATATAGCTTAACAGGTCTGTCATGTCCAGCAGGGTAACACAGCTTGATTGATACAGTCGCTCTGCTAGATACAGATGCAGCAATAGTCCAACACACAGCACCAAGTTTTGTTAGATAAAACTTATCAACATTGCTACGTATTATATTAGAATCGAGATGGTAGAAAACAGTAACACTGCTCCCTACAATGTATGAGTTCCTTCAGATACCCTCTCAATATAATTTAGCACACCTAGAAATAATACAGTCAGTTGCAACTGTATTAAATGGCAACATTAATCTGACACAGTACTTAACTTAAAATATTCTCAACCAAATCTGATCCCAGACCGTTAATGTATAATTCGAGCAGGTCACCAAAAGATAGATTTTAAACAACATCCCGGAGATCAGGGAATACCGTAAATCAACATGTTTACAACAATGCCCAATGTAGACTGTAAAATATTGTTAGACAGATGAATGGAGGTAAAATCTTTAATTTTATTATTATGTCTTACTGATGAGTCTAAATGAAGAGTATTTGCCTCAAGGTTCCAACATTAGCATACAACACCATAAAACATAATGACATTGTTGTTCACTGGGCCTTCTGAAAACAGCATTGCCAGATATAAAATAACAAAGCGATTAAAAATGATATATTACATATTCTATTTGGGCACAGTGGTGTAGCGGGAGAGCTACTGCCTTACAGCGCCAGAGACTCAGGTTCGATCCTGGCCACGGGCGCTGTCTGTACGGAGTTTGTACGTTCTCCCCGTGTCCTGCGTGGATCTTCGGTTTCCTCCTACACTCCAAAGGCGTGCAGGTTTGTAGGTTAATTGGCTTGGTGTAAATGTAAAATTGTCCCGAGTGTGCGTTGGGTAGTGTTAGTGTGCGGGGATCGCTGGTCGGCACGGACTCGGTGGGCCGAAGGGCCTGTTTCCACGCTGCATCTCTAAACTTAACTAAACCAAACAGACATGTAGAACATCGTGACTGGATTAAATATAACAGACTCTAATGAAACAAAGTAACAATGCAGTGGATATACACTTTAAATAACATTGGGTGCAATATATTAATACTGCAAGATACAGTAACACTCCAAATACCTGATACCAAAACTGCTACTTAGTTCGATACAATGATCTAACTCTTTAAATGCAACAAAGCAAAACGCAAATCAAGACACAAGGAACTGCAGATGCTGGAAACATGAGCAAAACACAAAGTGCTAGAAGAAGTCAGCAGGGCAGGCAGCATTTGTGGAGGGATTGGGCTGGTAATGTTTTGGGGCAGGACCCTTCTTCAGACTGGGGAAAAGTCCCATCCTGAAATGGCATCTGTCCATCCCCTCCAGATGCTGCCTGGTCCACTGAGTTCCTCCAGCACTTTGTATTTTGCTCAATGCATAAATGGTGCAGCTGAGTACAAAAATAGCAATCTGAAAATCTGAAGAAAGGTCTCGACCTGAAATGTCACCCATTCCTTCGCTCCAGAGATGCTGCCTGACCCGCTGAGTTACTCCAGCATTTTGTTTCTACCTTCGATTTAAACCAGCATCTGCAGTGCTTTCCTACACAAAAATATATAGTAACAATGCAATATAAATGCACTGATATATAAAGCACTGAAACCCTGCTACATGTAATTCAATGGCATTAAGTGATGAAGACACAGGAACTGCAGATGAATGCAAAGTGCTGGACGAACTGAGCAGATCTGGCAGAATCTGTGATGGATGACATTTTGGGCTGGGATCCTGCTTCAGACTAATTATAGTAGAGGGAAGAAAGCTGGAAAAGAGGTGGGGTGGGATAGTCTGGCAAGGGAAAGGTGGTTACATGTTTGTACGTTCATTAGTGATAGGAATAATTAGGCCATTCGGCCCATCAAGTCTACTCCGCCATTCAATCAGAGCTGATCTATCGTTCCCTCTCAACCCCATTCTCCTGCCTTCTCCCCATAACCCCCACACCCACACTAAACAGTTATAGAAACATAAAAACATAGAAAATAGATGCAGGCAGAGGCCATTTGGCCTTTCGAGCCAGCACCGTCATTCATTGTGATCTGTATTTGGTGTAAACCAACTTCTGCAGTTCATCAAGCATCTATCTATGCATCTTGATAGATCATCAAGCATCTATCTATCTCTGCCTTAAACATATCCATTGACGACCTCCAAAGCCTTCTGTGGCAATGAATTGCACAGATTCACCACCCTCTGACTAAAGAAATTCCTCCTCCTTTCCTTCCTAAAGGAAGGTCCTTTAATTCTGAGGCTGTGCCCTCTGGTCCTAGACCCTCCTACTGGTCATGGGGGTGGAATTGATAGACGAGCAGAGTTTGTGGCAAAGGCTAGAGGTAAAATGAAAACAAAATGGAGTCAGATAGGGACAGAAGAAAGTGAAATGTGAAGTCAGAGGTGGATATGGGGTGGATATAAGTTATATAGCGTTGTGATACAGTGTAGGAGCACAAATAGAGAATAAAGACGTTAGAAATAGAAGAAAGATCAATGTAGACTAAGCATCAAGAGCAGTATGAAGAGGCAGGAAACATTTACAACTAAAATACAGGTATGAGGCTTGTTAAAGACACAATAAAAAAGCCATTAAAATATGTTAAGTCTTGCATGATGCACACGCATCCCAATTAAAACATTGGAGATGGAAACAATAGCCAAGAGGAAGTAGCAGTGTGTGGAAGGAATGGATGAAACACATTTACATGAAGAATTGGTAACTAAATATATCGGGTCATGGTGTAATTAGTAAAGATAATGGGTGGAATAGCCGTGTTAATGAGTCATAACAAACAGGCAGCAAACAGGGGCATTGCTAACAGCAAACTACTGATTAAGAAAAGAAATGGGATTCGTCACAGAGTAATGGAGTGTATAACAGGCAGCCTGTGGGTGAAAAGGCAGGGAGAGTGAAGTGAATGTCAGCCTATGAAGTGAGTAAATGGCACAAAAAATAAACAGAGGGATTTTTAACCACCACGTAAATTAACTGCAATGTGCAGGAAGGAACTGCAGAAGTTGGTTTACACCGAAGATAGACACAAAATGCTGGAGTAATTCAGTGGGACAGGCAGCATCTCTGGAGAGAAGGAATGGGTGACGTTTCTGGTCGAGACCCTTCTTCAGAGATGCTGCCTGTCCCGCTGAGTTACTCCAGCATTTTGTGTCTATCTTAACTGAAATCTGAGTTTCAGTTGTGTTTATTGTCACGTGTACCGAGGTACAGCGAAAAGCTTTTGTTGCGTGCTAACCATTCAATGGAAAGACAATACATGATTACAATCGAGCCATCCACAGTGTACAGATACTCGATAAAGGGAATAACGTGAATAATGTTTAGTGCAAGAAAAAGCCAGTAAAGTCTAATCAGGGTCTCCTGATGAGGTGGGTGGTAGTTCAGGACTGCTCTCGTGTTATTGATAGGATGTACTGGCAATGGAAGTTGCTATACATCCAATATCAAATATAAGGAAGAACAACTCCATTCAGTTTAGTTTATTGTCATGTGTACCGAGGTACAGTGAAAAGCTTTTTTTGTGGGCTAATCAGTTAGCGGAAAGACAATATATGATTGTAATCGAGTCATCCACAGTGAACAGATACAGGATAAAGGGAATAACATGAATAAAGTGTAGTGCAAGATAAAGCCAGTAAGTCCGATCAAAGATAGTCCGAGGGTCTCCAGTGAGATAGGTAGTAGTTCAGGGCTGCAATCTAGTTGTTGGTAGGATGGGTCAGTTGCCTGATAACAAATATGTACCAGAGATGGAAGGCGTGGTACATCCAATATCAAATATAAGGGAGAGCAATGGTAGTTATGGTAACAAGATATAGTAGATTGGTAACTCAAATTTCACTGTACCTTATTTAGTACATGTGGCAATTATCTTGAATCTTGAATCTTGAATCTCTAGATATGGTAACAAGATCAGTGGAAGGAAACTTCTCAGCCATAACGTCTCCGAATGCAAAATAATCTCAGTGGATACTGAGAAGGATATTTTATAACAAATTTCAATATAATGCATTGTATTATTAATGCTTATTAAACCAGATCTTGAGGGGAATTGGAGAGAGCAAATACCCTAGAAAATATAAGAAAATAACTGCAGATGCTGGTACAAATCAAAGGTATTTATTCACAAAATGCTGGAGTAACTCAGCAGGTCAGGCAGCATCTCGGGAGAGAAGGAATGGGTGACGTTTCGGGTCGAGACCCTTCTTCAGACTGAAAATCTGGAAAATATATGGACAAAGAAATAGAACAGTGGTGAGAAATGGAGACGCAAGGGATGCAGATGCTGGGCTCTGGAGCAGAAGTACAAAGTGCTGGAGGAACTCAGTGGGTCAGGCAGCATCATGAGTTGGACAGTCTCTTCCCAGCTGTTATCGAGCAACTGAACCATCCTATCACCAACTACAGTCCAGAGCTACCATCTACCTCACTGGAGACCTCCGTAGTGTCTTTAATAGAACTTAACTGGACATTATCTTGCACTAAACATTATTACCTTTATTCTGTATCTTTATACTATGGATGGCTTGATTGTAATCATGTATAGTCTTTCCACTGAAACCTGGCTGCACCAGAGTTATAGCAGAGAAACAGGCCATTCAGCCAACCAGTCTGTGACAGCATTAATACTCCACTCAACCCCCTACTGCTTTACGGGACTTTTCTTGCACTAAACGTTATTCCCTTTATCTGTATACTGTAGATTGCTTGATTATAATCAGATGCAGTCTTTCCGCTGATTGGATAGCATGCAACAAAAAAGCTTTTCAATGTACCTCAGTCCATGTGACAACAAACTAAAGTAACTAACTAACATCTGTGGAGGGAATAGGGAGACAGTATTTTGCATTGGGACCCTTTTACAGACTGATGGGCTGCAGACTGAGCAGTGAGAAATATTTGAAACGCTACTGGACTCATCTGAATTGAAAAAAATATCTTCCACTAGAATGTTAGATAAACCAGCCAATAATTGTACATGATAAAGGAATTTTAAAAAAGGCTCAACTGAAATCTAAAAATAGAGTGTGCAGGTTGTATAGAGATTTTTTTTTTTTTAAAGAGAATCACTTAAACATCTTAGGAAGAGAAACTAAAAACTGTATCAAAAGTATAGTAACAAAATCAACAGAGGTAAATTGCTGCTGTGTAATAAACACAATAAATGCTCAGATAATAACAAAAGCACACATAAGTATTGTCCTTGTAGACACGCGGAACTGCAGTTGCTGGTTTACACAAAAAAAGACACAAAGTGCTGGAGTAACTCAGTGGGTCAGGCAGCATCTGTGGAGAACATGGATAGGTGACGTTTCACAGAGCTCTGGAGTAACTCAGCGGGTCAGACAGCATCTCTGGAGAACGTGGATAGGTGACGTTTCAGGTCGAGACCCGTCTTCAGAGAGTGCAAAATGGGTCTGAAGACGGCCCCAACCTGAAACGTCACCTATCCATGTTCTCCACAGATGCTGCCTGACCCTCTGAGTTACTCCAGCACTCTGTGAAACGTCACCTATCCATGTTCTCCAGAGATGCTGCCTGACCCGCTGAGTTCCTCCAGCACTCTGTGAAACGTCACCTATCCATGTTCTCCACAGATGCTGCCTGACCCGCTGAGTTACTCCAGCACTCTGTGAAACGTCACCTATCCATGTTCTCCACAGATGCTGCCTGACCCGTTGAGTTACTCCAGCACTCTATGAAACATCACCTATCCATGTTCTCCAGAGATGCTGGCTGACCCGCTGAGTTACTCCAGCACTCTGTGAAACGTCACCTATCCATGTTCTCCACAGATGCTGCCTGACCCGTTGAGTTACTCCAGCACTCAGTGAAATGTCACCTATCCATGTTCTCCACAGATGCTGCCTGACCAGCTGAGTTACCGCAGCACTCTGTGTCAAATATAATCCTTGCCTCTGTATTTTCCAGGGCGAATGACATTGGTGAACTTGAAAATAGAAAACATAAGCAAAGGGCATCTGAGAAAGAATGGTAAAGGAGTGGAAGTTGAAGGAAATTATTTAATAGATAAACTAATCAAATGTAGGATAAAAATCTGATGCAAATGTATTTCATTCGCAAAAGGTAAAGAAGATTGCAGAGGCACATACACCTGAGCGTATAAATGTACATTGTCAGAGTACCTCAGCCCATGCAAACCTCCACCAATTCCTGAACATCAGTGCAAAAGGATAATGACAATGACACTCAAAGGTATTTATTTCACAAAATGCTGGAGTAACTCAGCAGGTCAGGCAGCATCTCAGGAGAGAAGGAATAGGTGACGTTTCGGGTCGAGACCCTTCTTCAGTCTGAAGTAGGGTCTCGACCCAAAACGTCACCCATTCCTTCTCTCCTGAGATGCTGCCTGACCTGCTGAGTTACTCCAGCATTTTGTGAAATAAATACCTTCGATTTGTACCTGCATCTGCAGTTATTTTCTTACACAATGACACTCAAAGTATGATTGAAACAAAAATTATTGTACATGTGATAACATTTATTAAATATCGGTCACAAAAAGGGGAATGTGACATTCGATGAGATGTTTGAAACTGAACTCTTGGTTCAGGGCAAGAGTGACAGAACAAGAGGTGGAAGTTAATTGCAAGCCAGTGAAATAAAGGAACTTTTTCACCCAGAGAGTTGTGAATTTGTGGAATTCTCTGCCACAGAGGGCAGTGGAGGCCAAATCACTGGATGGATTTAAGAGAGAGTTAGATAGAGCTCTAAGGGCTAGTGGAATCAAGGGATATGGGGAGAAGGCAGGCACGGGTTATTGATTGTGGACGATCAGCCATGATCACAATGAATGGCGGTGCTGGCTCGAAGGACTGAATGGCCTCCTTTTGCACCTATTTTCTATGTTTCTAAAGGGAAGGAGGGGAAATTCCGATAGGTAAATGGTGGAAAGAGGAATCGTATAAGGTCAGGGCTGGCGTCAAAGTCTTGCACTATTTACCAAGACCTGGACTCAGAATGTCAAAGAATAACAATCATGGCATGGTCTTAGTGCAGAGATTGACTGATTCTTGATTAGTACGGGTGTCAGGAGTTATGGGGAGAAGGCAGGAGAATAGGGTAAGGAGGGAAAGGTAGATCAGCCGTGAATGAATGGTGGTGTAGACTCGATGGACTGAAGTGCTTATTTCTGCTCCTATGACTTATGAACTTATAACTTCAGAATTTGTAAATGATGGGAGATTTAGTTACAGAAGAAGATTGCAAAAGAAATGCAGGTGCATGTTACAATAAGTGCTGCATGTGTGCTTAGCTGGCAAATAAGCCAATGTAGATAACTGCAAGGTGGTAGAGGTGAGGAGAAAGCTTTATGGAAACAAAATATTACATCAGAACACATTAGGAAATTAACCATATGATCGAAAGTCTGATTATAGAAGTTATTTTTAAGGGTTATCTTAAAGAGGAGTTGAGTTTGAGTTCAGTGTATTGTCACGTGTACCGAGGTACAGTGAAAAGCTTTTGTGCCCTAATTCTGCTCCTATCACTTATGAACAATGGCCAAATTCTACATCTTGATTCTCGAACCACCAAATTTGCCCTTAAAAACCAATGTTGCAAACTCAACATATAAACACTACATACAGTGCAAGCAGGCTCCCCAGATGGTACTGTGTGTAATGTCACCACATTCAACCGGGGATGGCCTCCAGAAGGAATATAGGAACCCTCCAAGGTACAATGCAACCTCGCTGTAGGGAACAAAGCAGTAACATTCCACAGTGCATTACAAGCATGGGTGAGGCAACCCAGAACAATATTGTTAGATGCAACATTAAATGTTGTCAGATGAACAAATCACAGTGCAATAAACATTGCAATCTAGATGAAATAAAATATTATCAATAGAATAATTGTACTTTTTAAATTAACAATCTTAAAACACTAAATTTTACCATCCAATCTGTCTAAGGAACTGATGAGCTACTATCAAATAATTCATACATTATACAGTTAGTGAATGAAGAAAATGTTGTGATATAGGGTTATGTTTATTATTGACACGTGTACTGAAGTTCAGTGGAAAACCTTTGTTTTTCATGCTGTCCAAAGAGATAAGATATACTCTACATAAATACAATCAAGTCATACTCAAGTACAATAGATAGAGCAAAGGGGAAGACACAGAGTGCAGAATATAGTTCTTAGCATTGCAGCGCATCAGTTCCAGAGACAAAGTCCAATGTCCTCAATGGGGTAGAGGTGAATCAGACAGTTCTTCAGACTCAACTAATCTAAACTAAAGTGACCACTAATAAAGCTGTGTAGTATTTCCATGACCTTTTGTCTCACACATCACATTGGAAAAGGCATGAGATAATGATTCTTGTTGTATTGTGTGTGTAAAAGCTGCAGCCACCATGACTGGAGGCCAGGCACCCACAGGTATCCAGGTGAAGCTTTCTAAATGACACAGGCCCACCACACACTTCATGACCTTCCATTGTGTAGCCTGCTTTACTCGTGAATTTAATGGAATAAAGTTGCGGTCTTTGCACAGTAACTTTTCAATTAAAACCCACCACAAATTGTTACACATCAATTTCAAACTAATCACCATTTTATTAACTTAATAAGTGTTAACAATGCTAGTTAGCCCCTCCAGTGCTAAAAACTAACAAACACGAGTAAAATGACACACCACCTCACCATCACTAATTTTTGGAGATTTTAACGAATCTTCAGTGTTTAATTATGTCAACTTTTTTCCCCACTCTCACACTTCATCAAATGTTTCTTGCCTTTTCTCTGCCTCCATTGTGCATTGGATTCTTCCCTGCCAACTGTTGCTTCCTTTCCCACTCCTACTTTGTTAATTTCACAATCATTCAACATGATTTGTTGAGGAAATGCTAAGTTGCTTGTCCCCATTCATACGGGCCCCAAAGCTTACAACACCAACGACCCAAGATTTCAGCAGGTTTGCTATGTAAAAAATTAACCGCCTACTGTATGGGGAAGATAAACTAACTGCAGTAATATACCACGCTTTTGTGCAAATTCCAGTCCATTGCAGTAACACTGCTGGAGAAAGTATTGCAGCAAAGTCAGAGGCAAAATGGCAGCAGAGATACAATAGGTAGAAAGTTTTTACATCAACTCAATCAAAATATCTACAAAATATCAAAAAGACACAAAAAGCTGGAGTATCAAAGATAGACACAAAAAGCTCAGCGGGTCAGACAGCATCTCTGGAGAAAAGGAATAGGTGATGTTTTGAGTTGAGTCCTTCTTCAGAAGTTACTCCAGCTTTTTGTATGTATCTTCAGTGTAAACCAGCATCTGCAGTTCCTTCCTACACATACAAACTACCAATACTGTTAACATCAAAGTACAACTTTGCCAGACAACTACATATCTAAATATGTTAGTAAACTGCTAACACAGTTTCAACACAGATAATAAAGCAACAGCTACAAAATAACAGTGCAGAATTATTAAATACAATTTAGTGAAATCATTATAAAAGTCCCATCATTAGATAAAATATAGCAACATTATTTGCTACTTTATAACATTGTTAGTTATGATAAATAATTTTGATACAATATATTAAGTGATAAAAACAAATAGCAATGCTCAGGGATAAAAAGCAACATTGATGAAATATTGCAACATCTTTGGGTAGAAAACTGCATCAATTTAACAATTATATTTCAAACTTGAAACTATTGTACTTTGATCATATAAAACATAGTATGTATATATATATACATAACAATCTTGCGTTAATTTCCTTGTAAGATATATGTGTGTATATATCTTACAAGAAAATTAAAGCAAGATTGTTGGGCAACCACATTTGGCTATATCGGGAACCTATTTCATGTAGCTTTAGTAACAATAGCATGCACAATATTGCAACACTATTAAATCAACTATTGAAACAAGGATTAATACAATTGAGTAATATTATCAGGTACAATGAAATACAAACAAAAAATGCTATAAATACTCAGCAGGTCAGGCAGCATCTATGGAAAGAGAAACAGCTCAAATGTTTTAGGTTTTAGATTGTCAGAAATAACATGATTTCATATTTCCACGCATCTGTTTTAAATTTTTTAGTAATTGTTAGCATTAATATTTCAAGTGTTGGATTAAAGATAGCAATGATGACATACATAACTTCAACATGTTCAAAAATATAATGTGACAAGACTTTGAAGTGAATATAGCAAAGAAAGAATAGCAAATCTACTAGACACAATTTCACACTGTTGAATGTATTAATATTATATATGATGCCATAACTTTCATTGTTGACAACATTGCAAAACTATAATTTTGTATAACTGAACTGCAATTTGGAAAATATGCATGTTACAATAAAATTCATCAAATCAATAAAGACGTGTCCTTAGATGCAAACTAGCAACAATGATAAATATAAGGCAAGTGTTATTTATCATGTGACTGTATTCGATACTATGTTACAACGCTGTTAGATAGAATGAGCAACTGCACAAATTGTAACATAGCAACCTTGTAATATAAAGTAGAGCAACGTTGTTCCAACAATATATTGTGATCATTCGAAGATAGAATACTGTTAGAGATCATAAAGCAACACTTTCATGTATAACATTCACAACACTGTTGCTTACAAAATGGCAACACTATTAAATGGCAACATTGTTAGATACAATACATCTTTTTGATGCAATATTCCAACAGTAATTGATACAAAATAGGAAAACAAAGCCAGATTACACGATAAAAAACATTTTTGAAACAAAACAGTTGCATGATTATGTTATAGAATTATAGAATTACAACTTTGTAACAATTGCAATACAATTATATACAATGTAGTAACATTGTCAGAGAGAATATATCAACTATGTTAGATTCACTTACTAGGAATGCAAGTATACAACTAACAATATCACAAGATTGTTACATTTGATAATGCAACTTATAGATACTTGCACATTTTAAACAATGAATAATGTAAAATTGTAATACATTGTCTTGGTAAAGTAGCATAATTAGATAGAATGTAATAATCTTGTTTGACACAATGTGATAAAACTTTATATAATAAAGCAACAACTTTGTAACCCTGTTAGTTACAATATGACAAAACTGAGAGTTCCAATTTTGCAACACTAATGATTAATAATTAACAAGTTTAAGCAGCAGACAATAACACAAACATTAATACAATTGATTAAAAGTTGTTACACTGTTGAATATAAATTATGAAACTATTTGAGACAAATTACAACACTAGATAACCTATTGGAGTATTATCAGAAACAGTGTAATTGCAGATTTAGAAATAACTTGTAGAATAAGCAACATTTTAGTTAAAGTCTGCCATACTGTTTTTTTTAGAAAGTTGTAACATTGTCAGGCATAATGTTTTAATGCTGTTAAATGCAAAATATCTGTATTGTTCAAATATGCAGAACCATTATTACAAAATCTGCAATACTATTTCATCTTTCATTTCACTGCACATTTATGTGTATGTGACAAATAAACTTGACTTGACTTGACTTGAAATAAGATCAAACAACAAGATGACTGCATTGTTAACTATTTTTTAACAGCAGCAATTTTTTTGCAAAATAAAGCCCGCTTCATATGACAAACCCAACACTCATGAGAGCAAGTTGACCCTGGACATAATACTAGACAACTCGACTGCTAAATTACTGGGCAACAGTACCACAAGACACTCTGTATCAGAGACTCAACAAACTCACATGTACATGCATTTCAAATTTGAAACAATCAAGATGAAAACCAAGACATGAACATCACGGCTGTCACACCCATTATAAATTGATGGATGTATGCTTGTCTAAAATTATGATTTTTTTGATGTTATAGATTTGTTGTAGAGTAGAATGGTACAATTATTATCTTTTAGATTATAATTTTACCCTTGTGCTCTATAACAAATCCAATCCTCAATTTGGAATATTTCCTTAAAATCATTCCAATGTGTTGTCATTTCACTGTGGGTAAGAGTATAATCAAGATGCTGTGGTGGTGCTTAAGAATGGAACATTTGCCTCTTCTTTCCCCTGTTTGTTACCATCAATCTGGGTCAGGTACTGCATGAGTTCAATACAAACGACAATACATCACCACAATGCCTCTTCACAGGATACGGCTACTAACTTATTTTTTTTCATCAGAAGAAAGAGCAAAGCTCCCTCCTTCCCACCAATATCCAGAATCTCAGCTTCAGGAAGCAATTCTCCACAGTTTGCTGGTATCTAATGGTCTTTCTAATTACACTTCATCCCCACTGAAAAACTGTGTTAAGACTCTAACTTGAGTAACATTCTTTGTAATCCAAATATTTTTTAAGCCAATAAAACCAAGCTTGATTCAAATCGGGATCCAGCAGATGACTGGGGGAACCTATAGATATATTGTAGCATTTGTCTGCTCTTTGTGAGTATTCATGAGGGACTCTGAGGATAATGAAGGCATTTTAATAAATGAAACAGGAGAAAAAGAGAGGATTGTACAGTTGAAATGCGTATATTTCCAGCCACAGAAACTAGGAATATCCAACTCATTCTATACAATAAAATAAAACAAATCTTTCTATAGTTAGGTTACTGAGATCTGACAGAAAATAAAATCTAACAGCTTTAAAATGAACAAAACATGTAGAATACAACTCATTTTTGACCATAAAATAAATCAATTCTCTGTGTAGTTGGGTTTCTGAGATCTGATTTAGAAAATAAAATCCAACAGCTTTAAAATGAACAAACTAAGTGGTATCCAACCTATTCTATACAATACAATAAAACAGTTCTTTCTGCAGTTGGGTTTCTGAGACCTGATTTAGAAAATCAAGTCTAGCAACTTTAACATGAACAAAGTAAGTAGCCATCCTAGATTATTCTATCTATGGGATTTTCTTTATTGATACACAATATTCTTGTGTACATTAGATTTTTTTTAAACACCTACATTAAGAACATTTGTACAGTCCCAAGAATGTTTCAATGAAGAGCCAATGACTTGTGATTTGAATGCATTGAATTTTTAAAAAAAAATAATTTTATTATTTTACCTATTAGGAACATTGTTTTTTTTAAATGCTTCAGTAATGTCACCAGAACATCAGTATAACATGTTGATGGACAATGGATGTTTTAAGCTGTGTCTATATCTAATTAAACTGTAACAAAAGCACCTCACTGGAACATGAGAATTTGTACATTTTCGAATATGGATAGTGACTTGCTTGACTCCACCGAGCAGGTTGGTACTGGGGTGAAATAATACTGGGATCAGGGACATTTCTGAGACTGGACTAGACGAGATCAACTTGTGGTACTACTGTAACTTCTACCAGTTTGAATGTTGGTTGGGTTTATGCAGTGCATTGGTAGTAATTAATTGCTTTAAAATGTCATTCAAATTTTAGCTTTAAATACACTGCATCGGCTTTTAAGTCAAGAAAATGCCAACCTGGGTGGTAAAATGGACAGTATTTCAGAACATGACTCCTCAAATAATATGTAGGATCCCATGTATTCATTTAAAAGTAAATTGCCTTTGTTACACAGTGATTAGTGAACTGAACTCAATCTATTATATTAACTTAACTGTGTCTGAAGAAGGGTCCCAAACTAAAATCTTACATATCCCTGTTCTCTAAAGATGCTGCCTGACCCGCTGAGTTTCTCCAGCACTTTGTGTCTTTTTTATATATTAATTTAAGTGTTGTATTGGGACAATCAGACTTTCTCCCCTGCATATTCTTTTCAGTGTTGCAAAAAAAAAGTTCAGAGCCATACATCCACCTCTACAGTGTTCTTGTGATCTCAAGTCTTAAAGGGATTGCTGGCTGACTGAAACCAATCCCTTTAACTAGAACTAATTCAGCCCAGGAACAAACACAGGCATGTATTTGAAGAGTTTAGTGAGCGGCAAGGAATGTCCATCCCATTGGTAAACACCCAAACCTCTGTGAGGATCATGAAGCCACAAGATGAACAAACCATTCAGCTCACCTCCACTCTCTATCTGCACTGATTATCTTCACATTTTCTCTCCCCAATTAGCTCTGCGATGTTTCAAAAGAGCCCCCAGCAAGTTCTATGTAAACTCGGGTTACCTTGCACTTGTTGTGACTGGTTTTCTAAATAAACCCTGCCATTAATTTTGCCGAATTTAGGCTGGAATTGCCCTGAAAAGAGAGGAATTGTGTCAAAACCGAACTGGGTCTGTAGTAAGCCTACGTTCCCTCAGCAAGCTAGCTACCTGGCCCTCTTCAATTATCAATGCATTTTCAACATTGGTATAAAAACCTCTCCTGCTTTCTCTCCTTCCTCTGCTTCGCCCAACCCCCCACCAAAGTAGCAGAACACTCAAATGACTTGACAAAATGTCTTCCGCTGCCCAACCCCCTATCCCCTCACCTCCTTTTACAACAGTTCAAAGGGTATTCATTCCGAACAGTCAGCACACTGACCTCTGCTAATGTTTTTTTGGCTCTCATAAGGACAAAACAAAACTTGCATCTTTCTCGTGGCAATTGTGCAGCCTGGAGAATTTAACCAAAGCCACCAGCTTTTCCCCCCTCCCCAGAACCCCCACCTGAATGATTCACCGCCTCAATTAGACTTGATGACATTCCTCTGACACCACCTCTTGACCCCGCTTGCACCATGAGCATATAGATTAGGAATGCTCTACTTATTCAACTTAAAAGGCTTGAGGGTGAGGGGGTTGCATTTGGAGAGAAACTCCAAATTACAATGTGGATGGCGGGCGGGGGAGGCAGGGTGGTAAAAGACACACACGTAGAGAACAAAAAAGAGGAAAACTGCAAAGATCTCCAGATTCATTATATTTCACTCTTTCAGGGATGCGTAACGTTATTAATTTTCTGCAGGTTTTGAGTGAAAGAGAGAGGAGATTTCTGCTGCACAGCTCTGGAATCCATTTAGCAGAGTAGGGTATGTGCTTCCAGTCTGGGTCAAAGGTCATGCTTTGCTCAATAATGACCTATGCAGAAAAGGGAAGAGGCTTCTTGCCACCATTTTGTGCCGCAAGTTAGCAGATTTTGCTTCAGATTGTAGGTCTTGCTTAATTCCCTTCTCGTCTGAATGGTGGCATATCTCACCAAAATCAGTCAAATAATCATTCCCACCTCCTTGCCAAACAAAAATAGAACAAGTTTGCATCTCATTGCTCAAAATACCTATGGAAGACACACTCCATTCATAAAGTCAGAAACTACTACAGCTTGTTAAACTTGCTTCCTAGTGACAAGCAACTCTTCCCACTGTGCATGGAATGCACAAAATATCCTAATACCATAAAATGACTTGAAAAAGAAGGTTTCCGCAAGAATTCCTAAAAGTGTGACAGATTTTTTTTTCTCTCTGATTACTTTTAATAGTCTGTGGACATACACAGCCCCAACGTTACAAAGTGATGGATTAGATGATTTAAAAAAGCACATTGTTATTTTTGAGATTGGTGATTTACATCAATGCTTCCCCTCCCCAACATTCCCATAAGGTTCTCATTCCTAGTTCAATTATCCATTGATACCGGGTTTAGTGAGGTCTCTTCCTCTCCTCCTCCCCCCTCCTTCTCCCCCCTCCAAATAAAAATCATTTAACCCATGCAATCGTTGGCAGTAAATTCACCCCAGGGGAACTCTACAGCTAAATTCCACCCTCTTTTAGAAACTATCCAAACACTCATCCTTCCAGCTAGAGATCCTGGTTACCAGTTGTAAGTGAGAATCCTAATCATTTTTTTTTTCTTTTCATGAAGGCAGAAATTGAGGCCATTTGTGCAGGCAACCCCTCCCCCCAGCACAATCCACCCCTCCCCCCCTCGCCAATACCCTGTCTGAGATCAGCTAACTCAGCATAGACCACGAGTGGAATCTGGAACCTTTCTGATCTACTTTTTAATGAATTAAGATGTGTTTCTTTTTTTAAAACGACATCTTTGCAGAATGATCGTGGTTTGAAAATCTGCGTAATGTTAATTTCTCTTTCTCTTTGTGCTAATTGTCGGCTAATCATCTTGAAACCTTAAAAAACTATTTTTATTCAGTTGTCTTAATCATAATTCAAAATGCCACATCAACCATACAGTCAGAAACAACAACAACCTCCACCATAAAATGGAAGGACCAATTTCTTATATTTTCATCTACAAAATCCATAAAATAATTTCCTCTCTTGATACCATTTCCCGGACATGTTCCTTCAAAGGCTGCCTTTCAAAACTAGAACAAAAATTCCTTCGTAACAATTTGCTTTAAGCATTCCAACAATGACAAGCATTTGAGGATCTACTATCTGTATCAACTGCGCATTACTTAAGATATTTCTGTTATTTCTCCCTCATCAAGGATACCAGCCTATTTTTGCCACTTAGACCAAATTTAGCTAGATTTCTACCAGCTATATTGTCAACTAAAAAGCTTTTAAAATAATTTTAGCAAACATGTTTTCAGGTTGAATCCATCGAGCATTTATTTAAAAAATTACTTGAAGTTTTTAATTCCTCATGTCTCAATTCCATATTTTACTCATTTCTATTATTCATTTTTTCAGGAAAAGCTAGCTTCCGGTAAATGGGCATGTTAGATTAAAGAGAAACACAGATCATGGGGTGAACGGGATTGGGGGGGGCGGGGGTGGGGGGTGGTGAGCAGATTAATGTTTCACACAACCCTCGACATTAACTCATCACATCCCTTGCCAGAGCTGCTGGAATTCCTGGATATTTCCGGAATTTTGTGAAGTGTGTGATGTTGCATTTTGGACAACGGCTTCATCTTGAACTTTAATTCTCTTTACAGAAGCTAAACGGTCTTATGGTTACTTCTGATAATTCAGTCTATATTTAAAATTCCCAGCATTTTAAGCTTCATGACCTTGACATGTCCTTTCAAAAATGACCAATTATTCAAGCATTTTGTGACCAGTATTTGAATTATATTTGAACGGTAAAGGAGATTTGATTTATATTACTATCAGAATTAAGTCGTTGATATTTATCTATTTGAAGGTGCTAGATATGTCAAAGATAGCTAATCATTGTTTTAACATTTTTAATCCATTGAACATTTTATTTGCCCTGTTGTAAAATAATGGCATTGTTACACATCTCATTTACTTAACGAAACTGTCGTAAATTCAACTCAACCTAAAAGTGTTTTTAAGTCACATTATGTACAAATAGTTCACTGCGGCCAAATTAAATCATTCTGTCTAATTTCCAATCAAAAATGAGATTGTTAAGTATCTAAAACATAACTTCAGCTTGATTAATGCCAAAATTTGGCTCTCGTTAGGTTAGAAAACAATTTCAGCTATATTTGATAACATAAAGCTATTGATCAGATAGAGAAATAGAGTAACGGTGATAGACAATGCTGAGCTTCCTTTCAAAAACATTTTTATGAGCTACAAGATGACATTAGCTTTTTTTAAAAGACATGGACAAACATAAATTTACTAAACTTTCTTACATGTTGTATAATGAGGATTTGACCAACGTTCTGCATCAGTAAAGAAAATAGTTGGATGAATGATCACAGAGCCTAGGAGGATATCATTTTTATTTCAACTTTTACATCGACCAAGATGGATCTATTTCCAACTTCTCGGTGTTTTCAAAATATTGCTGAATTAAAACACAATTCCAACCCCACGAGTAACTTTCCTGCACTGGCAGAATTTTAGATCTTTGTGATTTCAGAGTAAAATATCTGTTCAAATTTTCTAAATGCTGTTTTAAAAAAAATGAAGAACAGAAGTGGTGTATCGAGATTTTAAACGCAAAACGGTTTCATTTGATATATGGAAACATACTAAAATGTCGTAAACAAAAAAGAGTGCCAAAGAACTGGAAAGCAAGAAATACTGTTTTTATCTATAACTTAGTCATCAAAAATAAAAACATTCTGTTTGTGGTTTGCCTTATTGACTTAGTGTTTATTTATTATTCTGAGACTGATCGCTAAGGACAGCCATCCACAAGAAAGATGGCGAATTACGTTTAAATTGATGATCACACGTTTTTCATTCATCTCTGTGAATATGGCAATTAATTTTCACTTTGCTGCGCCGAGTATTTTAAGCTAGTTTTCAAAACTTTCAAATTCTAGTTAAAACTTTATTGTAAATGCCTCGCAAATAAACAAGGATACGTTTTAAGGTTTAGAGACGTGAAAGCTTTGTGCTTTGCAATTGATATTAGTTACAAAACACAAATCAATCTAGTTAAAACACCAAGCTAATCGTGGAGATCAGTGACTTGCTTTCTCCACTCCAACAAATGCAATAGATAATCACATGAACTGAATTGATATTTTTTAAAGAGTATTGTTCTGAAACTAGCGTTTGAACTTGTTTTTTATTGGCATTTCCAGGTCGACATTTTTCGACACTTTACCACAGGCAAGATCTAGTTTACTAGATTATCGATAAATGCTATTTTTTTTAAATGACAGACACACACTGCATAGTTTAAGGTGAGAGCAAGCATTAATTGTAACACCTCTATCATCAACTCGGCCAAAACTCCAAAGTGACGCTTTAGGAAGTTAAAAGTTTAGAATGCACATTGTTTCTGGCTGAGAGTTAAATGAAACTTCGTTCATGATATCGAGGACATCGCTCTTTGAAAGGACGGTGCAAAGGGGGGGGGGGGGGGGGGGAGAGCTCTAATGAGTTCGTTAAAACGACTTCACACAAAGCAAGGTGGGGTGGGGGGAGGAAATGGCAACGCATTCGCGAAGTACTATTGCGGAGAGGAATGTTTATTCCATGGCTTGTTCCATGATGGGCAGAGGGGGCTGTGAACGCTGATGGTGTTTTAAAGAGTTCTCCCAACTCATTTCCACCACCGTTTAGCGCCACAGCGTTCCCGTAATCTGGATTTGCGTCAAATGGGGGTTGAAACCCAGGCAGCGTTTTAATGTTTAGAGCGTGTTGTGTTCGGGCGCTTTGCACGTAGAAGGGTCACGTACCCGCCCTTTCCCCCCACGATCAACTCATGAACTTTTTTTGGGGGGGGGGGGGGGGGAAGCATTGAAACCAGACAGAGAACTTTAAACCCAACAACAACAAAAAAACACACGCACAAAAAAACACCAGAAATATTTCCTCAGGACCAGCTCTGTTTCCCCTCACGGTTCCACCACTCGCCTTTATCCCAAATGATCATTGTTACAATATGGCATATTGAGGAAACAATTAATTTAAAATATAAATCACTCTGCGGTGAAGCGTCCGCGAACATGCGTTGAAATAACCTCCACGACTTTGAAAGTCTTCTGGGGAGTTTAAAATAGAATAAAACGCAAGCTGATGCGCACACACACACACACACACACAGACACACACGCATTAGCAGTCAACTATCATAAACAAATCACCAAATCAGTACGTACAACTCTTCAAAACATCTCCGGCTAAAGTAAACAAATAGACGCTACCTCTGTCTCTTTGGCACCGAATGCTCCACCTCAATGTGTTTCCCGTGAAGTTCTACTTTACCTGTAAGTAAATTATCTGTTTTATTATATTTAATTCAATGAAATTATGTACCCTCGCCTTCAACCCTGCACCCACACTGTGTGTGCTGGTGTGTGTGTGTGTGTGTGTGTGGGGGGGGGGGGGTTAAACGGTGGGGAGAAATGGGGGAGAGTGGAGCGTTGTTGTTTTGGTTTTGTCCCATTGTGTTTATTAAGATTGTGTGCGAGCGGAGGATGTTTTCCAAATCATTGCGTTTCATTTTTTAGACACGGGATTGAGGAAGGGCAGCTCCCGGGAAGTTTACTGAACGACTCCACAGTCGCGATGATCGCAATCACACATCTCACACGGATGTAAACATGTGTCATATGTGGTCGTTGCATGTTTTTTTTTGTAAAATGGTTTGAATGGTTGATGTGTGGAAATGTGCACACGTGCGACGCGTTAGCATGTTCACAACTGGCATGGGCGTCCTGCCTCTGTTCACTCAGTCGCCCATCGTTGGCCCAGTGTTGGATTTCAAGATTCATACCGGGAGGTGGAGAGGAGGAGGAGGAGGGGGGAAGGAGGAAGGAGGAGGGGGGGAGGAGGAGGAGGAGGGGGGAAGGTGGCGGTTCCAGGCCGCGTGTTGAGGCGAATGGAGCAGCCTTGGTTGATAGTTCCCATCCACTGTCCAACGGCTTGAACGGGACCAAGATACATGGGGGGGGGGGGGCTTTGAAACTGCGGACGTGGTGTATATAATAGCGGAGCCTGCAAACGATGGCGCACCGTCAGCGGAGGGGAAGTCCCAAATCCGGCCATTCTTCCCAAGAGACGGCAAGCAGAACGCAAAGGCGGGCACGGCCCGCCACACGGGCTGGGACCCGACCCTCCCTCCATCTCCCCCCCCTCCATCTCCCCCCCCCCCTCCATCTCCCCCCCCCCCCTCTCCCCACCACCACCCCGCTCAACCGCCATCTCCACCCAAAAGTGCCGATTGGGAAATTGATCGCGTCTTTGATGCTCCAAACGCCGCGTGTGTTGAGTGGGATTCACTAAGAACCTGCAGCCTTCTAGAAATGCAAAGCGTCACCACCTCTCCCCTCGCGAATAGAGAAGGAGGGGGAGGAGGGGGGGGGGTAAGACATTGAGTGTGGATCTTTATATTAATTACATATCCATACAAAATCATTATCACGCGCTTTGGAGGCGGCAGCACCATGAACGAGTTTGTCAGAAAGCTACAAGCCATTGCAACTGTATTGGAGCCTCCCTTCGTCTGAACGCAGCGCTCAGAGCTCGGCCATTTCGGGCGACCGAGAGCTCAGCAATCTCAAGTAGACATTCAACTCTTCCTTCCACGATCGATATTGGTTGAAATCGCTTACCGGATAAGGTGTCGATCGCTTTCATAGCCCAGTTCTCGTCCGGACAATCTACGAAGGCATAGCCGGTTTTGAGCAAGAATTGGCCAGTGAAAGGAATCTTCCATTCCTTGAAGATACTTTCTAACTCCGGCACGGTGACACTTTCGCTTAGGTTCCCGATGTAAAGCTTGTTCATTCTGATTTCCCCCCCCCCCTTCTTCAGTGTTTTTGTTTAAAAGGGAGGCGTTAAAACAATTTTTTTTCCTTCGCAAAACAGCACCTTCAATAACGACCCCTCCGCCGAAAGGAAACCACCAATAATAATAATGCAAATTAACGATGTCAAAAAGATCTCGGTTTGTTGCGGAGGGGAGGGGAGGGGGGGAAATAAAAGACCGGAAAAAAAAAGTGTTAGCCGGAACTCCGGACTTGTGGAATGGTATGGCGGGCTGTGGTAATCTCTCGTCTCCCCTCCACTCACCACCCCCACCCCCCACCCACCCTCCCCTCCTCCCCTCCCCTCCCTCCCACCCTCCCCAAGCCCGTGGAGTCCGCCTGAAATGTCACAGGACGTTGGTGGAAGCGCCGCCTCCAAATAAAATCAACCTTAAAAAATGACTCAAATATTTGCCAGCGAGATCCACGTGGTTTTACGCGGCCGGCCCCTCACGTGTAAGTATCGCGTCAATTTCACACACACTTACACTCACACACTTACACACTCACACACACACACACCCCTCTCTCAGCCCCCTGTTTTACCACGTGCTCCCCCCCCCCCACACACATCTCGACACCAGCACTTTGTGTCCCAGGTCCCCCCCCCTCCCCACGTAACGAGATGTTTATCAACAACAGTCCCTCCTTTTTTTTTGAATGAAAAAGTCTTGAATGGCGGCGCCGTTGACTTATTAGATATTTTTTTTATCAATGGGTTATGGCGATCCGGCGCCAACCATCCTCCCCCCCTCCCCCCCCCCCCCCCCCGGTCAGGTGGCCGTCCCCAGCGGCGAGGTCGGGAGGGGGAGGGGGAGGTGGTGTGGGAGAAACGTGTTGGACCGGCCGGGCTGGGGGGTTTGTAAGTGAACAAAGCTGAAGAAGGGTCTCGACCCGAAACCACACCCACTCCTTCGATGCTGCCTGTCCCGCTGAGTTACTCCAGCTTTTTGTGTCTATCTCTTACTTTTCACTTAATGAGGGGGGGAAGCACACACATACCACACACACACAAACACACTCACACACACATACCACACACACACAAACACACTCACACACACACACATTCACACACACACACACACATACAAAGACACCGCACACACACACAAACACACCGCACACACTCACATACACACACACACACACCCCACACACACACACACACTCACTCACACACACACACAGACAGACACACACACACACACACACACAGAGTGCTGCAGCAATTGAACGGGACCAGCCAGCATCTGCGGGGGGACTGGAATCTGATCACTCTGGGGAATGGTCTCGACCCAAAATATGGTCTGTCTATTCCCTCCCCACACGCTGCCCGTCCCCCTGAGTTAGTCGTGGAGATATAGAGTGACTGTACAGTGTGGAAACAGGCCCTTCGGCCCACACGGCCAACATGCACCACCGACACTGGTCCCACCTGCCTGCATTTGGCCCATATATTCCTCTAAACCTGTCCTATCCATGTACCTGTCTAAATATTTCATAAACGTTGTGGTAGTCCCTGCCTCAACTGTCTTCTCCGGTGTGTGCGTTAGGAAGGAACTGCAGATGCCAGTTTACACCGAAGATAGACACGAAATACTGGGGTAACTGAACGGGTCAGGCAGCATCTCTGGAGAGAGGGAATGGGTGACGTTTCGAGTCGAGACCCTTCTTTAAACTGAAGATGCGTCTCGGCCTGAAACGTCACCTATTCCTTCTATCCACAGATGCTGTCTGACCCGCTGAGTTACTCCAGCATTTTGTACCTTCTCCGGCAGCTCGTTCCATACACCCGACACCCCTTGTGTGAAAAAGTTACCCCTCGGGTTCCTATTAAATCTTCCCCACCCCCCACATGAAACCTATGTCCTCTGGTTCTCGATTCCCCTTCTCTGAGCAAGAGTTCCTCCAGCAGATTGTGTTTCGCTCAAGTGTCCAGCATCTGCAGATCCCTGCCTCTCCGGAGTTTCCGAATTAACCTCCGCTTTCCTTTGAAACCCGCCCCCCTCCCCACCCACCCACCTTAAAGCGGGTAACCCCCTCCGATGGAAATATTATCTCCCAATAATATCTCCCGAGACTCCCAATGCCGAATAAGAGCGTTGGGAAAGAACTGCGGACGCTGGTATAAATCGAAGGTAGACACAAAATGCTGGACCCTTCAGTCTCGACCCGAAACGTCACCAATTCCTTCTCTCCCGAGATGCTGCCTGACCCGCTGAGTTACTCCAGCATTTTGTGTCGACCTGCGGAATAAGACCTGATTGTTCTCCGCTTGGGAAGTGAGTTATCCCCCTCTGTGATTTCTCCTGCCCTCCTACTCTATCTTATAGACAATAGACAATAGGTGCAGGAGGAGGCCATTCGGCCCTTCGAGCCAGCACCGCCATTCAATGTGATCACGGCTGATCATTCTCACTCAATCAGTACCCCGTTCCTGCCTTCTCCCCATACCCCCTGACTCCGCTATCCTTAAGATCTCTATCCAGCTCTCTCTTGAATGCATTCTGAAGAAGGGTCTCGACCCGAAACGTCACCCATTCCTTCTCTCCCGAGATGCTGCCTGACCTGCTGAGTTACTCCAGCATTTTGTGAATAAATGCATTCAGAGAATTGGCCTCCACTGCCTTCTGAGGCATAGAATTCCACAAATTCACAATTCTCTGACTGAAAAAGTTTTTCCTCATCAGTAACTCACAAGCAGTATCTAAGCAGCGTCTCCAGAGATGCTGCCTGACCCGATGAGGTACTCCAGCATTTTGTGTCTACCTTCGATTTAAACCAGCATCTGCAGTTCCTTCCTGCACAAGTGAGTTTAGGACTTTAGCACCGTCGCTACGGTTTTTTGTCGAACGAATCGGTCACTGTCTCAGCGAGCGACCCCGGGGCGATGGTTGGGTCTGGCGAGGGCGACACGGTGGCGGTACAGTATCCCCTGCCCCGCCCGGGATACCGACAGCCCGAAGAGCAGGCACCCGTGGGGCCAGACCCGAGTGCAAGTGCCCCGGGTTTGTCCACGAAACACTCCCAGATATGAATATTAGTTTTAGTTTAGTTTAGAGATTTGTTTTTGAAAACAAATGTCAAAATATACTTTATTCAAGAAATAAATATATACTAAACATGTTCCTTACAAAACTCCATCGACATTCTCGGAGGTTATACATACATTCAATACATATACTCAATACACCAATTACACAAAATTACCCCCCACCCTTACCACTCAACACCTACATCAATGTCAGGTAACTCAGCGGGTCAGGCAGCATCTGGGGAGAGCGACACAAAATGCTGGAGTAACTCAGGGGAATCCCTTCCCTTATTTTGAGGGGCGTAAAGCGCAGAAACAGACCCTTCGGCCCACCGAGTCCGCGCCGACCAGCGATCCCCGCACACTAACACTATCCTACACACACTAGGGACAATTTTACATTTATACCAAACCAATTAACCTACAAACCTGCACGTCTTTGGAGTACGGGAGGAAATCGGAGATCTCGGGAAATGTCACCCATTCCTTCTCTCCTGAGATGCTGCCTGACCCGCTGAGTTACTCCAGCATTTTGTGATATCTCTAATTTCAAGTCACCCTTACATTCCCTCTCTCCCCGCCCCCACCCGTCACCCTGCCTTTTCACTGTTTGCATCCCTTCGTTATCACCTCTTCCACAGGCAACAACGAACCATTGTGGGCTCCACCTTCCCCTGCTCGTCATCGGTGCCGGCTCTGTTTCATTTTAACCTTCTTCATACCTCTAATGACTCTCAATCTGAGGAAAATAACTGCAGATGCTGGTACAAATCGAAGGTATTTATTCACAAAATGCTGGAGTAACTCAGCAGGTCAGGCAGCATCACGGGAGGAAAGGAATGGGTGACGTTTCGGGTCGAGACCCTTCTTCAGACTGAAGAAGGGTCTCCACCCGAAACGTTGCTTATCCCTTCTTTCTTCAGAGACCCTGCCTGGCCCGCTGAGTTACTGGGGCATTTTGAGTCTGTGTGCGGTGTAAACCTGCATCTGCAGTTCCTTCCAACACACCCAAGTTCTGGTTTGAACACGAGGTCGGAGATTGCAAATTCATCTGGGGGTAGTTTGTACGTTGAGTTCCCCAGCACTTTGTTCCCCCCCCCCCCCCCTGTCCCCCAACCTCCTCCCTTGATAAATACGTCTACATGTAAACACGAGGAACCGCAGATGCTGGGAGCATCCGCTGACACAAAAGAACTCAGCGGGTCGGGCAGCATCTGTGCACAACTGCGTGTACCAAGGAACAGCAGATGCTGGTTTATACCGAATATGTTGGGTCTGAAGAAGGGTTCCGACCCGAAAAGTCAACTGTTCCTTTTCTCCATAAATGCAGCCTGGCCCGCTGTGTTACCCCAGCACCCTGAGTCTAACTGTGTAGGAAGGAACTGCAGATGCTAATTCACAACAAAGATAGACACAAAAAGCTGGACTAACTCAGCGGGTCAGGCAGTATCTCTGGAGAATGGGGTCCCGGCCCGAAACATCGCCGATTTCTTTTCTCCAGAGATGCTGCCCGACCCGCTGAGTTACTCCAGTACTTCGTGACTATCTTATGGGTACACCATACTCCCGGCTGCTTCAGTTTGTTACCACTTCACAACAGTTTGTTACCACTTTAATTATCCGTCCCTGTTCGTTGTACGAAATCCCCACGGATGCAAACATTTGTGCAGGAAGGAACTGCAGATGCTGATTTGCAGCGAAGATAGACACAAAATGCTGGAGTAACTCAGCGGGACAGGCAGCATCTCCGGAGAAAATGCATAGGTGACGCTTTGGGTCACCGAGCTATTGAAATGAAACTGAACTGAAATGTCTGAAGAAGGGTCTCGACCCGAAACGTCACCAACTGCTTCTCTCCAGAGACGCTGCCTGTCCCGCTGAGTTACTGCAGCTTTTTTTGTGTCTATCTTCGAGGGGAGAGGTTTAGTTCTCCCTCCCTCCCTCCCTCCCTCTCTCTCTCTCTCTCTCTCTCAGGTTGTGCTCCAATAACACTGACGATGTAGCCAAGTCCAATATGAAAAGAGCTTCTACCTTTCATTCATTTGTTCTTTTTCTCTCTCTATCACCGCCTCTTTCTCTCGTTCCCCGTCCCCCTGACTCTCAGTCTCAAGAAGGGTCTCGACCCGAAACGTCAGCCATCCCTTTTCTCCAGAGATGCTGCCTGACCCGCTGAATTACTCCATTTGTTTTTGTGTCTTTCTCTAGGTGCAACATTTGCTTTTTGGCCAGCGAGAGCCTTGGGTACATTGTGCAGTGGTCTGATGTGTATCTAAGTCGTTAGTTAGGATTATTCCCCGTGAGTGAAGCGGTCTGTTGGCGGTTCTTGGTGGAAGCTTTTACTCCTTCAACGAGTTCACTGCATCGAAAATATGAGCGGCTGTTTACTGATCGGCAGTCCCGCACCGACCTGCCTCGGTCTCTGATCGTGGTGTAAATGAGAAGGAAGAGATGGGCACAAAAAGCTGGAGTAACTCAGCGGGACGGGCAGCATCTCTGGAGAGAAGGAATGGGTGACTTTTCGGGTCACGACACTTCTTCAGACTGGTTAGGGATAAGGGAGACGAGAGATATAAACGATGATGTGGAGAGATAAAGAACAATGAATGGGAAATATGCAAAAAAGTAACGACGATAAAGGAAACAGGCCATTGTTACCTGTTTGTTGGGTGAAAACGAGAAGCTGGTGCGACTTTGGTGGGGGGGGGGGGGGGGGGGGGGATGGGGCGGATTTAAGAGATTTAAAATTAAACACAGAAAGTGGAGCAAACGGGTGAGAAGATCAAGTGGCGCCTGTGTTACTCTATCGCTTCAGTCTGAGGAAATGTCCCAACCCGAAACGTCGCCTGTGCATTACCTCCACGGAGGCTGCCTGACCCGCTGAGATAATCCACCAGCACCTTGTGATTTGCTCAAGATTCCGGCATCTTCTTTCTCCCGCCTCACTCGCTCGTCTATCGGTTCGATGAACTTTGATGGCAGTGAGATGTCGTCGGTCTCAACCGAGGCCAGATACATCTTTCTCACGAAATGTGATCGACCTGAAAACAATGGTTGTTTCTCGCCAGACGCTGTCCGGTCTATTCTCCCCACCGCCCCCCACCCACCCCCGTAATTTTTGTCTAGAGACACAGCGTGGAAACAGTGCCCTTCGGCCCACCGTGCTCACACTGACCGGCGATCATGCAACCCAGCTGTTTGAATATTGATTTCTCTAATTTCAAGTAACTCTTGCATTCCCTCTCTCTCCGCCCCCCCCCCCCCCCCCCCAACCCCACCCCACCCTAGTCGTCCCGCTAGTTTCACCCTTCATTGTCACCCCTTCCACAGCCAACAATGGACCATTGTGGGCTCCACCTTCACTGGCTCTGATTCGTTCTGTACTTTATCATACCTCTAGTTTCCCTCTCCCCGGACTCTCAGTCTGAAAAAAGGTCCCGACTCAAAACGTCACCATTTCCTTTCTCCGGAGATGCTGCCTGACCCGCTGAGTTACTCCAGGTCTTTTTGTGCCAATCTGCGCCATTAACCAGCATCTGCAGTTCCTTCCTCCACATCCGTTCACACCAGTTCTATGTTATCTCGCTTCGGCGTCCGACACATCAGGGACATTTGACAGAAGCCAAATTAACCCAGATTTCGCGCAGCTGAAGTGTTTTGCTTTTCAAATTTATAAATGTTTGTTTGCTGATAATTTAGGTCATAAAGCCACATGGAATAGGAATAGAATTAGGCCATTCGGCCCATCAAGTCTTCTCCGCCATTCAATCATGGCTGATCTATCTATCCCTCCTAACCCCATTCCCCTGCCTTCTCCCCATAACCTCTGACACCCGCGCTAATCAAGAATCCGTCTATCTCTGCCTTAAATCGGAAACTTTCGTTTCTTTCCCAAACAGTATGTCAACTCATTTGTCAAAGGTTTCCGGGGACGGGGTGTTTCAGAGATTCGGTAGGAAAATAACTGCAGATGCTGGTACAAATCGACGGTATCACAAAATACTGGAGTAACTCAACAGGTCAGGCAACATCTAGGAGAGAAGGAATGG
The DNA here is from genome assembly GCF_053455715.1 of Rhinoraja longicauda. Lineage (NCBI taxonomy): Eukaryota > Metazoa > Chordata > Chondrichthyes > Rajiformes > Arhynchobatidae > Rhinoraja > Rhinoraja longicauda. The sequence continues at coordinate 2,491,204 of NC_135981.1, read as the reverse complement.
GTGACGTTCTTCAGACTGAAGAAGGGTCTCGACGCGAAACGTCACCCGTTCCCTCTCTCCTAGATGCTGCCTGACCCGCTGAGTTACTCCAGCATTTTGTAATATCAGAGGTTCAGGGCGTTGATGTCGTTGGCTTCGCGTTGAGGGGAATCGGGGTCCGGCAGAATACAGCGTGGGGCGGGGAACACAGCGGGTCGGGCAGCGCCCGCGGTGAGAGAACCCGGCTGTTAATGTTTCAGGAAGAATGCCCAACGATTGTTGAGAAATTTCCAGCAATTTGTGTTTTGTTTTGCGCTGGGTCAGAGCAACTTCACACAACTGCGCACAACACTTTTCGTCGGTATATTTTAGATCTTAGAAACATGGAAAATAGGCGCAGGAGTAGGCCATTCAGCCCTTCGAGCCAGCACACCGCCATTCAATATGATCATGGCTGATCATCCAGAATCAGTAGCCTGTTCCTGCTTTCTCCCCACATCCCTTGATTCCATTAGCCCTAAGAGCTATATCTAACTCTCTCTTGAATACTTATCATTTTTAATTTAAAAATCTTTATTCCCCATAACAGAGTGGGATTACCCTTACTTTTGGCCTTTCGATGGGAGGCGGTGTTGAAGGCATCGAGGGACAAGCAGAAAGGGACTGAAGTGCCGATTGAGTTACTTCGGAATTAAAGGAACGTCACCCATTCCTTCTCTCCTGAGATGCTGCCTGACCTGCTGAGTTACTCCAGCATTTTGTGAATAAATAACTTCGGAATTAAAGGACGTTCCTTTAGGAAGGAGACGAGGGGGAAGTTCTTTAGTCAGAGGGTGGTGAATCTGTGGGATTCATTGCCACAGAAGCTGTAGAGCCCAATGGATATTTTTTTAAGGCAGAGATAGATGGATTCTTGATTAGTGCGGACGGCAGGGGTTATGGGTAGAAGGCAGGAGAATGAGGTTAGGAGGGAACGATAGATCGGCCATAATTGAATGACGGAGCAGACTTGATGGGCAGAATGGCCTAATTCTGCTCCTATCACTTCTGAATTTATTGATGACGGTGTGATCGAGGTTACACGGATTTGAGGGCTAAATGGCCCCCTGCTGTCCCCGAGTTACCTCCTCGACGCGTCTGAGTTCTGCTGGTTGGAATAGTTACGAGAACAACGAGAAAGGGACAGATACAAAAAGCTGGAGTAACTCAGCGGGTCAGACAGCATCTCTGGAGAGAAATGGTGGGTGACGTTTCGGCTCGAGACCCTTGTTGAGTCTGAAGAAGGCTCCCGACCCGACTCGTCACATATTCCTTCTCTCCAGAGATGCTGCCTGTCCCGCTGAGATACTCCAGCTTTTGGTGTCTATCTTCGGTTTAAACCAGCATCTATAGTTCCTTCCTACACACGGGAATGGGTTATTGGAAGAAGATTGTGGCCAACATTATTAACGTGGATGATCAAAAGTGCTGGAGGGACTCTGCTATGAGTCAAACCTGAAATTAAAACAGAAAATACTTGGGCCGTCAAAACATGGAGGTGTGCCTCAACATTGGCCTCAACAGGAGAGCATCGGTGGGAAAAGAAACAGTTACTCTCGTAACATTTATTTTTTTAAGTTTAGTTTAGAGATGCTGTAGGTTAAAAGGCCCTTCGGCCCACCGAGTCCGCACCGACCAGCCGTCACCCGTTCACACTAGTTCTATGTTGTCCCTCTTTCCCATCCACTCCCTACACACGAGGGGCAATGGGCCAATTAACCCACACACCCGCACATCTTTGGGATGTGAGAGGAAACCGGGGCACCCGGAGAAAAGAAACGCACGCGTTCACATGGAGGACCTGCCAACTCCACAGACAGTACCTGTGGTCAGGATGGAACCCGGGTCTCTGGCGCTGTGAGGCGGCGGCTCTACCAGCTGTGCCACCGTGCCGCCCAGAAAAAGACGTGTTTAGACGAACACTTACGCCGTCAAAACATGGAGATGCGAGCATTGGGAAATGGGATTAGTATAGCCAGGTTAGACACAAAAAGCTGGAGTAACTCAACGGGACAGGCAGCATCTCTGGAAAGAAAGAATGGGTGACTTTTCGGGTCGAGACCCTTCTTCAGACTGCCAGGCACCTGGCAGCCGGCATAAACACGGTGGGCCGAATGGCCCCTTTCCGCGCTGTGTTACTCTATCACTGGATCTTTCTCCTCGGTTTGTGTGTTGGTTCCTTGAGATCGGCAATCTGAAGATGAGCTGCCGACGAACCGCCCATTGCGTGCACCGGGAGAACCTGGACAAAGATTGAAGTCCTATTCAGACTTTACACCACAAACCCACAACACGCTGAAAACACTCAGCGGACCAGTCAGCATCTGTGGGGAGAGATAACGTTAACTCCCAATGACCTGAAGGAATCCCGTTTCCATTGGATACACATGGATCTGCAGATAGACAATAGACCATAGACAATAGACCATAGATAATAGACCATAGATAATAGACCATAGAGAATAGACAGTAGACCATAGACCATAGACCATAGACCATAGACCATAGACAATAGACCATAGACAATAGACAATAGACCATAGACAATAGATCATAGACCATAGACAATAGACCATAGACAATAGACCATAGACCATAGACCATAGACAATAGACCATAGACAATAGACCAGAGAATAGACCATAGACAATAGACCATAGACAATAGACCATAGACAATAGACCATAGACAATAGACCATAAAGAATAGACAATAGACCATAGACCATAGACCATAGACAATAGACCATAGACAATAGACCATAGACCATAGACAATAGACCATAGACAATAGACCATAGACAATAGACCATAGACAATAGACCTTAGACAATAGACCATAGACAATAGACCATAGAGAATAGACCATAGACAATAGACCATAGACAATAGACAATAGACAATAGACAATAGACCATAGACCATAGACAATAGACCATAGACAATAGACCATAGACCATAGACAATAGACAATAGACCATAGGCCATAGACGATAGGCGACATGCGATAGACCATAGGCAATAGATAATAGACCATAGATCATAGACCATTGACCATAGACAATAGACAATAGACCATAGATCATAGACCATAGACCATAGACAATAGACCATAAAGAATAGACAATAGACCATAGACCATAGACCATAGACAATAGACCATAGACAATAGACCATAGACCATAGACAATAGACCATAGACAATAGACCATAGACCATAGACCATAGACAATAGACCATAGACAATAGACCATAGACAATAGACCATAGACAATAGACCATAGACAATAGACAATAGACAATAGACCATAGACCATAGACAATAGACCATAGACAATAGACCATAGACCATAGACAATAGACCATAGACAATAGACTATAGACCATAGGCCATAGACGATAGGCGACATGCGATAGACGATAGACCATAGGCAATAGATAATAGACCATAGATCATAGACCATTGACCATAGACAATAGACAATAGACCATAGATCATAGATCATAGACCATTGACCATAGACAATAGACCATAGACAATAGACCATTGACCATAGACAATAGACAATAGACAATAGACCATAGACAATAGGTGCAGGAGTAAGCCATTCGCCCCTTCGAACCACCATTCAATGTGCTCATGGTTGATCATGCACAATCAGCCCGTTCCTGCCTTCTCCCCATACCCCCAGTATACTGTAATACAGAGTGCTGGACCTCAGTGGGTCTGTGGCGGGAATGAGACAGACGCCGTTTCAGGTCTGGACACTTCTCCAGAGTGAAATGCAGTCTCTCCAATCCCTTCACAGATGCTGCCTGACACGCTGAGTTGCTCTTGTGTTTTGCTCCGATGTCAATATTACTCAGCGTTACACTTTCTATTCTGATTTTTAAAAAGTTCCCAGACTTGATATCTAAACCCTGCCCAGCTACGCTGTCCGATCCATTGGGCAGTTCCAGTAGACTTTCATTTTGAAGAGAGTCTGCAGCACGTTGTCCCGCGTGCGGAAAAACTTGTTCACCCAGAGAGTTGTGAATCTGTGGAATTCTCTGCCTCAGAGGGCAGTAGAGGTCAATTCTCTGGATGCTTGCAAGAGAGAGCTTGATAGAGCTCTAAAAGATAGCGGAGTCAGGGGGTATGGGGAGAAGGCAGGAACGGGGTACTGATTGTGGATGATCAGCCATGATCACAGTGAATGGCGGTGCTAGCGCGAAGGGCCGAATGGCCTCCTCCTGCACCTATTGTCTATTGCATCTCCCCTTTTCCAACTTTCTCTCCCCTCCCCCCCACCTACAATTAATCTGATGAAGGGTGTTGACCCGAAACGCAATGTCATATTGTCGTAAGGGACAGTAGAAGTAGGCCATTCGGCCCATCAAGTTTACTCCGCCATTCAATCATGGCTGATCTATCTCTCCCTCCTAACTCCATTCTCCTGCCTTCTCCCCATAACCTCTGACACCCGCACTAATCAAGAAACTATCTATCTCTGCCTTTAATCTGCCGTAATCTGTCCATAAAATAGACACTACAATACTTGAGTAATACCCTGCAGTTCAGAAAGTAGAAACTAAGAACTAGTTAATACAAAAAAGGACATAAAAACGCTGGAGTAACCCAGCAGGTCACCCATTCCTTCTCTCTAGAGATGCTGTCTGACCCTCCAGCACTTTGTGTCTATCTTCGGCAAAAACCAGCACCTGCAGTTCCCGTCTGCACGCAACGATTTGGGTCAGAATCTCGTTGCGAGAGAGAGCGGTGGGGTATGTAGGGAGTTGGTTTAGATACAATATAGTAAACCAGAGAGGAAGAAAAAGTTCAGTGTACATACACACATACTCATAAATACACGCACACGCACACACACACACACACACACACACACACGCACATACACACACGCACACACGCACGCACACACATACGTACACACACACAGACACGCACACCCACACACGCACACACGCACACGCACACACACATATACGTATAAATATGTATAAAAACACAAAGACAACTAAGTGCAATAATAATAATGGTCTATGTAGTTCAGAGTTTATTTGAGGTTGTAGTGTTTAATAGCCGAATGGCTGTGTGGAAGCAGCTGTTCATTCCTTTTCTCCTGAGATGCTGCCTGACCTGCTGAGTTACTCCAGCATTTTGTGAAATAAATACCTTCGATTTGTACCAACATCTGCAGTTATTTTCTTTCACTTACTGAACCTGGATGCTGCAGTTTTTAGGCTCCTGTACCTTCTTCCCGATGGCAGGGGTGAAACGAGTGTGTGGTCAGGGTGGTGTGGGTCTCTGGTGACGCTAGCTGCATTTTTCGAGGCGGCGACTCCGGTAAATCCATTTGACGGTCAGAGCCGGAGACGGACCGGACAGTGTTCACAACTTTCTGCAGTCTACTTCGTTCCTGGGCATTCAAGTTAGATGGAGTTAATGAGATTACTCCCAGTACAATATGTGGATATGACTCGCGAAGGAAAACACAATTGGAGTGACGTTCGGCACACAGAACGATAATGTGCGATACTGGATTATTGTGCGAAAAAAAACGTTTTTTAAAGATCTAACCTTCCAGCCAATGAATGAATAGTGGCGAGAGATTCTTCCCGAATGTTCTGGAATTTGATTTTCCGTCCGTTCGCCACGACAGCCCCGGGTCTGGGGGACATTTGGAGACCGTTTGGTCTTGATGTGTTCATTGGTTTTGACAACATTAAGCCGCCATCGTTGCTGGAGTAACTCAGCAGGACAGGCAACATCGCTGGAGAGAAGGAATGGGTGACGTTTCGGGTCGAGACCCTTCTTCAGACTGAAAGTCACGGGAAAGGGAAACGAGATGAATGGACGACGATATGGTGAGAAATAGAACAAATGAATGAAAGATAAATGCAAAAAAGTAACAATGATAAAGGAAACGGGCCATTGTTAGCTGCTTGCTCGGAAATGAAAGGTGGTGTGACTTGGGTGGGGGAGGGTCTCCAAATTCGAGGAAAGATATTCTTGCTGTTGAGGGCGTGCAGCGTAGGTTTACTAGGTTAATTCCCGGCATGGCGGTACTGTCATATGTTGAAAGACTGGGGCGACTAGGCTTGTATACACTGGAATTTAGAAGGATGAGAGGGGATCTTATCGAAACATATAAGATTATTAAGGGGTTGGACACGTTAGAGGCAGGAAACATGTTCCCAATTTATTCACAAAATGCTGGAGTAACTCAGCAGGTCAGGCAGCATCTCGGGAGAGAAGGAATGGGTGACGTTTCGGGTCGAGACCCTTCTTCAGACTCATGTTCCCAATGTTGGGGGAGTCCAGAACAAGGGGCGACAGTTTAAGAATAAGGAGTAGGCCATTTAGAACGGAGATGAGGAAAAACTTTTTCAGTCAGAGAGTCGTGAATCTGTGGAATGATCTGCTTCAGAAGGCAGTGGAGGCCAATTATCTGAATGCATTCAAGAGAGAGCTAGATAGAGCTCTTAAGGATAGTGGAGTCAGGGGGTATGGGGAGAAGGCAGGAACGGGGTACTGATTGTGGATGATCAGCCATGGTGGTGCTGGCTCGAAGGGTCAAATGGCCTCCTCCTGCACCTATTGTCTATTGGGATGGAGAGAGAGGGGATGTAGGGGTTACTCGAAGTTAAAGAAGTCAATATTCATACCGCTGGGTTGCAAGCTGCCCAGGCCAAATATGAGATGCTACATGTCCACGGTTCTGGGGGATGAAAGATATTATCCGGATTTTCCCGATACGCATTTATGCTCGGTTGTGTCTCCCCTCTCTGGATAAGTTTAACATTTTTAACCAACCACGTTTAAGAGCAAAATAAAACTATTCCATCGCAATTCCGTGCCCTTGAGAAACATCCGAGGATCGGATCGGAATGGAATTCTCGATTTCGCTTAGGATAGGAATCTAAATCAATAGCAGGTATTGGTAGACATTTTACATTCGAAATATTTGTAGTAATATCGATTTTTTTTTGAAGGAGCTCAACAGATAAACAGAAGATAGACACAAAATGCTGGAGTAACTCAGCGGGACAGGCAGCTTCTCTGGAGAGAAGGAATGGGTGACGTTTCGGGTCGGGACCGTCCGAAGAACATGTTTCCATGTTGTATCTTTCAATCAATCTTACTGCATCTCATAAATCAATACACTATAATTCTTCTGTATGTCCATATTGAGTTGTCCGTGTTCAGAGACTCGATCTGAAGAAGGGTCTCGACCCGAAACGTCACCCATTCCTTCTCTCCAGAGATGCTGCCTGTCCCGCTGAGTTACTCCAGCTTTTTGTGTCTATCTTCGGTTTAAACCGGCACCTGCAGTTCCTTCTTACACAACAGATAAACAATCCGTGTTCATTTTTTTAAAAGCGGGAATTGCAGTTACGGGCAGAAGGCGGGATAATGGGGTCGAGAGGGACAAATAGATCAGCCATGATCGAATAGGTGATGCGGACTTGATGGGCCGAATGGTCTAATTCTGCCCCAATGTCTAATGAACCAATGACGGGGAATCGGAGCACTAAATTGTTTTGTGTAGGGAGGAACTGCAGGTGCTGGTTTACACCGAAGATAGATACAAAATGCTGGAGTAACTCAGCGGGTCTGGCAGCATCTCTGGAGAGAAGGAATGGGTGACGTTTCGGGTTGAGACCCTTCTAACAATGGCCTGTTCCTTTTATCATCGTTACTTTATTGCATATCTTGTATTCATTTGTTCTCTATCATCGTCCATATCTCTCGTTTCCCTTTTCACTGACTCAACCCGAAACGTCACCCATTCCTTCTCTCCCGAGATGCTACCTGTCCCGCTGAGTTACTCCAACATTTTGTGTCTATCGTTGGTGTAAACCAGCATCTGCAGTTCCTTCCTACACACGTCGCCCTCCGTCGTCTATGTAGCTCTGCTGTGTTTTATGGGGTTCTGTTGTGTGCAGCGCCGGTGCCTAGTTTCGCCGAGCGTGGAGACTTTGAGGGCTGGATCGCCGTGCTATGGAAGAGTTGTCACTCCGAGTGCAAAACGGTCTTCTGGCCAGCAACACCTCATCCGAAAGACCACGCTGCAATCCCCACGCTTCCCTGAAATCTTGAACATTTCACGGTATCCCTCTCCAACTTCTAACCCGCTTGCCTTTTCAAAGCAAACTTAAAACCAAAGCAATAATGTTTTTTAACGGGGTTAGACTGAGCACTCGGCACCCGGGAGGTTTCGCGGTTGGATGTATGACCAGTTCTTCACGTCGCCGCGGGAGATGACAAATCCTGCCAAACCCATGGAGCTCTATTTATTTTTTAACATATCAAACCGAGGCACATATTTTACGCCAAAATGGGTGAGATTTGACAGTTTCAACTTCCCTTTAAAATAACTTTTAAACAAACTAGCTTGGGGGGTGTAAAAGGACGATAAAACTCGAACCGCCCGGACGTATTAATCATGGGCAGTTTGTATCTTTACACAATTCTTACCTTGTCGCCTTCCCCCCGGGTCTTGAGACGTGACTTTAGACTCAATATCTTGTTCCTGCAAATACACGCTGATTATTCCACCTTTGTTTTCTTTGGAAGGTTTTATTGCGGTGGAGAGACTATAATCGGAGTTTAGATAAATGTAGAGGACGTATTTCCCTTGCGGGCTGTTCACATCTCTCGTTTCCCTTAACCGGCCTGACCAGTCTGAAGAAGGGTCTCGACCCGAAACGTCACCCATCCCTTCTCTCCAGAGATGCTGCCTGTCCCGCTGAGTCAATAGACAATAGACAATAGGCGCAGGAGTAGGCCATTCAGCCCTTCGAGCCAGCACCGCCATTCAATGCGATCATGGCTGATCACTCTCAATCAGTACCCCGTTCCTGCCTTCTCCCCATACCCCCTCACTCCGCTATCCTTAAGAGTTCTATCCAGCTCTCTCTTGAAAGCATCCAACGAACTGGCCTCCACTGCCTTCTGAGGCAGAGAATTCCACACCTTCACCACTCTCTGACTGAAAAAGTTCTTCCTCATCTCCGTTCTAAATGGCCTACCCCTTATTCTTAAACTGTGGCCCCTTGTTCTGGACTCCCCCAACATTGGGAACATGTTTCCTGCCTCTAATGTGTCCAATCCCCTAATTATCTTATATGTTTCAATAAGATCGCCCCTCATCCTTCTATATTCCAGTGTATACAAGCCTAATTGCTCCAGCCTTTCAACATACGACAGTCCCGCCATTCCGGGAATTAACCTAGTGAACCTACGCTGCACGCTCTCAATAGCAAGAATATCCTTCCTCAAATTTGGAGACCAAAACTGCACACAGTACTCCAGGTGCGGTCTCACCAGTGCCCGGTACAACTGTAGAAGGACCTCTTTGCTCCTATACTCAACTCCTCTTGTTATGAAGGCCAACATTCCATTGGCTTTCTTCACTGCCTGCTGTACCTGCATGCTTCCTTTCGGTGACTGATGCACTAGGACACCCAGATCTCGTTGAACATCCCCTCTTCCTAACTTGACACCATTCAGATAATAATCTGCCTTTCTATTCTTACTTCCAAAGTGAATAACCTCACACTTATCTACATTAAACTGCATCTGCCATGTATCCGCCCACTCACACAACCTGTCCAAGTCACCCTGCAGCCTTATTGCATCTTCCTCACAATTCACACTACCCCCCAGCTTAGTATCATCTGCAAATTTGCTAATGGTACTTTTAATCCCTTCATCTAAGTCATTAATGTATATCGTAAATAGCTGGGGTCCCAGCACCGAACCTTGCGGTACCCCACTGGTCACTGCCTGCCATTCCGAAAGGGACCCATTTATCCCCTCTCTTTGCTTTCTGTCTGTCAACCAATTTTCTATCCATGTCAGTACCCTACCCCCAATACCATGTGCTCTAATTTTGCCCACTAATCTCCTATGTGGGACCTTGTCGAAGGCTTTCTGAAAGTCGAGGTACACCACATCCACTGACTCTCCCCTGTCAATTTTCTTTGTTACATCCTCAAAAAATTCCAGTAGATTTGTCAAGCATGATTTCCCCTTCGTAAATCCATGCTGACTCGGAATGATCCTGTTACTGCTATCCAAATGCTCAGCAATTTCGTCTTTTATAATTGACTCCAGCATCTTCCCCACCACTGATGTCAGACTAACTGGTTTATAATTACCCGTTTTCTCTCTCCCTCCTTTCTTAAAAAGTGGGATAACATTTGCTATCCTCCAATCCACAGGAACTGATCCTGAATCTATAGAACATTGAAAAATGCTGGAGTCACTCCAGCATTCTGTGCCTATCTTCGGTTTAAACCAGCATCTGCTGTTCTTTCCTACACAGATTAAGGGACATGGGTTTAGAGTGATTATTAAAAGGACATTGAGCAGGTATGGTGGAGATGCCCCTCAAACGAGAGAAAAGGTATTACCCCTGGCGGCTAAATGAGTGGCGGGTTAAATAATATTTCTGGAAACACTACCATACGACGCTAATGAATGTATGCATAGACACCGAGAATGTCGGATGAATTTTTTACACAATTCCTGTGTTTTGTATGTATTTTTAAGTTCTGAATAAAGTTCATTTTGATTATTTATTAATCGGATTCGATAGGAGATTGGGAGATTTGTTTTACCTGGCGGGACCAAGGGATGTGGACCTCATTGAAGATTAAATAAAGAGGAGAATGGGGGGAAGATGAGAAATGGGAGCAAATCCAGGTGGGCGCGCGGAAGAGAGGGGTTTAAAACACAGCAAAGAGTGGAAACCGAAGATCTCGGAGAAAACCGACGCAGGTCACGGGGAGAATGTACAAACTCCCCGTGCATGGAGAGACAGACCCCCCCCCCAACCACTGCTTACTCCCCACATAACAACTCCGGCCGGAATCTTGAGCAAAACACAAAGTGCTGGAGGAACTCAGCGGGTCAAGCAGCATCTGTGGAGTGAATGGACAGGCGACGCCTCGATCTTGCAGTGGGTCGGGCAGCATTTCAGGAGAAAAGGATTGGGTGGCGTTTCGGGTCAAGGCCCTTCTTCCAGAAACGTCACCTATTCCTTTTCTCCAGAGATGTGGCTACCCTTCACAAGATCATCGACAGGGACATCAACCTCGACGCTGACTTACACGTCAAAGAGAAAACAACAAGATCCAGAAGAAGCCACAAGAAGCAATTTGTAGTTCAACAACACACATCTACTCCCTGCATCCAGTCTTTTTTTCCCTGAAACAATTTGCCTCTGGAATGCCCTCCTACAATCCTCTGTTGACATGCCCGACTACGCAACCTTCAAGATCCCCGTCCAGGCCCACAGACGGCAAAGCCCCCGGTTGACCAGACCCACTCTCGTCAACTTCCAGTGTAGTCCTCGGTGGACTCTTCGGAGGTGATGACAAGAAGTCTGAAGAAGGGTCTCGACCCGAAACGTCACCCATTCCTTCTGTCCTGAGATGCTGCCTGACCTGCTGAGTTACTCCAGCATTTTGTGAATAAATACAACAAGATACAAGACCCGCTGAGTTACTTCAGCATTTTGTGTCTATCTCCGGTGTGAACCAGCATCTGCAGTTCCTTCCAACCTGAATGCAGTTGACGGACTTTGGACGAGTTTTATTACGTCCCACCGTGAATGGAATGGTATGATTTTCGCATCCGTACAAGTTACTGAGCTTATTGCTTTGCTGAGCTTATCAGGTAACCGTTGTGTTGGAAGGAACTGCAGACGCTGGTTTACAGCGTAGACACAAAATGCTGGATTAACAGCGGGACGCTGCATCTCTGGAGATAAAAAGGTCGGAAACCTTCTTCAGAAAAATCTGAAAGGTCACCTACTCTCTTTCTCCAGAGATGCTGGGATTCCACCCCAGAATGGCCCTTCCACGAACTAGGGGACAGTTCTGATTTTCCTCTACCCCATTGAGGATATTGGACTTTGTCTCTGGCACTGTTGCTCGACAATGCTGAGAACTATAATCTTCACTCCCTATTTTCCCTTTGCGCTACCCATTGTACCCGAGTTTGGCACGAATGCATTTATATATAGTGGTATCTTATCTGATTCGACGGCGTGCAAATGGAGACCTGTGAACCATCTTTAATCGGGCTCCATCCTGCACTAAATCCTTTATCCTGCATCTGTACACGGTAGATGGCTTGATTGTAATCATGCGTAGTCTTTCCGCTGACTGGATAGCACACAACAGCAAAAAAACTATTCACAGTACCTTGGTACATGTGACAATAAACTGAAGTAAATTGCATTTATTTCAATTCCACATTTACATATTTGGACTAAATTCCTTTGTTGGGATGGTGGGATTTAAATCCTACGTCTTTAGTTCATTGTTGAGCCCAGCAATGAATGCTACTTCAGGAACTCAACCACAATACAATATTTTTACACCTGTATACTGGCCCTCTTAACAGGCAGCAATATAATCCTGACTGGTTTAAGGCTGCAACTACAAGTTTTTATAGTCTTTTCATCATAAAACAGAAGAGTGTTCTAAGGGTATAGGTAATGTCAAAAGTGCCTATAAAGCTGCAGCAGGAAAAAAAATGCCATGGTTCTACTTTATATACCGAGAATAACAAATAAACATTCTTGATATTATTCCTGAAGATGGTGACACAGGATGGTGAAAGAAGCATTTGGCACACTTGCCTTCATCAGTCAGGGCACCGAATACAGGAGCCGGGCAGTCACGTCGCAACTGTACAAAAGGGTTGGCGAGACCACCCTTGCAGTATTGTGTGCAGTTCCGATCACCCTGTATAGGATGGATTTCATTGTGCTGGAAACTGAAGAAAAGATTCACAAGGATGTTATCGGAACTGGTAGACTTACAAGGAACCTGGGTAGGTTGAGACTTTTCCTGGAGCATAAGTGTTTGTGGGGTGATGTGATGGAGGTATATAACATCAGAAGGGGCACAGAAACTGTGACTGGTCACAGCCCCTTTTCCCAGAGTAGAAGAGTGTAAAAATAGAGGGCAATGATTTGAAGGGAGGGGGAAAAGATTTAAAAAGGACCTAAAGGGACCAAGAGGGACTAATCTTTCCACACAGTGGGTGGTGGATATAGGGCACCAACTGTCAGAGGAAGCTGTAGATGCCTGTACAATTACAATGTTTGAAATACATTTAGACAAGTACATGGATCCTAAATGTTTAGAGGGATATGGGCCAAACACAAGCAAATGTGACTAGCTCGAGTAGACATCTTGGCCAGCATGTACGAGTTGAGCCAAAGGCACTTTTTTGTGCTGTATTTCTCTTGTGCAGAGACTTGAGTGAAGCAGCTTCATGTCTGGCAGAGGGGAAGGAGGCAAAAGCAGAGCAGAGCGGCATCAGAAAGAACTTTGTGATAACATCCACGGCATCACCAAATCAACCGCCTGGCTCAGCAAGGTGGGGTCAAACGGATCTCAGGTCTGATCTACGAGGAATCTCGCAGGGGTGCTGAAGGTTTTCCTGGAGGATGTGATCAGGGATGCAGTCACCTACACCGAGCATGCCAAGCACAGACGGTCACTGCCATGGATGTAGTGTATGCTCTGAAACCTCAGGAGTTCAGTGGCCGAAGAACTCCCTCTTTTCACCAAACCACAAAACGTGCGATAGTAAAGAAATCAGGCCCCACACTGTGTCCAAGTTATTTATTGCAAGTCACCACTTCCCAAACAGCAGCTACATGATTGAATCTTTTCTTATAAAGCACTGCATAATCAAACCTTTGTGCACAAAAAGTCAAGACACCGCTTAATATGCAAAAAGTAATTTAAGAACATTTGTACCAGAAATATTTCTGCAATAACGATTTAATGCGACACATACAGCATGTGGAATCCATTAAAAAGACAGACTCCTTCTTACAATGTATATGCAATACCACTTAGTGAAGCACCAGAACACTTCTTAAAATGAAAGACTGTTGATTATAGGGCTTTTTGCTTAATAAAATTTAAAAAAGCTTTTTATTTTTATTTTTTTTAAAAGCATCGCAATGCCCAAGAATTCCCATCGTTGTTTTTAAAAAAAATATCCCTGTATGCTGAAACATTTTCCATCACTTAAACTGGCAGGAAGTACTTGGTCTACATCATCAGTATCAACCTGCAGACAGAAAACAACACCATTTCAGAATCAGGTTGAGCACAATATCTCTGTAAAGCACAAGAGAAACTGCAGGTGTTGACACTTACGTGGGGTGTTCGAACGAGATCGAGATCGGTATCTGCTGTAACAGGGTGAAGTTGAACGTCTTCTAGGAAAATAAAAAATTCAGAATACAACCAGGAAGTTGACATTTTTATCACGCAACCTCGATTTTCAAACAATATATAGGCTGGTTGGCGAAGAAAACCTCTCTTCACAGCATGCAACTTTGAAATTTAGAGATGTCTACTAGTTGCTGTGTTGTTATAATACAAACAGACATTGAATGCACCAGAAAAAACATGCAATCCCCTTCATAACTTGGAGATAGCTTGGTCAGATTACAGGCAAAACTTTGTTTATTGTTGAATTGAGGGCGTGCAATGTCAATCTAAAAGCAAATTCAGTCAGAGGTAGTGACCTCCAGTTGAGGTAGTGTGGCCTACGGTGGTGGCCTCCAGCCTCCAGTCAGAAGAAGGGTACCGACCAGAAATGTTCTCCAGAGATGCTGTCTGACCCGCTGAGTTAATCCAGCATTTTGTGTCCTTTTCAATCTAAAAGCAGATGGTTACTTAACTATTGAGGAATTAACATTGATATATGTGGTTATATTATGCATTCTCAGCATTTGGAAGACCGAATGATTATAATTAATCTGCAATTATATGCTATGTATGTTAAAATACTACTCATTTTTATTAAGCTAAACAAAGTTGTGTTTTATGTTACATTTGAAATGAGTGAGGTAAATTGCAGATGAGTTTTGGGAAGAAAATTCGAGAGTGAAAAGCATAAATGATTGGAGGAAATTCTGTCATTGTCAGAGTATAGCGAGAGGAGATAAAAAGACTAAAACTGGAGGAAGGAAATGCCTGGTGGAGCTTTAAGGTTAAAGAAAGAGCAAAGTATGGAGACAGGTGGAAAAAGGAATCAAGATACAAAGATCAGTCTCTTGCCCAGAGTTGGGGAATTGAGGACCAGAGGACATCGGTTCAAGGTGAAGGGGAAAAGAATTAATAGGAATCTGAGAGGGAACTTTTTCACACAAAGGGTGGTGGGTGTGTGGAACAAGCTGCCAGATGAGGTAGTCGAGGCTGGGACAATCCCAACGTTTAAGAAACAGTTAGGACAGTCACATGGATAGGACAGGTTTGGAGGGATATGGACCAAGCGCAGGTATGTGGGACCAGTGTCATTGGGACATGTTGGCTGGTGTGGGCAAGTTGGGCTGAAGGGGCTGTTTCCACACTTTATGACTCTCTGCAAAACACACACCAGTGTTTAACCAAAGGAATGGAAGATTAGGCAACAAGATGGAATTATGGCTGAGGAAAGTCAAATGTAGTAACAAATGTAGTCTTCAGAGCCTTTGAGCTGGATTCAGTAGGGTAGACAACATTGCAAAAAGTTCAGTAATACAGCAAAGAGAGAGGCAGTCAGAATGGTAGAAGGGATGGCCAATGATGTTAAATATGGAGGACAACACTGTCCACAAAGAATATTCAAATAATTACCTGTAGGTGAAATCCCCATCATCGTATCTATCACTGTAAGAGTCATGGTAATGAGAGGACCGAACACTGCTGCAAAATGCCAATATAAAATTAGCATTCACCCATGTTTGTAATTGCTCGAGCATTAATGTATAAAAATAGTCTTTTTATATAAAAGGCTGAGCTCACGTTGTTGGTCGGCCCATGTAGATTCCTGGAGTTGGAGTGTGGGGCCGTTTTGTAATGGAATAATCTACTCTAATGCACCGGCCATCGAGTTCCATCCCATTTGCACGTTCCTTCGCCTATTGAGAAAAGCATTACTTTAATGCTGCTATTTGCAATGTTGCATTTTACCAGAACTTACAATTAAAGAAATAAGATTTAAACTGATGAATACAATTTTAGATGTACATATGTTACTGTTTTGTAGCCATAGAAAAAGTGTTACAAAAATACTATTGCACTAGTTGGATCTGTTGCAATATGGGGCCAACTTTACTGCCGTCATTCCAGATTAGAAAATACAGACCTTTTGGCAAATTTATCGGAATTGACAGAATAGAGTAGAGGGTTTAAGTTACATACAAAATGTCGACATTCATTTGAGATTCTTTCTTTCACAGAACTGTCACTTTAGCAATTAACACTTAAAAGGGCGGCAAAAGTGGGATAATGCCTAGATTGTTGCTATGCGGGTCTACCCCAGAACTGGAGGGCCTGCTCCTTCTGGCAACCCCAAATAGTTTTAACTGATTTTATATTTCCACATACTGGAATAATAGTAAAACAAAGTGCTTGTATTTCTCAATACGAGTTCCCAATGTCAGATGAAAATCTTATTCTGTGCCCCATTGAAAGTCGGATTGCCAAGTAAACGTACTTCTTTAGAGTCTTCAACGTTTTCAAAATAGACAAATGCAAATCCTCGTGATCTTCCTGTCCGCTGGTCATAGACCACATTGATTCCTGCGAGGGGTCCATATCGTGAAAACACTTCACGTATCTCCCGGTCGGTAGTGTACAAGCTCAGGCCAAACACGCCGAGACAATTGTTAGGATTCGGGTTGGTCTAAAGAGGAAATCAAAACAGCAGCTGAATGATAGCAGTCACCATCCTTCCCCAAAAAGGAAATATTGAACATGTTATTGAAATATATATTATTCCCATCATGTATGTTATGGTAATCAATTGTTCTGAAACTAATACTTGATAGATGTTCAGCTGTACAGTGATTACATGAATAAGCCCCACTAGCTGCAAGGCTCAGCTACAAATCCACAGATCAGTTTTCAGATTGGTTCTGGATGTCAATTAGATGACGGAGCCAAAATATAGTTAGTACAAATGTAGAAACAAAGCACTGCAGATGTTAGCTAATCACCATGTTAGCTAATCACCAAAGATAGACACTCAGCAGGTCAGGCAGCATCTCTGGAGAACATGGATAGGTGATGTTTCGGCTCCCGAAAGGAACATTTATCCACTCATGTTACTACTGATCACCTACTTCAGTTAAGCACTAGAATTGAGGAAAGACAATCAAATTGTCAAAGAACATTGCTTCCAGCAAATCTTTCACTGAGTGCGTAGTCCTGCATCTGGCCATGACAATGAGGTGGCAAGATCCTTCCTCTTGAAGGAAAGAGGAGTACAAAGTTAGTAGACTAGGAGTAAGTGTAACCATATCTCCTCTCCATACAAGCTTTAGCACATTCAATTTTAGATCAATAATTTCAAATTTTACCTCCTTTGCTCAATAGACCAAAATTATAGTGTAGGAAGGAACTGTAGATGCTGGTTTATACCGACGATAGCCACAAAAGGCTGGAGTATCTTTGTGGGTTGGACAGTATCTCTGGAAAAAATAGGCAATGTTTCGGATCAGAGACCTTCCTGAAACAATACCTATTCTTTTTCTCCAGAGATGCTGCCTAACCTGCTGAGTTACTCCTGCTTTTTGAGTCTATCCTCGGACCAAATTTAAATTGTTAGGGTTAATTGATATTGTTTTTGAATATTTTGTAGCATATTGTTTTTTATTCTATTCTATGAAATTAGATTCGTGAGCTACATCAGAGAACAATATTACCAAAAAGCAAGGTTTCTTGGCATAATATACTTTTTTTTTAAAAATACACAAAATGATCAAAATCCCAATCTCTACTGACCCTGTTTCCAACGTGATGCCGTCTGCTGGATATGGGAGAGTGGCTGTTGCTTCTTCGACGCCTGTACACAGGGGAGTACGATCGGCTCCTGGATCTCCTCCTGTATGACCGAGTATGAGATCTGGATCGTGAGTAATACTTTGAGCGGTGTCGATGACGACGGGAACGTGACCTGTGGAGACAAGAATGTAATTGATCACCCTATATATATGTCATAAATATTCTTAATTGTGATCTCATCAAGACTTCTACTTCAAAACTACATTTTGCTGTGTCACAACAGTGAATATGTTTCAATTGTACTTCACAGGCCACTTCTGAGCAGAGGAATCATTTGTCAATTCAATGAATTAACATTCAAGTAAAACATTTCCATGTTCAGGCTGAGACAATTTCCATCAAAGAGAAACTAAAATGGATCAAAACCTCCTGAATAGTTCGCCAAATGCAGAACCACAATAAGAACAAATTTAATGACGATGTGTTATTCCTTAACATCAAGAAATAAGGTAAAGCATATAGTTGCATTTGGCTCATCATTTATTCTGGTGAAACACAATTTCACACTTTTTGGCAATCTGAATAAATACTGTTACTCACAGCCCTCACTCCCCCATTTTGATATTCAATCAGTTACTCGGCTCCATCTTCAAATCCTCTACCCTAAATCACAATATTACTAAGCGAGACTTGGCTAAGATCTATTAGAAATTCAAATACATTATGCAGTAAGAAAAAATGAGTTCAGCATTAGAAATGATACACAGTGAAGGGATTTTTAAAAAAAACCTGCACCTACCAAAAGGCTTCAAACTCCAGTCATGATTGTGAGGATTGTGAGGATATAATTAGAAAACAAGTACTAGTTAATCATATAATATTTCCACTCACCGTGACCTGGACCTTGACTGAGATCGTGAGAATGATGTCCGAGATCCTGACAATTTTGATATTCTTGACAATGAGCGAGAGGCAGATCGGCTTTTAGGCTTGGCCAGTTCAGCTGGGCTCCTACTCCGTGATCTTGACGTTGACCTCCCATCCTAGTGCATCAGGAAATTTTGTTACCAAATAAGTAGCAAGATAAGACGAACAGCAACCTCACCAGGCAAAATGCCTTATTCTCAACTATAGCACTTAATTTCACCTCAACCACTTCCCTAATAAAGCAAGCCCCATTAACCTAGCCAGAAAATTAAATAGTCCCTGATATTATTTGTCCAATTCTTTTTCTATTAATCAGCCTGATTATAAAGTTTAGCATGCAATTTATACTAGAATTGTAGCATACAGACACAAATAGACTATATACATTACTTGGCCTAGGTATCTTTCCTTCAGACACCTTCTTTTAAATTTACTTCACTCGTTTTTACATTTTCTTTTCTTCATTCTTCATTTTTCAGTTTTCTCACACCGAGAATTCTTCACCTTCCAAACCACTTAATGCCTTACACCATGCATGCTCTTCTATCTGACCATTCTTCGCTCTCATTTCAGCTTCAAATTTATTTGACTGATCTGCAATACTTGTGTGTATAGTCATTATCTTGATTATCTTCCATTATTCCACCTTCTTCATGTATATTAACCTTAATGAAAAAAGAATATTCAGCATGATGAGGTATATGGGATCAGATTAAAACTTGTTGTAAATCTTAATTTCCCATTAAAATTTATTCAGCCATTTAGGATTTTATTTGAAGTGCCTACTGGGGAAAGGATGAGCCAATTATGTTTTACTTATTTTGTATAAATCAGACAGTATTCAAGTTCCTCGAGGTTTGAGATGGCAAAATCAAGCGCTACAGTGAAATAGTTACTTTAATAAATGTTACTCAGTAATATCTCTGATTTAAAAAAATCACTGCAATCAAAATTAAAAACTCAAATTATACCCATTTATTGGAGTGGGAAATAGATGATATAATGACCACAATCCTTTCATTCAAAAGACATTTTGAAAAGAAAAAGAAAAGTATTGGGAAGACATGTTAACAGTTTGCTCTCTATACTGATTTAAGGGTCCTTTATGAAGTTAGTTTTAACAGTTTCAACTTAATTCTTATCATTAGGCTGCAGCTTAACCCAATTTAATTTCATTCAAGTTGAATTTGGCTGCAAATCTGATTTGGATTCCATAATAAAAGCTTATGGCGTAATCCTTAATGAACAGAAAAACAAATCAGAGGAATAAAATACAGTAGGATGAATCAGATCATTCTCCTTGTAAATTGAAATTAGGTGAGAAGGGGTCTAAGATTATGTGCATACTTCTTCGCTT
Organism: Rhinoraja longicauda; assembly: GCF_053455715.1. Taxonomy (NCBI): domain Eukaryota; kingdom Metazoa; phylum Chordata; class Chondrichthyes; order Rajiformes; family Arhynchobatidae; genus Rhinoraja; species Rhinoraja longicauda. Next base: position 2,471,086 of record NC_135981.1, on the reverse strand, counting down.
TACATGCTGGTAAAGTTAAGAAATCATCTTCCCCGAAAGTTTATGACTTTATTGTAATCACATCATTTTTGATCTTGCTGCAGCAATTCCTCAAACACGAAGACTTGTGCACAATAAAACATGATTTTAATCAAAATTAATCTGCCCAAAAAATGCAGCACCATTCCACCATTGGTGGAAAATGCTCCAAAAAATTTAAATACGTGCTCAATTTGGAGTTAGCAACCAGACTGTATAGTTAAAAAGAAAGACACCATTACTAATGAAATATAATGTGCGTGATGAAATAAATAACCTCATCAGGATGGTAAAGTAATTACCGTGCCTGCTGGGTACAGATTAGGCAATTTGTGTTTCCTAAATCACCAAAATCAAACTGAGAGAGAGAGATTACAGTAGGTCTATAGCCTATACCATTTGGTTGCAAGTACTCAGCCACAGATTTTTCACAATCAACACAAGATTTAACCCAACTAGCACAAATCCAGCTACCAGAACAGATGAAACTGTCAAGCGAGGGTGAATGACTGAAACTGATGAGTGTTCATTACTGATATCTAACAAGCCAATATCATCTTCCTAGAGGAATTGGTGCTCCACACCGGCTCGAACCATAATTCAAAAAATATTGCTGACTACATTTTACAAACTTTATTCAATGTCAGCTTTCCATTAAGTCGATTCTAAATTTCTCCAATTTATAGCATTCGTGGATATTAATTTATAAACAGCAAGCCGTTAACACTGTCATGTAAATAAAGAACTATATTTAACTTCATTTACCAAATGCATACATGCAATGATTTTAAACTTAATGTTTCAAGTAAACTGCCTGATTTCAATAAGTGACAAAAAATTGTATAAACTGATGTAATATCCGATCATCAGTTGAATGCAATTCAACGAGCCATATTTTGGTGATTTACTGTCTTGGTGCAAGAGGGTGGTAAACCCCAGACTGCTCTATCAAACTGAATCATTTGTCTGTTTGCCATGAAGATTTTAATACCATTAGTATACAAATCATCATAAATCATCATAAAGTGTATAAATCTTCTTAACATCATAAATTCTGTATGATTAATGCAGGCTTTTGATGATTGGTAATAATACTATGATAGATTATCCTTCATAAAAGTTTTCGTTTGGCAAAGTTTAGTGATAGAGTGTGGAAACAGGCCCTTCTGCCCACCAAGTCCATGCCGACCAGTGTCCTTAGTTCTATACATTAAGGACAATTTACAGAAGCCAATTAACCCACAATGTCTTGGGCACCCGGAGAAAACCCACACTGTCACAGGGAGAACGTACAAATTCCGTACAGACAGCACCCATGGTCAGGATTGAACAAGGGTATCTGGCGCTGTAAGGCAGCAACTCTACTGCTGCACCAGTGTGTATTCTTTGAAACAAAATAGAAAATGCTAGAAAAACCCAGCATGTCACACAGCATCTGTGGAAAGAGAAACAAAGTTAATGTTTCAGGTTGAAAACCCTTTGTCAGTGGAAAACTGCCTAATCTGCTGAATGTTTCCATTTTTTTTCTTCTATTTGCATTTCAGATTTCCAGCATTCATTTTTTTTCAGTCATACAGAAAATAAACAGGACCACTGAATCAGTGGTGAACATAAAGCACCCATTTACATTAAAGCTACACTAATCTCATTTTATTGTACTTTTCAGAAACTAATTAACCTATCAATCCACACATCCTTGGGAAGAGGGAGGAATCTTGAACAGCTGAATGAAAGCCCCAATCACAAGGAGAACATGCAAATGTCACACAGATCAAGATCAAACCCAGAGACACAAGAGACTGCAGATGTGGGGAGGGTGAGGGAAGAATGGTCTGCATTTTTGTGTTGAAACCTTGCATTAGGACCCAGTGTGAAGATAGCCAGTATTAAGAGGAGGGGGAGGATGACGTGATGGGAGCTAGAGGTGAATGGTGGATAAGGGAGGGGTGAAAGATGAAAGAAGGTTGAGCCAGGTGGGGAGGGGAGGTGAAGTTGGATGACACAAGCAGGTGGATGATAGAGGGAGGCAGACAGAATAAGGAAGTAGAGCCAGTGGGGGTAGTTGAGGATGAAGGAAGAAACTGCTGCTGGAGGGTGATGAGCAGGAACACAAAAGACTACAAATGCTGGAAACTGATAAGGAAGATGATGCTGGGAACACATAGGCACAAAGAACTGCTGAAGCTGGAAACATTTGGCAAAACACAAAGTGCTAGCAGGTGGGGCAGCATCTGTGGAGGGAATGTACAGATGATGTTTCCTGTCGGTGCCTTTCTTCCGATTGATTGTACTTAGGGGAGGGGAGGAGCTAGAAAAGAGGTGGGGGCAGCACTGGCAATTGAGAGGCAGATGCTGGTATGGGGGGGGGGGGAGGAAGGTGTTTGAATGGATGGACAAAGACTAGAAATAAAAACAGACAAACCAGTATCAAAAAAGGAGAGAAGAGGTGTGAAATGTAAAGCCAGAGGGAGGGATATACATGGAAGGTCAGGGGGTGGAAGGAAAAGAGGGCGAGATAGTGCAAGAAATGGGTGCTCATGAAGGGAGAGATAAATGACAGATGGAATCAGAACCAGATGGGGATGGAAGACCCTCTCGCAGAAATGTCAGCTGTGTGGATGGAACCAGGAGCAAAAACGGGGCAAAAATTAAAGAAATGGGAGGTTGGGGAAGGAGGGGTGGGAAGAGAGACAAATGTGAGGACTGGAGGAGAATCGGAAGTGAGGAGGGTTGGAGAAACCATTGGAGGGGAAGTTTACTTTAAATTGTAAAACTCAAACATTCATTGGGTCATAGACTACAAAGGTGGAATACAGGGTGTCATTCCTCTAGCTTCCCTTGGACTTCAACCTGCCAGAGGAGAAAGCAAGTGGAGACATGGTGTGGAAATGGAAAGGGAAATTGAAATGGCATGCAATTGGGACCTTAGGATGGCAAGTGGCGACAGAGCCTTAGAGTTCTGCAAAACATTCACCTTTTCTGTGTTTGGTCTCTCTGATGTAAAATCTAAAATAATGTGACTGTTTTAAATTGTACACAGATAATAATCCAGGGATATGAAACTATCTTCATATCATTTGTGCAAAAAGGATTATGTAATAGCAAGGTGAAGGCATTATCTGGTCTAGTTATTATCCCACTACCTGCAAGTGAGCCTCAGTAGATATGAGCACTAATTTTCAGTGGAATACATGATAATTAACTTACAAGGATAATAGTGATTCTTTTGTAATTACATTTAAATCAATTTCAATTGAAATAATTAATATCTGCGTGTTAAAGTCAAGAATTTTTGTAAGCCAATTTCAAAACAGTTCCCACATCTACATTCAGGAAGCTACGATCAACAAGTAAAATCTTAGATTTTCAGAAGCTCAATCAAATAAAAAACAAAGGTAGACACAAAAACCTGGCATAACTCTGCAGGACAGGTAGCATCTCTGGAGAGAAGGAATGGGTGACGTTTCTGGTCGAGACCCTTCTTCAGACTGTTTGCACATTCTCCCTGAGGCGCGTCGGTGTGCCCTGGGTACTCTGGTTTCCTACCATGTCTCAAAAATAGTTTGTAGATTAATTGGCCCTCTGTGAATAGTCCCTAGCATTTAGGGAGTGGACACAAAAGTGGAATAACATAGAACTACTGTGAACAGTGATTGATGGTCGGCATGGACATGGTGGGCCAAAGAACTTGTTTCCATGCTGTATCTTTCAATCAATTATCTTACTGCATCTCATAAATCAATACACTATAATTCTTCTGTATGTCCATATTGAGTTGTCAGTGTTCAGAGACTCAGTCTGAAGAAGGGTCTCGACCGGAAACGTCACCCATTCCTTCTCTCCAGAGAAACTGCCATCCCGCAGAGTTACTCCAGCTTTGTGTCCACCTTAGAGTTAAACCAGCATCTGCAGTTCTTTCCTACACAAATAAAAAACAATGTACTTTGAACACTGACAACTCAATATGGACATACAGAAGAATTATACTGTATTGATTTATGAGATGCAGTAAGATAATTGATTGAAAGATACAGCATGGAAACAAGTCCTTTGGCCCACCGAGTCCATGTTGACCATCAATCACCATTCACACTAATTCTAAGTTATCCCACTTTCACGCCCACTCCCTACATGCTAGGGACTATTTACAGAGGGCCAATTAATCTACAAACCATTTTTGAGACATGGTAGGAAACCGGAGTACCCAGGGCATACCGGCGGCACGCCTCAGGGAGAATGTGCAAACTTCCCACAGACAGCACACGAGGTCAGTATCGGATCCGGGTCTTTGGCACTGTGCCACAGCAGTTCTACCAGCAATACCACTGTGCTGACCAAAGATGCAGTTGGGCTTCAATGCCAGGAAAATTAGAGTACAAACACACAGTCTTGCTGTGGATGTGAAGGCTTTGGTGAGGCCACATGTGGAACATTATGTTCAGTTTTAGTTTGCATACTCAAAGATATACTTGCCTTGGAGACAGCGCGGTGCAGATTCACCAGATTGGACAACATTTCTCAGGAATCAATGAAAAGACCAAGATTGGTCTATAGCAGGAATTGGACATGCAAAGTGACATTGTTAAAATATACAAGATATTGCAAGGAGCTGACAGAGTACTTGCTGTTTCTTCAGGCTGTAGATTCAAGAAGCACAGTCTCTGCATGAGGGACCAGTTCATCAATTATAATCAAAGTGCAACTTCCTTACACAGCAGTAAAAACAAAAGTCTCCTCAGAAAGCAGAGGTTATTCAATCAAGTAGTATTTAAACTCAAGGTTGATTGCTTTTGAACATTAAGTGAATAAAGGCATATGGAGATCAGGTAGGAAAGTGGACAAGGTACAGGTTCAGCAATGATCTTACTGAATGGTAGAGCAGATTCAGTCTCCTATTCCTTCTTCTATTTCTTAGTTTCATACTTTCTGAAAACTAATCATAAATTTATGTTATGTGCAGGTTTATATCAGTCAATTTAAATGATAAAATTCCTTTAAGTAGAATGTCATATAAACCACAGCATTCATTAGAAAGTATTTTGCCAAATTTCAAACCAGTCCCTAGGAAACGTGTCCCAAGATAGTTGAATTTTCTATCATTGTCATTTAACTCATCTTGGAAATGGAAAGATGTGTTGATGATCATAATTAGAAAGTCAAACAATGCATGAAATTACATATTTAAGTAAAATACATTTCAATAAAACAATCTATGGTTTGCTTGCTAATTAAAGATTAAACACATTCACTTTTGTTGAATCTTTCATTGGCTGGGGAAGGAAAATGTTACCCACTAATTTATTTAGGAAAATACATTTGTGTGGAAGGTATACAAGATGTAATGAGCTTCAAAAAATGGCAAAAGTTTTTGTTTTCTTTGTTAATTTATGTTTGAGCAATAACTTTTGAATCTGGCTTTTCAATCTTTGACAGTTCACCCAGTTCAAAGGTTTCAAAGGTCTTTCATTGTCACATGTACCAATTAAGGTACAGTGATATGCGAATTACCATACAGCCATATGAAACAAAAGAAGAAGAAAAAAATCCAAAATGTTCGCTCTCTTTACCAATCCTAGATTTGGGTCGACAATTACTGCCTGGGTTAGGTCAGGAGTGCAGGTAGAATTACAAAAGCTTCAAATTTATGAAACAACCTTTCTACAAGTGCACAATCACTTGCCAGGCCTTGTCCCACCCCTACCTCTCTTTTCTAGCTTCCTTCCACCTGTTTTATTAGTCTGAAGAGTCCTGATTCCAAACATCATCCATCCATTTCCCTCCACAGATGCGGCCGCATCCACTGAGTGCATCCAACGCTTCTTTTTTTGCTCATGTATCTAGCTTCTGCAATATCACATCTTCACGGTTATATTTGATGGGCAAACCAACAAATAATAAATCAGCCTTTCAGCTCTCCCCAGATAACAACAGGGTTCAGTTTTTAAGAATTGTAACCCGAACACTTTGCAAGTCAGAAATGCAGCTGCAAACCAATTTCACATGTGGCAGAATATGCCTAAAGAGAAACACTTTCCCATTGAAATAGATAGACTCTAGAAGCATTTTAAATCTAATTTTCCCATTCTTAATAATGTTGATATTAACTAATTTAGGCCCAACCTATTTCACGATAATATTATTCTTTTAAAAGATTTTACTGCAGGTAAGCTTTTAAATGTTATTGACGATTTTAGAAATGACACCACTGCTTGCCTGGGCAGCATGTCTTTTGATAGGATTCACAAAATGGACATCAATGCGTTAATTAGAATGCATTGTTCCTTGGTTCAATGTGGCAAAATTCCAGCTAGTGCAAAGAACAATCACCTGCAGACCCGTAGCAGCTGACATCTCCCAATCGCTCAATTACACAAGTCAGGCTTTTGTAAACTGGGAACAGCCTGTAAGGTGCTGCAAAATTTCATGCGGAATAATTGGATGGGATAAATATAGGAAAGGAAATAAACAGACTTAATAATGTAAACATTTTCACAGTTTCTGGACACTCCAAAGTGCTTCACAACCAATTTAGTACTTTAAATAACAAGTCACTATTAGAGACACGAAGCTGGAGTCAGTGTGGTACAGAGACACAAGTCCTTCAGCCCACCACTTCTATGCCAACCATCATGCTTCTCTATACTAATTCCATATGCCTGCATTAATTCCATATCCTTCCATACCCTGCTCATTTAAGTACCTGTCCAGATGCCCTAAATGTTGTTACTACTCCTGCCTACACCGCTTCCTCTGGCAACTCATTCCATTTGCCATTTCTGTGTAAAAAAAAAGCATCTCTCAAATCTCCTTTAACCTCTTTCCTATCACCTTAAACACATACCCTTTAGTTTTAGCCCGCCATGTTTAAATGGTAAACAGACATTGGCTAGCTATTTTTAAGTCTCTCATAATTTTGTTTGCCTCTATCATGTCACCTCTTAGCTACCTTTACTCCAGGAAGAAATACTACTATTCCAGATGGTCTTATTACACCTTGACACAACCTTCTTCACCATCCACCCTTAGCGATGTTGGTTGAGAGATAAATAACAGCAAAGACAATCATGCCATTTTTGAAAGATGCCATCATTGCTGATGTAATACGTTACATGCGGGATAATATGTTTAAAATAACTGATAACATACTTCCAAAAGAAAAGTCCAAGGGAATTGCAATGCCAGATTTCAACTTCCATTTATAAACCAACTGTAACTAGTGAAAATATTTCAAAATGTTCCCCAGGAGCGTAAACTTACACGAATTGATAATCACATTAGATGTCATTAAGCAGAGGACTAAAAGTAGGTAAAACTGGGTTTTATGGAGCGCCAGTAAGAAAAAGGAAGAGAGATCAACAAACTACAGGAGGGAATTCCGAACCCTATGGGCTTTGCCAGCTGAAGGCACAGGAAATAATGATGCTAGAATTGGGAGGCACATATATCTCAGAATAACCTTTAACAGTAGCATCCAGTAACAGAGGAGTTGATCATCTGAAGAATCAATGATCATCTACTTCAGCACATTAAGAGTTTCTATCAATGCTGATAAAATCAGTACCAGCATAGTTATTCCATAAATATGAAAAATTGCCTGTGCAATTCCCCGCACAACTCATTACTGACATTCTAAGAAAAAAAAAATCTAATTTCATACTTTATGTGTGGGAAGGAACTGCAGATGCTGATTTAAACTGAAGATAGACACAAAAAGCTGGAGTAACTCAGCGGGACAGACAGCATCTCCGGATAGAAGGAATGAGTGACGTTTCAGGTTGTGGCCCTTCTGAGAACAGTCTTGACCCAAAACGTCACCCATTCCTTCTATCCAGAGATTCTGCCTGTCCCGCTGAGTTACTCCAACATTTTGAGTCTATCTCAATTCTTTATTACAGCTTCTATGGCAGGTTAATACTAACAACATTTTGTTTGCATGATTCAGTTGACGTGGGGGAGGGAGCATTAAAATCTTTCCAATAATCTAGATACAAAATCTATGACAGTAGTTCCTTTGGATGCCACCTCATTCAAGACAATTTTCAGTCAAAATGGAATACTTAATTTTTTACAAGGAGGACCTCAAAAATACTATTAGATGACAGCCAAAGATGCTGTCTCTGACCATTTGAATATGAACTGTGTACATTGTTTCTTTTCACTGTATAGCACATATATGCATTATTAAAATATGTGAGCAAGGAAGAACAGTAAACAAGTGTAACCTTTCACCTTAAAGAGAACACCGTGAAAACAACTAGTTAGTCCTGTAGGAAGGAACTGCAGATGCTGGTTTACACCGAAGATTGACGCAAAAGCAAAGTCATGTAGCATCTCTGGAGAAAAGGAATAGGTGACGTTTCGGGTCGAGGCCCATCTTCAGAATTCGTCAGCAAAGTTATTGCTTATATCTTCAGGATCCTATCTACTTTCTCTCCTCCTAGTGTAGTTTCAAAGAAGCAATCTGAAGGGTCCTGACCTGAAATGTCATCTATCCATTTCCTTTCACAGATGTTGTTTGACCTATTGAGTTCATCCAGCAGTTTGTTCTTAGCTCAAAAGATCTTACAGGATTGAACACATAGGCCACATGGCATACGCAAATGTCCACACTTAATTTTTTCATATTTGCTTACTCGATGAAAGAGGCCATTTTAATGTCTATGCCAGCTCTCAGTAATTCAATTTTTCCCACTCAGTTTCCTTTATCCGTTCTCTCGTGGGCCAACTAGCACTCAACCCCAATTCTTCTACTATCCACCTACGTTTGAACCAATTTACAGTGGCCAATTCACATCGCAACTGGCTAGTCTTTGGGATGTGGAGGAAAATCAAAGCATTGAAAAGAAACCCATGCAGTGTCAGGGAGAATATGCAAACTCAAAACAAATAGAGCCAGGGATCACAATTCAACCCAGTCACTGCATGTATGAGACTATTCAATCCGATAAAACATGACAAAAGCTTGATCTTATTCTTCTGCTCGTCATACCCGATTTTCCAAAATTCATGCAGGAACAAGGGAACTAACTGCACGCTCTTTCGCAATCTCACCATTCACACAAAGCCAATACGAATACTACTGCAGTGGCATACGCCAAACAATTATCATATCATATCATATATATACAGCCGGAAACAGGCCTTTTCGGCCCTCCAAGTCCGTGCCGCCCAGTGATCCCCGTACATTAACACTATCCTACACCCACTAGGGACAATTTTTACATTTACATTTACCCAGCCAATTAACCTACATGTGGCATTCAAACTGCCGGTCCAATTGTGGAAATAATAAAAGCGTAATTTGACTCGGGGGCTTATGGTCTAAACAATTGTTTCCCTCATCTACCTAACACAAATAACAATGGTAAGCTGGCACCTTATAGTGTTGACTTTTAAATGCCTTGGGGTATCTCTATTCTGATCTCAATATATATTTTTATTTTTAAATGCTTATAACGGAAAAAAATGTCATGCCGAGTCGTCTTCCCTGATGTAAACACATCTATTTACAATATGTTTGATATGAACAACGGACGGTATTTTGTCCTGCGCCTGTTACATCTCTAGCAATTATAAACACTAAATTTAAAGTGTACTATCCAACAGCAACAACAAAAAGAATCCATGTACTGGCAATACGCAAAATGTATGTCATCTTTAAACAAAAGCAAAAGACCCGTTATAAAAATTGTGACACAAAATGTAAGAGGCTGGACGCTTGGTTGAATGAAATTTAAGACACTATGCAAAGATGGCTGCCTATAATAAACAAACCTACCGTTTACTTTCCATGGATACTGGAAACAAAATATTACGGAGAAAGGAAAGGGAAAGGGCGAGCGTGTGTTAAATCATTCGAAAGTAGGTTGTTAAATAAACAGAAATGAAGGGGATACGCGGGAAGAAGTATTGGCACACACTTCTTGGTTGCAGAAACTAAACAATAATAAACCCATGCTCTGTGTGGTGTAGTAAATGGAAGTATTTGTTGATTCTCACGACATACATAAAGCCCGAAGTTGTCAGCCCTGGCTGGCTCCCTCTGCAACCCTCGGGCTCCTTGCTCTGTGCGCAATTTCTACTCACCCTCTCCTCGTCTGTCAACTCTTCCGTGTCACTCATTTTTAACACAAAACAAACAACAACAAAAAACACACGCACGCTTCCGCAACGAAAATAAATAACCGGATTAAATAAATTGGTTTAAATTTTTTTTTTTTTTAAATGAGCAAACCCCGTGGAAATTGAAAGGAGACTTGGACGCGCAGCTTCTCGACAGCTGACAAAATGGCGCCTTGGCAACCGCGGTCCGCTTTATACTGCTTGACAACCGCTCTTGCTGGCGACCGTGACGTCACAGACGACGCTGATTGATGCGAACTCTGTCCAATGGGCTTTTGGTATCCTGGCAATGACGCTCCCCTTTGTCCCAACCCCACCGTGTGGAAGTGGGCGGGGCTACCCCACCGTCAAGTTAGGCAGACCCGCAGGGACCCCCAGAATGTTCTGATTTCCATGTCAGGTGGATGAGAACACTTCAAAACAAAACATCCAATTGTTAATAACTGCAACAGGACAAAGGATTACCTCATGAAATTGAAAGAAAAGTTAAATAAAACAGGACAAAGAATTACCTCATGAAATTGAAAGAAAAGTTAGATAAACTCTTGCCCAGAGTAGGGGAATCGAGAATCAGACGACATAAGTTTAAGGTGAAGGGGGAAAATATTTAATAGGAACCTGAGGGATAACTTTTTTTACACAGAGGGTGGTGGGTGTTTGGAACGAACTGTAGGCGAAGGTAGTTGAGGCAGGTCCTATCGCAACGTTTAAGAAACAGACAGGTACATGAAGATACAACTCAAAAAGTTGGAGTAACTCAGCGGGTCAGGCAGCATCTCTGGAGAAGAAGAAAAGGTGATGTTTTGGGTCGAGACCCTTCTTCAGACTGAGAGGGGAAAGGGAAACGAGATATATAGACGGTTATTTGGAGAGATATATAGAACAAATTAATGGAAGATATGTAAAAAAAGTAACAAATGAATGAAAGATATGCATTCCTATTCTTAATGTTTTCTTCTTAATTGTTTACTGTAGATCGTGTTGTTAGTTGCAAAGCACCAAGGCAAATTCCTTGTATGTATACATACTTGGTAATAAAATTTATTCAATTCTATTCAATTCAATTCCTTTTCTCCAGAGATGTTGTCTCACCCGCTGAGTTACTCCAGCTTTTTGTGCCTATCTTAGGTTTAAACCAGCATCTGCAGTTTCTTCCTAGACAGGTACATGGATAGGACAGGTTTCGAGTGATATGGGCCAAATGCAGACAGGTGGGACTATTGTAGATGGGACATTTTGGCCGGGATGTGGGCAAGTTGGGCTTATTAAGTATATTCAGCACTTTTTTGTTTTTATTTCAAATTTCCGGACTTGCAATATTTTAAATTATTGTGTCCTTCAAAAGTAACATGTTATAACAAAACAGATCCTGTTTTTCAATGAATCAGTTTCATGGTCAGTTACTGATATTTCATATCTGTATTATTTTTAAACACAATTATGGACATTGTTACTGCTATATGAAATCCAGGCTATTTTAAAACTGAATACAAATTCCCAATTGCCTTGATGGTATTGGAACTCACATTTGGTACACTGTTAATTTGGTCTGTTGAGACACAAGGAACTACAGATGTTGGATTACAAGAAAAGACACAAAGTACGAGGTAAACTCAGTGGGTCAGGCAGCTTCTCTGGAGAACATGGATAGATGACTTTTTGGGTCCAGACATTGTGGTGGTGAGGAGTGAGAAAGCTGGAAAAGAAGTAGGGGCAGGACAAAAGCTGGTGAGTGATAGATGGATACAGATGAGGAGGGTTTTAATTGACAGATGGTTGGACAAAGGCTAGAGATGGTGACAAGAGATGTGACATAAGGTGAAAAAGATGTGAGAAGGAGAAATGGGTGCAAACCTGAGTAGGACGCAGCGAAAAGGGGGTGAGGGAGGAGCAGGGGAGGGTTGTTTGTAAGTTAGTTCCCTAAAATTGAAGAATTCAATGATCATACCATTAGATATCAGCTATCTAAGTGAAATACATGTTGTTCCTCCAGTTTTGAAAGTGACCTCACTCTGGCAATGGAGGAGGCCAAGGACAGAAAGGTCAGTATGAATGAATTAATATGTTATACTTTATTGTCACATGTAAAAAGTCACAGTGAAATTCTTTGCTTGCATACCCAGGGTATGCAAATAGTCGCCACGTAAAGGGCGCTTACAAAGTTACAAAGCATCCGCTTTGTGGGATCTATTTATAATAGCAGGGGGAATACTAAAGAAAGATGACATCCAGAGGTCCTGGGATGGAAAACCTCGTCTTGGGAGCAGATGTGGCGAAGATGTAGAAATTGAGAGTTGGGGATAGCGTCTTTGCAAGAGGGAGGAGATTTGGTCCAGATGACTATGGGAGTTGGTGGTCTGTAGTCGATAGTCTGTCCCTTGTGATGGAGACAGTGAGATCAAGAAAGGAGAGGGAGGTGTCAGAGACAGTCCAAGTGAATTTTAGGGCAGGGTAGAAGTAGGGAATAAAGCTAATGAAATCAACAAGTTCTGCACGGGTGCAGGAAGCAACCCCGATGCAGTCATCAATGTAGGGAAAGGAACAAGATGATAGGGATCATGGAATAAATATGTGTGCACTCCATATCCTTCTCTTTGTCTTTTCATTTCATTCCTAATTTGAAAGCACATTACTGGGATGGTGGAGGCAGATACAATAGTGGCATTTAAGAGACTTATAGATTGGCACATGGAAATATGCAGGGAATAGAGGGATTATAGACCATGGTAGACACAAAATGCTGGAGTAACTCAGCGGGTCAGCCAGCATCTCTGGAGAGAAGGAATGGGTGACGTTTCGGGTCGAGACTCTACTTCAGACTGTAACTATAGACTATATATAATTATAATTATAGATTATAGACCACGTGCAGGCAGATGACATTGGTTTGTCTTGGCATTCTGTTCGACACAGATATTGAGCTGCACTTTTTATATTTTAAAGTCCTATTTGTGGTATCTGACTCAAGTCAGAGCTAAAATCAACTAACATGATACAGACCAAGAAACAGGCAGGGAACCAAGCCATTATCACGTTGGACATTGTGCTGAACTATCTGGGTGAATTCTCAATTATTTTTATATGATAACTCATAAAACAAAATATCTCTTTAGAAATAGAATCACTTCAAAATTTTGCAAAGACTGAATATTTATTCTAATAACATTAATTTGATTTAATCCTATTTAAAGTTACTGGAGTGGATTCTCAGTAATGGCTGCTGAGAAAGGTCCATGTTGATTTACTCAACCGAATCAATACCCATTCATTCGGTCAATAACCTTTACTGGGCTAAAACACCGAAATAAATTAAATGAATAGAATCATTCAAAGGCAATTGACATTTATAAGATTTGTTTTAACCTTCTACTTGTAACAATTAATAAATATTGAGCAGTAAGGTTTACAGTTGGGGTTAAATAATCCAATGTTTGACAAGCTATGCCAGTGGTGAAAAATACTACATGTCACGTAACAGTATTGAGACAGAAACTGACAGACTAAGAGGAAGGATTAAAATAATTATTTCATTATTTGATGAAAGATCATTATTTGATTAGAATACAGAGAAACAGAGAGGGTTTAAGAATCAAGAGTGTTTAATTGTCATATGGAGCCACAGAGCAATGAAAATCTTACTTGCAGCAGCTTAGCACACCAGTCTGAAGAAGGGTCTCAACATGAAATGTCACCCATTCATTTCTCTCCAGAGATGCTGCCTGTCCCGCTGAGTTACTCCAGCATTTTGTGTCTACCCATAAACACAGTTGAATATAATAATCAAAAAGTTTCAATAAATTCACATCTGTAATACTATTATAAAAGAAAAACCAAGTCCGTAATGCAACCAAACACACAGACCATAGATGATCATAATTGGTGAGGTTTGGGTCTTGTAGTGTTGATGAGCCTGATGTTTCCTGGGAAGAAGCTGTTCTTGAAACTGTGCTTATGGTTTTCTGACTACAGTACCTTCTTCCCAATGGTAGTAATGAAATGAGAGCATGGCCAGGGTGGTCTGGGTCTCCGATGATATTGGCTGCTTTTTGAATGGGAGAAAGAACCCTTTGATGGTGGGAAGGTCAGGACTTGTGATGGACCAGGCAGTGGTGTAAACCGGCATCTGCTGTTGCTTGCTACAGATATGAAAAATGGTTTGATATTGATTTATCATTTTCATTTGTACTTAAGTCCGGTTGAAAAACATTTTTTGTGTGCTATCCTAGTATATCATAGAACATAGAAACATAGAAAATAGGAGCAGGAGTAGGCCATTCGGCCCTTCGAGCCTGCACCGCCATTCAATATGATCATGGCTGATCATCCAGCTCAGTAACCTGTACCTGCCTTCTCTCCATACCCCCTGATCCCTTTAGCCACAAGGGCCACATCTAACTCCCTCTTAAATATAGCCAATGAACTGGCCTCAACTACCTTCTGTGGCAGAGAATTCCACAGACTCACCACTCTCTGTGTATATCAACCCATACATAATACAATCTACTTCTACATATGCACGATACTGTCGGGTTGCATCACAGCTTGGTTCAGGAACAGTTCAGCCAAGACCGCAAGTAATTGCAGGGAGTTGTAGATGTAGCCCAGTCCATCAAAAAGACCACACTCCCCACCAATGGCCACGCTGCCTCGGGAAAGCAGCAACATAATCAAAGACTTGTCCAACCCAGGTCATTCTTTCTACTCAATGTTCTGGAGTAACTCAGCAGGTCAGGCAGCAGCATCTCAGGAGAACATGGATAGGTGACTTTTTGGGTCGAGACCCTTCTTCAGACTTTCATCACCCTGCTCTTGTCAGGAAAAGGTTCAGAGGCTTGAAAGCGCACACTACAAGACTCAGTAACAGCCTGTTCTTCTCTGCTATCAGAATTTTGAATGGTCCTTCCGTAAGATAGGGTACTGCCCAATTCTCCTCCACCCCATTGCAGCCTTTGGACTTTGTGTAAGGAACTGGTGCACTACAATGCTGAGAACGATGTTCTGCACTCCGTGTCTTCCCCTTTACTCTCCCGATTGTTTGGCTTGGTTGTATTTAAGGATAGTATTATCTGATCTGATTAGATAGCATGCTAAACAAAACCTTTCACTGTACTTCAATACATATGACAATAAACCTAAACAATTAACCATGCTAGAGTACAACAGGCAGTGTAAAAAGGGAAAGGAAATAGAGTGCAGAATATAGTAATACAGCCACAGAGAGAGCACAGATTTTTAAAAATGCAGGCGCCCCCAACAAAGTAGATTGGAAGATCAGGAAAACATCCTTAAACTATTGAGAAGTCATGTCAGGAGTCTGATAATGGCAGGGAAGATGCTGATCTCGATTCTGCTGGCATGTGGTTTCCAAATTTTTTAAATCTTTTGTCTGGCAGGAGAGGGGAGAAGAGGGAATGGCAGAGATGTGGGTGGTCCCCGATTAAGTTGGCTGCTTTCCCAAGGCAGCACAGAGAAAAGACAGAGTCAACGAGGTGGGGAGGGCGGATAGTTTGTGTGATAGACTGGGCTGTGTCCACAACTCTGCAATTTCCTGCGCTCTTGGGTGGAACAGTTACCAAACCAAGCTCTCTGACACACAGTGAATAAAGAAATAACAATTAGAGGGCCTGCTGTAAAAATCATCAGGCTGGCTTTTATTTTTAGTGGACTATTAATTATCACAGTTGTAGCAGAAACTTGGACAATTTAATTGTTAGTTTATTAACAATGTGAGGTCCATAAAGCAGGCTGACACTTGCATTATCTCTGTGAAGTGAATGTTGAAGTGAACATACCTTAAATTACAGAGTGTATTATCTATAATTGTTTTGGGGCTGTTGATTACTTCCAGCCTGGGCAGAGTCAAAAGAGAAATAACTAATTTTCATCTTTGAGCACAACAAGGTGTCAAAGAAGTTCCAGAAGTCAGGTGAAGAATCTGTGAAAGTAGAGTAATAAAATTTGGCTTACGATATTTGGGCTATAGGGAAAGTAATTAATTATTGGTTGTGCATGCTAAATGTAATGCCTAAATATTGACAGGGTGCAGAAATCTAATGTTATATTTTCGGAGGAAGAATAGGAAGAGGGTGGCAGAAACTAAAGAGTCAAGCTTCAAGACTGTTTTATTGTCATATGCCCTGAAAAGGAACAATGAAATTCTTACTTGCAGCAACACAAGAGATGTACACATAGTACTCTGTAAACACAAAAAAAAGAAGTTCATTATACATATAAAAAGAAACAAACAACAATATTTTAGGAGAAATACAAGGCCAGAGTGATGTGATTTTAAAAAAATGGATCTGGGACTTTATAAATAAAGGCATGGAGTACAGGGCAAGGAAGTGATGATGGATCTTCACTACTTGTTGGTTTGGCCACAGCAGGAATAATGTGGCCAGCCCTGGATAGCACAGTCTGGAACATATATGATGGGCTTGAAGAAGGTTAGAAGAAATGTAATGGGATGATTTCAGGAATGAGGGACTTCAGTTACATGAATAGAATGGGAGAAATTGGGCTTGCTCTCTTTGGAACATAGAAGGTTGTGAGAAGACGCAAGGAACTGCAGATGCCCGAATCCTGAGTAAGACACAAAGTGCTGGAATAACTCTGTAGTTTTCAAAATGGAGTTCGATGGCCATCTGAACTGAAAGAATTTGGTGGGAGAGTGAAGCTAATTGGATCATACAGTATAATCTGTGCTGTAACCGTTCTACGATTCCCTGATACAACTGTCTAAGCTCATACCCAAATACTAACATTTCCTCCATCCTATCTTGCACATTTATTGTGGAGATATCTTTTCCTCCCTTTGAGGGAACAATGAAGATGTTCAATCCAATTTTCATGCACTTCATTTTTCCATACCTTTGGATTAATATGTGCAGATCTACATCCCATTTCTACAATCTCAGACGGTATGTGTATTTCTACCAAGCTGTTCACGGAACCGGCAGAGAATTCTTCAAAACAAGATTTTTTCCTCAGGTATGGGAATCAAGAACCAGTGGACATAGGTTAAAGGTGAGATGGGAAAGGTTTAAAAGGATCCTGAGGGGCAACATTTTCTTACAGAGGGCAGTGGGTACATGTAGGGCCGTCTTAACGCATGGGCCTGATGGGCACTTGCCCGGGGGCCCACGAGCATAGGGGCCCCATGCTGATCTGTGTATGTTAAGTGACTTGCAATAAATAAATACTACTTTAAAAATGTAGGTTCAATAAGTGCTTTTTTCGTAACATTTTCGGTCACTAAGTGCTTCTCACAGTGATCTGTAAGTGCTTTTCGCATCAATGTAGCACCCTAAGTCCATCGCTAAGTGCTTTTCGGTAAGTGCTTTTCGCTGGCACGACAGGGGGGGGCTGGTAGGGAAAGGGGGGTGGGGGAGAGTAACGGTAGGGGCCCCAGTACACTGCTTTGCCCGGGGGCCCATAATGCTGTAAAAACGGCCCTGGGTACATGGAAAGAGCTGCCAGAGGCTGTAGTTGAGACAGGTTCTCAAACAACATTTAAAAGTCATTTGGGCAGGTGCTTGGATAGGAAATATTTAGAGGGATATAGGCAGGAAGGAACTGCAGATGCTGGTTTAAACCGAAGATTGACACAAAAAACTGGAGTAACTCAGTGGGTCAGACAGCATCTCTGGAGAAAAGGAAAGAGCCAATTTCCATACTTTATGACTCTCTGACTCGATTAATATAGAACATGCAAATCCGACCAAAAGTACATTATGGCCAGCGCAGTGGCACAATGGTAGAGTTGCTGCCTTACAGCGCCAGAGGCACGGGTTCAATCCTAACTACAGGTGCTGTCTGTACAGAGTTTGTACATTCTTCGTGTTACCGCTTGAATCTTCTCCAGATGCTCCAGTTTCCTCCCACATTCGAAAGACGAACAGGTTTGTAGGTTAATTAGGTTCTGTAAATTGTCCCTGGCGTGTAGGATAGAACAAGTGTATGGGTCATCACTGGCCAGTGCACTCAATGGGCAGAAGGGCCTGTTACCATGCTGTATTTCTAAACTAACCTAAATCAAGCCGGTGGAGCTGCTGCCTCACAGCACCAGAGACCCAGTTTCATTCCTGACATTGGATGCTACCTATGTGCACGTTCTCCCTGTGACTGCATGGTTCCTCCGGGTGCTCCGGTTTCCTCCCACATTCCACAAACGTGTGGGTTGCTCGGTTAATTGGACACCGACTCTATGTCTCCCCCTAGTGTGTAGGTGAGTGATAGAATCTAGGGAGAGCCGATGTGAACGGAGGCAGCACAAAATGGGATTAGCGTTGGATTATTATAAACGGGTGCGTGAAGACAGAGATAATCTCGATTTAAAGGGCCTGTTGCTCAGCTGCTGGACACTCATAAAGTGGATTATCTGACAGTTGCCTGCTCCTTCAGCTGAATGGTAAACTAGACTATCTGGGTGCGATTTGGACCTATACCTCCCCACTCAGTGTTCCTACTGCCTATGCTGATGGATTGGCTAAGCACAACTTTTTGGGGAGCAGAGTGCTGCCTTTGAATGAACAGATAAATGTATACATACATTTCCACGAGTGATAGTTCTACTCAATAACCAAAGTCTGTAGTCTCTTTTTTGCTCTGGTTTATTTTCATCCAACTTGTTTAGACTGTAATGGTGTATCCTTATTGTTTTGATGTGTTTATGCTTTATTCATAATTGTTAACTGTATGTTTGTGTTGTCATTTGTGAGCGGAGCACCAAGGCACATTCCTTGTATCTGCATACTTGGCCAATAAACTTATTCATTCATTCATTCATGCATTCATTCATTCATACTCATGTGTTAATAGTCAAGAGAGTTTTTATTGTCATATGTCCACAGATACATATCCCAAATGTATCCACAGTTCCTTGTTTCTACATGATAGAAGCAGAACCCACTATTGTTGAGTGCCACCAAAAGAAATGCAACCATTTAAATATAATTAGAGCAATGTCATGACCATAAAATACAAGTTATTATGCTGAACAACACAAATCCAGAAAGGAAAAATCACAAATTAGATACATTTAACCTCCAACTATAAACAGATAAACAGTGCAATAGAGGTGATAGCAATTGTAAGGATGACAAAAATAAGTGCGACAATGCTTGAAAGTTTGAACAGTGTCGATGATGTCGTAAATTGTCGATGTTGAAATAAAAGAAGTAATATCTTTAAACCTATTGATCTTGGAAAACTGCATCTTACAGTCATTATCAGGGAATCATTTTTTTGCCCTAGTAACAACAATAAAACTGAAAACAGCTTCCACGGAATTAAATTGCAACATGATTATGGAGTTAGGGTGAAGATATTTATTCACTGTTTCTCACCATGGGACCCATTATTATCAAAACCAATTCTGATGTCCACTGCAATTATTTTATCGTTCCATTTGAAAAAGATGTCTGGAGTTCATGATTTACAATCACTGTCTTTAATTCTAGGTTCCTTAAATGAGGTCCAACCATGAGATTAAATCTTGGCACAGAGCGTGATAAAATGATAGTGTTTTTTTCACCGTGGCACTCTTGACTGATGCACAGCATCCTGAGATATGACCTAAAGCTGCAGTGACAATACCTCCAAGCTCGGTCCATTCTGCTCCACCTGACAGATCAACTGCTCCTGATATGATGTGATTTGGGGCTCAATAACGCGTTAATAGATCTGGGTTCATTGATAGGCTTCACTTACCTTACCCAGCAATTTGAAGTGTATATCATTTTTTAAAGGCTATATACTAAAACAGCGAAGTTAGAACTTGGATCAGATACTGAATCCTTTCATATAAATTGAAAATGCTGGAAACATTTAGCAGGTCAGGCTGCATTTGTGGGAAGAGGAATTTGGAATAGTACACCACAGGAACAGGCCTTTCGGCCCACAATGTCCATGTCAACCTTGATGCCAAGTTAAACTATCTCTGTTTACATGTGATCCATATCCCTCCATTTCCTTGTGCAAATATATACGATGAAGGGTCCTAGTCTAAAGGAGGATCTCGATCCGGAACATCGCCTATCCCTGTCCTCGTGAGATACTGCTTGACCTGCTGAGTTACTCCAGCATTTTGTGTTTTACTCAAGATTCCAGCATCCACAGTTAATTGTGTGTCTCTCCACGTGCCTATGCAAAAGCATCTTAAATGCCACTATCGTATCGGTCTCCATCACCACTCCTGACCCTGTTCCAGGCACCCACCACTCCCTGTGTAAAAAAACGACCTCAAACATCACCTTTAAACCTTTCCCCTCTCACCTTAAAGGTATGCCCTCTAATCCATTGGCATTTATACCCTGGAAAATAGGTTCTGACTACCTACACAGAGTTAACATCTTTAACCTGAAACATTAACTCTACTTCTCCTTCCACAGATGCGCCCTGATCAGCTAAGTGTTTCAAGCCTTTTCTGTTTTTCTTTTAGATTTCCAGCATATGCAGTTTTTTAAAAAATTGAATTCCTTCTTCCTCCATCCCACATAATTGTTATCAATCAGACCCTTATTTCCACAGGTCAATATTCCTGTCAGATTTGGACATCTTAATATCACTCATAAAACAATGTCAGATTCCAAATATCATACAAAAAAAATGCTGGAGGAACTCAGTGGGTCAGGCAGCATCTGCGGAGGGAAGTGGACAGATGACGTTTTGTGTTGGGGGTGTTCTTCAAATTAGGCAAAATTATCCTCTGTCTCTACTCTTTTTACTGCTGTATTCCCCAGGGACAACCATGGCCCTAACATCAACCAAACACTTGTTGGCAAAATGTCATTACTACCCTCAGATACTGCAAGTTAATGTCTTTAAATTGAAGCAAAAGGATAAGAATCCAAGGTCAATGTTCACCAGTGGTTCAAACGTCAGCATTTGAATTTAAAAAAAATTGTTCTTAGAATTGATCAGTTGGGAAGATGTGGGTGGACAGAGGATTAGGGGGTGGATCTTATAGAAACATATAAAATTCTTAAGGGATTGGACAGGCTAGATAGATAACATAGAAAATAGGTGCAGGGGTAGGCCATTCGGCCCTTTGAGCCAGCACCACCATTCAATATGATCATGGCCGATCATCCAAAATCAGGACCCCGTTCTGACTTTTTCCCTATATCCCTTGATTCCCATGAAAGCAGGAAAATGTTCCCAATGTTGGGGGAGTCCAGAACCAGGGGTTACTTTAAGATTAAGGGGTTGGCCATTTAGGACTGAGATGAGGAAAAACTTTTTCACCCGAGACTTGTGAATCTGTGGAATCCTCTGCCACAGAAGGCAGTGGAGGCCAATTCACTGGATGTTTTCAAGAGAGAGCTAGATTTAGCTCTTAGGGCTAAATGAATCAAGGGATATGGGGAAGAAGCAGGAACGGGGTACTGATTTTAGATGATCAGCCATGCTCATATTGAATGGCAGTGCTGGTTCGAAGGGCTGAATGGCCTACTCCTGCACCTATTTTTCATGTTTCAATGAAAGATGGACGAGGGCAACATGAGAGGCAGGAGGTGATTGGGGAGAGCGAGTGTGGGGAAGGAGAAGGGTTGGGAAGAGCATGTAGGGAATAAGAGGCGAGGATGAAGAGGGGAGTGTGGAAAAGGGTGTGTAGGAAAGGAGAAGGGCTGGGGACAGTAGGTGCAGGAGGAGGCCATTTGGCCCTTCGAGCCAGCACCACCATTCAATGTGATCATGGCTGATCATTCCCAATCAGTACCCCGTTCCTGCCTTCTCCCCACACCCCCTGACTCCGCTATCCTTAAGAGCTCTATCCAGCTCTCTCTTGAATGCATTCAGAGAATTGGCCTCCACTGCCTTCTGAGGCAGAGAATTCCACGATGGGGTGTGGAAGGAAAGGGGCCGGGGAAGAGAAGGTGGGGTGGAGATGGAAAACAGGGAGGGAGAGGGGCTGGGGAAAGAGAGGGAATGGGAAAGGAGAGGGGATGTGGTGGAGAGGGGGATTTGGGGAGGAAGAGGACAAGACAACGTGGCGGGTTAGGGTCGACCAAGGCAGGGGATGGTGGATGTCATGGGGCGGCAGGTAGCTGTGGGGTGGGGTGGGGAGGGGAGGGGTGGCTGAGGGACGGCCCAGGGCCAGGACAAGGCAGGGGATGGTGGATGTGATGGGGCGGCAGGTAGCTGTGGGGTGGGGTGGGGTGGGGAGGGGTGGCTGAGGGACGGCCCAGGGCCAGGACAAGGCAGGGCAGGGCAGGTGTTGGCCGAGGTGGAGGAGGCGGGTGGTGCAGCCGGGGTTGGTTTGTCCTGCAGTTCCACCTGGCGGCCGCGGCGGGCAGGGAGAGGAGGAGGAGGAGGAGGAGGAGGAGGAGCCGGGGCCTTGCATCGAGGCGGCGGCCGGGGGCCGGAGTTTTCCCGTGGGCGAAGGCAGCGGCGGCGGCGGCGCGGGGAGCGGCCATGCACCGGCGGGGGGTCGGAACCGGCGCCATCGCCCGCAAGAAGTTGGCGGAGGTGAGTGGCCGGGGCTCGGGGTAGGCCGGGGTCTGGGTGGGGACGGCCGGGGCCCGGGGTAGACCTGGGGAGGCCTGGGGTCTGGGGGGGCCTGGGGTCTGGAGAGGCCTGGGGTCTGGGGGGGGGGCTGGGGTCTGGAGAGGCCTGGGGTCTGGGGGGGGGGGCTGGGGTCTGGGGGGTCCTGGGGTCTGGGGGGGGGCTTGGGGTCTGGAGAGGCCTGGGGTCTGGGGGGGGCCTGGGGTCTGGAGAGGCCTGGGGTCTGGGGGGGGCCTGGGGTCTGGAGAGGCCTGGGGTCTGGGGGGGGCCTGGGGTCTGGAGAGGCCTGGGGTCTGGGGGGGCCTGGGGTCTGGAGAGGCCTGGGGTCTGGGGGGGGCCTGGGGTCTGGGGGGGCCTGGGGTCTGGGGGGGGCCTGGGGTCTGGAGAGGCCTGGGGTCTGGGGGGGCCTGGGGTCTGGGGGGGCCTGGGGTCTGGGGGGGGCCTGGGGTCTGGGGGGGCCTGGGGTCCGGGGGGGGCCTGGGGTCCGGGGGGGGCCTGGGGTCCGGGGGGGGCCTGGGGTCTGGGGGGGCCTGGGGTCTGGAGAGGCCTGAGGTCTGGAGAGGCCTGGGGTCTGGGGGGGCCTGGGGTCTGGGGAGGCCTGGGGTCTGGTGGGGGGGGGGGGCTGGGGAGGCCTGGGGTCTGGGGGGGGGGTCTGTGGTCTGGGGGGGGCCTGGGGTCTGGGGAGGCCTGGGGTCTGGGTGGGGGGCCGGGGCCCGGGATAGACCGGGGGAGGCCGGTGTCTGAGGTAGATCGGGGGACGCCTCATTGCTGGTGGTGGTGCGACCATATTAGAGTCAAGAGAGTTTTATTGTTATCTGTCTCAGATAGAACAGTGACATTCTCACTTGCAGCAGCACAACAGGATAAACATCCAGGCAGGGGTTAAACACAATTACAACAGGCAGGCGTGTTGCTGTACACATCCTGCAAATGATCAGCCATGATCACATTGAATGGCGGGCTGGCTCGAAGGGCCGAATGGCCCACTCCTGCACCTGTTTTCTATGTTTCTAAATGTTTAGAGGGATACGGGGCAAATTGGAGTACCTTAGATGGGGCAACGTTGAACACAGAACTGTACAGCACAAGAACAGACCCCTCACCCTCACCTTTCACTCCCAACCTTACCCCCTACCCTCAACCCCCCACCTCTCACTCCCACCCTCACTGCCCCCACCCTCACCTCACACCCAACCTTACCCCCACCCACCACTCTCACTCCCAACCTTACCCCCCCACTCTCACCCCCACCTCACTGTCCCCCACCTAGATGCAAAAAAAATAATCCAAAATAGCTTTATTTGTCATTCGTTCAGAACGAGATTACTTAGCCAGCAGTACAAAAACACAAGACATAACCCCAACACAAACATCCATCACAGTGACTCCAAACACCCCCTCACTGTGATGGAGGCCAAAAACTTCCCCTCTCTCTTCCCCCATGCCTCTCCCACGTACAGACAACTCTACCCCTACCGAGGCGACCGACCCGCATAGCCCCCGCAAGGAGATGGAAAATCCACGCGGCCGAGCCGCACCGGGGAATGGAAAGTCCCGCGGCCGAGCCGCGCCGGGCGATGGAAAGTCCCATTGCACACCCATTTCTACCCTTCCCCCCTTTTAAAAATAAAAATATACTTCAGAATAAAAAATATAAAGAATATATACAAAACAAGAACAGTGCAAAAATGGTTCCGATATTCTCGGAGGCTATACATACATTCATTCTTCCCCTCCACATACATTCCTTGCTCTGGCTTTGCAGTTCTCACCTCTTCTATCCTTATCTCCCTACCTTTTGTCTTTTCATCTCTTGCCTTTGTCCAACCATCTGCCTATCAAAACCCACACTCACTTGTATCCACCTATTACTCGCCAGGCTTTCTCCTACCTCCTCGAGCTTCCTCTTCCACCCTTCCAGAGGTGATGGAATAAGCTCTGCAAATTCAGGTTAGTTTATAGATACAGCGTGGAAACAGGAAACACTTCGACCAGCGATCCCCACACACTGGGTCACACAATTTACAATTATGCCAAGCCAATTAGCTTACAATCCTGTAGGCCTTTGGAGTGTGGGGGGGAAACCAGAGATTCCAGAGAAAACCCACACAGGTCACAGGGAGAACATATAAACTCCATCCAGACAGTACACGGTGTCGGGATCAAACCCAGGTCTCTGGTGCTGTAGGCAGCAACTCTGCCGCTGAGCTACACAAGGTTTACAGAAAAGATGCAGTGACAAAATCTTCAGGAGAAGCGGACTTGTCTCCAACTTTCTGAAGAATATTTGTACCACTAAAACATTATCTGGTCTTTACCACATGTAGTGTAGGACAGTGTGTGCAGATTGCTACTGAATTTCCCCAATGACTTGATTTGAAACATTATTCTTTATATGTAAAAATCATTACATCCTGAGGTCATGTAATAAGCTCTGCAAATGCAAAATGTTGTTTACGTCTGACAGTAGAATGACTTGCAAACTTGATTTGTTTAGGCCAAGTATAAGGAGAGAGGAACAGTGATGGCTGAGGATCAACTATTGCAGGTTAGTGCCCATTGTCTTGAATTGAAATCCCTTCATCTGAACATTTTACTGCCTGAGTTTTGTCTTTTAAATTCCTGCATCTCTTTCTGCGAAATAAGTAGTGGACAGGTTTTGTCAAAAGTTTGTCCTACATTTTGCAGATGTCAAAACAGTTGGAAATGTTCAAGAGTCACCTGGAGGAATTTGCCAGCAAACACAAGCAGGAGATTCGGAAAAGCTCACAGTTTCGAGTTCAGTTTCAAGACATGTGTGCAACAATTGGAGTGGACCCCCTGGCATGTAAGCCCAGAAACACAATGAACTGCAGATGTTGGAATCTTAAGCAAAACACAAAGTGCTGGAGGAACTCAGTGGCTCAGGCAGCATCTGTGGAGGGAACGGACAGATGATGTTTTGGGTTGGGACCTTTCTTCAGTCCTGATCCAAAAAGTCAGTACATTCCCTCCACAGATGTTCATAAGTTAAAGCGGAAGAATTAGGCCATTCGGCCCATCAATTCTACTCCGACATTCAATTATGCTGCACTATCTTTCCCTCTCAACCCCATTCACCTGCCTGCTCCCTATAATCCATGACACCTGCAGTAATCAAGAATCTGTCAACCTGCACCTTAAAAATACCCAATGACTTGGCCTCCACAGCCGTTTGTAGCAATGAATTCCACAGATTCACCACCCTCTGGCTAAAGAAATTCCTCCTCATCTCCTTTCTGTTTCCATAACCAGCTTTGATCCTCAAGCACTTTGTGTTTTGCATGTAAGCCTGTTTATATCTCTCCAGTTTTCCTTCAACTTTCCACAGTCCATGTCCGTTGAGGGTGTAGGTTAGTATAGATGGACCTTTCCTCTGCATTTATCCCATGGCATGCCCATCCTGAGGGCATTCGATGGGCAGTTTTAGGGGGACTTTAATTCTGTATAATCCTTGTGATCTTTCCCATTGCAGTGTTTGATGGTACAGTGTACAGGGAGCAGGAAAAGGGTCCCAACCCCGAAACGTTGTCTACCCCTTCCCTCCATAGATGTTGCCAGAGCTAGAGAGGTATCTAACCCATAATGTGTCTCTATATGTACCTATGTATCTTCACTGTATCTTACCCGTTATGTACTGTACCTGTGCTGGAAGTGTTTGATGGGGTAGTGTCAGAGCAGAAAATATTAGGTATTCAGTTCTTTTGCAAAGTCACCCTAATAAAATGAACAGAACATAATGCCAACAATAATTGTATTACAGATTTTTGAAAGTTTCTGTTCTACTACCACTGACGTGAGGTTTATTTTTCACTCCCTCTGTAGCTGGCAAAGGATTCTGGTCTGAGATGCTGGGTTTTGGAGACTTTTACTATGAGCTGGGAGTGCAGATTATTGAAGTCTGCCTGGCTCTGAAACACAGAAATGGAGGTAATACACTGAAATTATTCTGTATGTATCTCTGCGCTGTGTTCATGGGTGGAATTAGAAAGGCACTGTAATTTAGTCATCGAGTTGTACAGCATGGAAACATGCCCTTTGGCCCAACTCATCCACGCCGACGAAGATATCCCATCTATGCGGGTCCCATTTGCCTGCGTTTGGCCCATGACCCTCTAAACCCTTCCTATCCATGTAACTGTCCGTACCTGCCCAACTACCTCCTCTGGCAGCTCGTTGCATATACCCACCACCCTCTAAGTGAAGAAACATAGAAAAATAGGTGCAGGAGTAGGCCATTCAGCCCTTTGAGCCAGCACCGCCATTCAATATGATCATGGCTGATCATCTAAAACCAGTACCCTATTCCTGCTTTTTCCCCATATCCCTTGATTCTAGCCCTAAGAGCTAAATCTAACTCGAAAATATCTAGTGAATTGGCCTCCACTGCCTTCTGTGGCAGAGAATTCCACAGATTCATAACTCTGGGTAAAAAAGTTTTTCCTTATCTCAGTCCTAAATGGCCTATCCCTTATTCTTAAACTGTGACCCCTGGTTCTGGACTCTCCTAACATGGGGAACATTTTTCCTGCATCTAGCCTGTCTAATCCTTTAAGAATTTTGTATGTTTCTATAAGATCCCCTCTCATCCTTCTAAATTCCAGTGAATACAAGCCCAGTCGACCCATTCTTTCCTCATATGTCAGTCCCGCCATCCCGGGAATTAACCTGGTGAACCTACGCTGCACTCCCTCAATAGCAAGAATGGCCTTCCTCAAATTAGGAGACCAAAACTGCACACAATACTCCAGGTGCGGTCTCACCAGGGCCCTGTACAACTGCAGTAGGACCACCTTGCTCCCAAACTCATATCCTCTCGCAATGAAGGCCAACCTGCCTTTAGCTTTCTTCACTGCCTGCTGTAACTGCATGCTTACTTTCAGTGACTGATGTGCAAGCACACCCAGGTCTCGATGCACCCCACCTTTTCCTAATCTGACACCATTGAAATAGACAATAGACAATAGGTGCAGTAGGCCATTCAGCCCTTCGAGCCAGCACCGCCATTCAATGCGATCATGGCTGATCACTCTCAATCAGTACCCCGTTCCTGCCTTCTCCCCATACCCCCTCACTCCGCTATCCTTAAGAGCTCTATCCAGCTCT
This sequence comes from Rhinoraja longicauda, assembly GCF_053455715.1. Lineage (NCBI taxonomy): Eukaryota > Metazoa > Chordata > Chondrichthyes > Rajiformes > Arhynchobatidae > Rhinoraja > Rhinoraja longicauda. The sequence continues at coordinate 2,443,315 of NC_135981.1, read as the reverse complement.
CTCTTGAAAGCATCCAACGAACTGGCCTCCACTGCCTTCTGAGGCAGAGAATTCCACACCTTCACCACTTTCTGACTGAAAAAGTTCTTCCTCATCTCCGTTCTAAATGGCCTACCCCTTATTCTTAAACTGTGGCCCCTTGTTCTGGACTCCCCCAACATTGGGAACATGTTTCCTGCCTCTAATGTGTCCAATCCCCTAATTATCTTATATGTTTCATTAAGATCCCCCCCTCATCCTTCTAAATTCCAGTGTATACAAGCCTAATTGCTCCAGCCTTTCAACATACGACAGTCCCGCCATTCCGGGAATTAACCTAGTGAACCTACGCTGCACGCCCTCAATAGCAAGAATATCCTTCCTCAAATTTGGAGACCAAAACTGTACACAGTACTCCAGGTGCGGTCTCACCAGGGCCCGGTACAACTGTAGAAGGACCTCTTTGCTCCTATACTCAACTCCTCTTGTTATGAAGGCCAACATTCCATTGGCTTTCTTCACTGCCTGCTGTACCTGCATGCTTCCTTTCAGTGACTGATGCACTAGGACACCCAGATCTCGTTGAACATCCCCTCTTCCTAACTTGACACCATTCAGATAATAATCTGCCTTTCTATTTCTTACTTCCAAAGTGAATAACCTCACACTTATCTACATTAAACTGCATCTGCCATGTATCCGCCCACTCACACAACCTGTCCAAGTCACCCTGCAGCCTTATTGCATCTTCCTCACAATTCACACTACCCCCCAGCTTAGTATCATCTGCAAATTTGCTAATGGTACTTTTAATCCCTTCATCTAAGTCATTAATGTATATCGTAAATAGCTGGGGTCTAAGCACCGAACCTTGCGGTACCCCACTGGTCATTGCCTGCCATTCCGAAAGGGACCCATTTATCCCCACTCTTTGCTTTCTGTCTGTCAACCAATTTTCTATCCATGTCAGTACCCTACCCCCAATACCATGTGCTCTAATTTTGCCCACTAATCTCCTATGTGGGACCTTGTCGAAGGCTTTCTGAAAGTCGAGGTACACCACATCCACTGACTCTCCCCTGTCAATTTTCCTAGTTACATCCTCAAAAAATTCCAGTAGATTTGTCAAGCATGATTTCCCCTTCGTAAATCCATGCTGACTCGGAATGATCCTGTTACTGCTATCCAAATGCTCAGCAATTTCGTCTTTTATAATTGATTCCTTCATCTTCCCCACCACTGATGTCAGACTAACTGGTCTATAATTACCCGTTTTCTCTCTCCCTCCTTTCTTAAAAAGTGGGATAACATTTGCTATCCTCCAATCCACAGGAACTGATCCTGAATCTATAGAACATTGAAAAATGATCTCCAATGCTTCCACTATTTCTAGAGCCACCTCCTTAAGTACCCTGGGATGCAGACCATCAGGCCCTGGGGATTTATCAGCCTTCAGTCCCATCAGTCTACCCAAAACCATTTCCTGCCTAATGTGGATTTCCTTCAGTTTCTCCATCACCCTAGGTTCTCCGGCCCCTAGAACATTTGGGAGATTGTGTGTATCTTCCTCAGTGAAGACAGATCCAAAGTAACGGTTTAACTCGTCTGCCATTTCTTTGTTCCCCATAATAAATTCCCCTGCTTCTGTCTTCAAGGGACCCACATTTGCCTTGACTATTTTTTTCTTCTTCACGTACCTAAAAAAACTTTTGCTATCCTCCTTTATATTATTGGCTAGTTTACCCTCGTACCTCATCTTTTCTCCCCGTATTGCCTTTTTAGTTAACTTTTGTTGCTCTGTAAAAGAGTCCCAATCCTCTGTCTTCCCACTCTTCTTTGCTATGTTATACTTCCTCTCCTTAATTTTTATGCTGTCCTTGACTTCCCTTGTCAGCCACAGGTGTCTCTTACTCCCCTTAGAGTCTTTCCGCCTCTTTGGGATAAATTGATCCTGCAACCTCTGCATTATTCCCAGGAATACCTGCCATTGCTGTTCTACCGTCATCCCTGCTAGGGCCTCCTTCCAGTCAATTTTGGCCAGCTCCTGCCTCATGCCTCTGTAATCCCCTTTGCTATACTGTAATACTGACACTTCCGATTTTCCCTTCTGCCTTTCCATTTGCAGAGTAAAACTTATCATGTTGTGATCACTGCCTCCTAATGGCTCTTTTACCTCTAGTCCCCTTATCAGATCAGGATCATTACACAACACTAAATCCAGAATTGCCTTCTCCCTGGTAGGCTCCAGTACAAGCTGTTCTAAGAATCCATCTCGAAGGCACTCTACAAACTCTCTTTCCTGGGGTCCATTTCCAACCTGATTTTCCCAGTCTACCTGCATGTTGAAATCTCCCATAACCACCGTAGCATTACATTTGTGACACGCCAATTTTATCTCCTGATTCAACTTGCACCCTATGTCGAGGCTACTGTTTGGGGGCCTATAGATAACTCCCATTAGGGTCTTTTTACCCTTACAATTCCTCATTTCTATCCATACTGATAGATCTGAAGATAGTCTGAAGAAGGGTCTCGACCCGATAGTCTGAAGAAGGGTCTCGACCCGAATCGTCACCCATTCCTTCTTTCCAGAGATGCTGCCTGTCCCGCTGAGTTACTCCAGCATTTTGTGTCTACCTACCATTCAGATAATAATTTGCCTTCCTGTTCTTGCCACCACAGTGGATAACTTCACATTTATCCACATTATACTGCATGTGCCATGCATCTGCCCACTCACCCAACCTATCCAAGTCACCCTGCAGCCTCATAGCATCCTCCTCGCAGCTCACACTGCCACTTTGTGTCATCTGCAAACTTGGAGATGTCACATTTAATTCCCTCCTCTAAATCATTAATAACTGGGGTCCCTGCACCGAGCCTTGCGGCACCCCACTAGTCACAGCCTACCATTCTGAAAAGAACCCATTAATTCCTAAGAAGACCCTCCGAGACCTTTGTGTAAGAAGGAACTGCAGATAAACCAAAGATAGACACAAAAAGCTGGAGTAACTCAGTGGGACAGGCAGCATCTCTGGTGAGAAGGAATGGGTGACGTTTCGGGTCAAGAAGACCCTTCTAATCTGAAGAAGGGTCTCGAACCGAAATGTCACCCATTCCTTCTCTCCAGAGATGCTGCCTGTCCCGCTGAGTTACTCCAGCTTTTTGTGTCTACCTCCGAGACCTTTGTTTGAATTCATGGACTTATTGGATCAAAGGGCATGTTGGCTGTTATAAATTGACCCTAATTTGTAACAAAACTGGAAGAAATTGAGGAAGGAGGGGAGAAGAAAATAAAACAGGATTAATGCAGGATTGATGGTCAGCATGGACTCCGTGGACCAAAGGGCAGGTGAGGGAGAGGGAGAGGGTGAGGGTGATCAGAACGGAATTCCAGAGCTAAACATGTGGCTGAAGCCTCGAGAGGGCAGTGTAAGTTAGGAATGTGTGAGCAGGCAGAACGGGATGTGGAGATGCCGGAGGGAGGGAGGGAGGGTTGGCGGTTGTCGGGAGAACGGGGCGATTTGCAGAAGATGGTTTAAGATAAGAGGTGGTGCTATTTGTCCGTTAGGAAGAGTTTCTTGCCCAGAGTAGGCGAATCGAGGACCAGAGAACATAGGTTTACAGTGAAGGAGAAAAGATTTAATGGGAAAGTGAGGGGTAACTTTTTCACACAAAGGGTGGTGGGTGTATGGAACAAGGTGCCAAAGGAGGTAGTTGAGGCAGGAACTATTCCAACGTTTAAGAAACAGTTAGACAGGTACATGGATAGGTCAGGTTTGGAGGGATGTGGACCAAACGCAGGCTGGGGGGACGACGACTAGTGTTGGCTTGTGTGGGCAAGTTGGGCCGAAGGGCCAGTTTCCACGCTCTAAGACTATGAGATGTGTGGGATTTGGGGCAGGAATCACCGCTCCTCCTTGTATCATCGGACAGGCCTGATCACACTGGACGAGCTGCACCAGCGCGTGCTGAAAGGCAGAGGCAAGTTTGCCCAAGACGTCAGTCAGTGAGTAGTTGAGAGCCAAGAGTGTATCATCATCATTTGCTGATTGTCTTCTGAGTTCTTGGCATTCAAATTCTGTCCTTTGCAACTTGCTCATCCAGGGACGATCTCATCCGAGCGATAAAGAAGTTGAAGTCCTTGGGCAATGGCTTCACTATTATCCCAGTGGGAGGCAGGTACCTGGTGCAGTCTGTTCCGGCTGAACTGAACATGGATCATACCGTGGTGCTGCAAATTGCAGAGGTAGGTGTCCCCATCCCTGACAGCTACTGCTGCGTAACTCAGCGGGACAGGCAGCATCTCTGGAGAGGAGGTATGGAACCCCTTCTTGAGACCCAAAACGTCACCCACTTCTTCTCTCCAGAGACGCTGCCTGTCCCGCTGAGTTACTCCAGCATTTTGTGTCGATCTTCGGTTTACACCAGTACCTGCAGTTCCTTCTGAACCATCAAATTCTACTTGTGCTCTGAGTTCAACTGTTTTGTTTCAAATACTTCATGTATTTAAATTCTGATTTATTCGGGGAAGAGAATTAACTCGGCCCATCTTGTTTTACAGAGGAATGGATACGTGACAGTCAGTGAGATCAAATCAAGCTTGAAGTGGGAGACGGAGCGCACCAACCAGGTGTTGGTGGGTATTTACACCTGGTCTGGAATTCCCACCGTAACACCTCCATGCTGAGCTTTGCAAACAGTGAATTACTGCTTGCATCAAACAGCAGTCATTTCCATACATCTTGAAATAACCTTTCAGTGCAAGGTGCTGCAATCAAACAAACGACACCAATGAATGCAGGGTGATGAACTGCACCAAGAAGCATAGTTTACATGTTGCTACTGACTACGTTATAGTTGATAGCCGTTTTATGAAAAACAGTGGGCCGAAGGTCCTGTTTCCATACTCGATTTCTAAACGATAATGAAGTTTCCCACCTTTTTCAGGAACACTTGTTGAAGGAAGGCTTGGCGTGGATTGATAAACAGGCTCCTGACGAGCCTCAGTACTGGCTGCCTGCCCTCTTCTCTGACCTGTACTCTCGGGATGTGACACCAGAAGAAGCCGATGAAAGCTTGCCATGAGAGAAATAAGGTCATCAAACAGAGGAGGGAACAACGTGGAAACAACAGGACAGATCGGGACTGTCGCACTGCTGCCCGAGTGAGGGGAATTGGTGTCCGAAGGTGAAAAATGTCGCCACTTGTAGTGGGGATTTGTTATTCACATCCTGAATTTAATTTTACTTAATTTTTCTGGTGTCAGTGTCAAAGATCTCATTCTATATTGCTGTTGGTGGCAACTTTCCGTATTGTTGAGACAGAAAAAACCACAGATGCTGGAACACAAAGAGTGGAGTAACTCAGTGGATCAGGCAGCATCTGGGAGGGTGGGGGAAATGGACAAGTGGTGTTTCAGGTTGGGACCCTTCTTCACCCTGAAACGTCATCTGTTCATTTCCCTCCGCAGATGCTGCCTGACTGGCTGAATACCTACAGTACTTGTGCTATTTTACTGTATTGTTGCAGTTATATATCTTTTTCTGAGTCTTTACCTGGGGGTTAAATTTTGAGAGGATACAAAGAGACAGGGGAAGGAGGAATGGGTGGAGGAAATTGATCAATTTGTTATTATATATTCCAAAAAAATAAATGTTAAAGGTCATTGCTGAACTGCAGGTCAACTGATGTTTCTATAGCTTAGAATCAGTTACAGCAACTGGCTCATATTTAGAGATATTGAATTAAAAGTCAAGAGGTTGAATGTGATTTTGTTTCTGTAACTTAATGCACTAAAAACACCGTGCATCCTGTTCACCTCCCATCCATGGTAGAGATTGGGTCTGTAGTACTGCTACCTGAGGAAGGCCAATTGTTGTCTGAAGGTGAAAAATGTCACCACTTGTAGTGGGCATTTGTTATTCAGATCCTGTTATTAAAGGTGTGTAAAAAACAATCCAGAATAGTTTGAGTTTTTCACAGCGTTCGGTTACGTAAAGTAATGGAGAGTTTCCAGTCTGCATTGAGTCTTACAACAATGAAACAGGCCCTTTGGCCCGACTAATCCATGCCGACCAAGATGTCCCATCCAAGCTAGTTTCATTTGTTAATAGTCCTCTTTGCCATGTCTCACTTTCTTGCAGTTCTTAAAACCAACTTCAGGCTTTATGGCAGCTCATTTTACGTAACTGCCTCTAAGAGCCAATCGGAGCTAAATGTGGATTCTGGGTCAGTTTTGTCCTGAGGTTGACTGTACTACCACCAAATGAGCTAACCTTTCGAACAACCGCTTCCTGACTCTGCTCCTGTCTACAGAGCAAACCAGTGGATCATTGTGCAAATACCAAACCCAACAGCTGCCAGGCACTTCCACCGTAGCTGAAGCTTGAAATTATTGGGAAAAAATGGAAGATAAACATTTGCACTAATTTCCTGCTTCAAATTGAAGCTCCTTGTACTTTTTATATCTCTGCATTGACACCTCACACCAGCCTTAAAACAACTTGCAATCATGTTAACCTTTGTGCTTTCAACAGCTCAGGTCCCCAGTTCTGAAGTCCTTTCCCCAAAATCATCTGCACATCATTAAATCTATCTGAAGAAGGGTCTCGACCCGAAACGTCACCCATTCCTTCTCTCCCGAGATGCTGCCTGACCTGCTGAGTTACTCCAGCATTTTGTGATTAAATCTATCTTTACCTTGTGATACAATCTTATTTTTTCTTACTACATAGCTGGCACTGCATGTAAATGCAAGTCACTGCGAGGAAGAGGACTTTAGGAGTTGGATTTTATTTCAGTTCATGATAACCTATAATTATTATAAGAAAATAACTGCAGATGCTGGTACAAATCGAAGGTATTTATTCACAAAATGCTGGAGTAACTCAGCAGGTCAGGCAGCATCTCGGGAGAGAAAGAATGGGTGACGTTTCGGGTCGAGACCCTTCAGCCTATAATTATTTATCAGTCTTTTTTTTAAGGGGCCTTGACCTGAAACGTCACCTATTCAGAGATGCTGCCAGACCTGCTGAATTACTCTGGCACTTTGACTTTTTTTAAATTATCACTGGATTGTATAGTTTAACACCCTACATCTTTGTTTTTCTCCCACCCTCATTCACATCGAGCACCTTTATTCACAAAATGCTGGAGTAACTCAGCAGGTCAGGCAGCATCTCGGGAGAGAAGGAATGGGTGACGTTTCGGGTCGAGACCCTTCTTCAGACTGATGTCAGGGGGGCGGGACAAAGGAAGGATATAGGTGGAGACAGGAAGATAGAGGGAGATCTGGGAAGGGGGAGGGGAAGAGAGGGACAGAGGAACTATCTAAAGTTGGAGAAGTCGATGTTCATACCACTGGGCTAAAACTTCTTCAAAGTGGACATACCTTGAGGAGAAATCGCAGTGGAGCAACAAGTAGTATAAGAAGATAACTGTAGATGCTGGTACAAATCGAAGGTATTTATGATGCCCTTGTCTCCTTGATCTTCATGCTCAGAACTTTTAACTTGTTTTAGAGAGTAATCACTGTACAGGTCTCAATCCAAGTGGATAAACACAGGGCTAAGGTGACGTTTTGGTGCAGTACATTGTGCTGCTGTGCTGCCATTGCGATGTAAATCCAAGACCACATCTAACATGCAATCTGGACATAAATAGTTCCATAATCACTGTTTTGAAGAATAGCAGAGGCCTCTAGTATTAATCCTTTGATCATCATGACTGAAATAGATTTCAGCATTCAGTTGGTGGGGAGTTACTGTGTGCAAAATAGCTGACACTTCCTAAAAGAGTGAGTACACAGGAACAAGATGCACTCACGACACACATCCTTCCTTTCTGACAAAGTAACTGCTGTACATTCTCCTGGGCGGAAACGAAAGATTAGATATTGCTTCTGTCAAAGTAGATTCTCCTGTTTCCGTAGAGTACCCCCAAAACATCCTCATACATACCTGCAGCAAGATTGAAGAGACAGACAAGGTGCAGGCTGACAAACAAAATACAAAGTTCTGGAGTAACTCAGTGGATCAGACAGCATCTGCAGAAGGAATGGACGTTTTGGGTCAGGACCGTTCTTCACAGCAAGATTTGATCTGATTTATGATCGTTCTACTGCATCTTAATTCGTTTTGAGTGACTTTTACCGGGTCGATCCAACTCAGTTTAGTTTAGAGATACAGCGCGGAAACAGGCCCTTTGGCACATCGAGTCTGCGCCTACCTAGGTTAATTCCCGGAATGGCGGGACTATCATATGTTGAAAGACTGGAGCGACTAGGCTTGTATACACTGGAATTTAGAAGGATGAGAGATCTTATCGAAATGTATAAGATTATTAGGGGGTTGGACACGTTAGAGGCAGGAAACATGTTCCCAATGTTGGGGGAGTCCAGAACAAGGGGCCACAGTTTAAGAATAAGGGGTAGGCCATTTAGAACTGAGATTAAACTTTTTCAGTCAGAGTTGTGAATCTGTGGAATTCTCTGCCTCAGAAGGCAGTGGAGGCCAATTCTCTGAATGCATTCAAGAGAGAGCTGGATAGAGCTCTTAAGGATAGCTGAGTCAGGGGGTATGGGGAGAAGGCAGGAACGGGGTACTGATTGAGAATGATCAGCCATGATCACATTGAATGGCGGTGCTGGCTCAAAGGGCCTCCTCCTGCATCTATTGTCTATTGACCAGCGATGCCCACACATTAACGCTATCATACACACACCAGGGACAATTTACAATTTTACCAAGCCAATTAGCCTACAAACCTGTACGTTTTTGGAGTTATTCTCGGTTCAACTGAACACTTGCATTGTGGGCACAAATGTCTGCAAAGGAATAGCTGGAGAGGTTTGCAAGGCTCTTATGGAATAACAGATGGGATTAAATGATTTGTTTTTTCTAACAACCTGTGTAATGAACTGAACGGCTTTCTTCTGCATCGAGATCTCGACGAATGATCTCGACGAATGATCTCGACAAATCTGGTGCACCATCCCATCATTTACAAAGAATGAAGCTGCACAAGAATCATGCGTTTGTGTAAATTTTCTGCTATCAGCAAATTTTATTGCACCAAAAAATTCAATTGTTGCTTATATACAATATGAAACAAATAGACATCAGTGCTTTACATAGTTTGCATATTAGTTGTTAACCACGATTAGACAGTCCTTAACAGATGCAGGTGGTTAAATTGGTGTCATAACCCAGCCTGAGTAGCATTACTGGATCTCCTTTCATCCAGGGACTAAGTAATAACCCCTCCCCTCATTGTAGGAAGGAACTGTAGATTCTGGTTTACACCGAAGATAGAAACAAAATGCTGGAGTACCTCAGCAGGTCAGGCAGCATCTCTGGAGAAAAGGAATAGGCGACATTTCGGTTTGGAAGGGTTTCGACCTGAAACGTCACCTATTCCTTTTCTCCAGACATGCTGCCTGACCCGCTGAGATACTCCAGCGTTTTGTGTCTTAACCTCTTCCCTCATGTTGCCTTGGATTATGTCCGAGCTCCACCACTAATGGGCACTGGAATGTACTTTCCAGCTAGAGAATTTAAACCGCTGCAGGGAGCCATGAAAAGCTGATGAATGGCCATTCTTCCATATACATTTTCACCACTTAAGGAAGCCGATCTGAGACAAAAACTAGTGCAGCACTGTCTGGCATCTTAAACTGAGAGATCTCCTGTGCGTGTGGTCCATGCGGCCCAGATTTGTCATACAACGAGTCACTTCAGTGAGGTGTAGCTAACATGAGCAGCCCAGGCTGAACAAACCAATGTGTGGAAAGGAATTGCTAATGCTGGTTTATACCGTAGACACAAAATGGTGGAGCAACTCAGCGGGTCAGGCAGCATCTCTAGAGAAAATCCGACAGGTGATGTTTCGGGATAGGACCCTTCTTTAGACTTTGAAGTATGAAGAAAGGTCCTGTCCCGAAACTTCACCCATCCTTTTTCTCCAGATAAGCTGCTTGACCCGCTGAGTTACTCCAGCATTTTGTGTCTATCTTCTGAACAAACCAATCTTTAATTTACAAAAGGAAGTGTAAGCAGGTGTTTTACATGAAGTTCTCACTCACCTCAGTATTTTCTCTCTCCCCACTCATTGCCGAGATGCAGTTCATGGATTCCTGCACCCCATCCAGTCCCCCCTGCAAAGGGAGACTGCACAGGGCCTTTTCAGGCCAACATACGAACACTTGCGGCATTAGAGGAGGATGGCAAGGTTGGGCAGACTGACTGAGGGCATCAGTGTCAACCCCATCACAATCACAAATGAAAACACTCTGCTCTGCACAGGCCTGGGTCTCCCTGCATTTACCTGGGGCTTTAAAAAAAGAAATCCAAATAATTGGTTTAAAGATCAAAGTAGTAAAAAAAACATTTGATTAGTGCAGGGATGGAGCAAAGAAGACCAAAATCAAGTGGTCAAATTCTTTCTGCACAGAATCAGCTTCAAGGCTTGCCTGCCTGTATAAAGGAACACTGGTTTCCAATCCTTGTGAAAGACAATTCAGCAAAGACGTTCCGGGAGGTTCTGTGTGCTTCTTGGTCGGACCCGAACACACATGCTTCAAGGGTGCCCAGTGAATATACAGAAAAAATCAGATCTTCTAACCCCTTCGAACTACAACCTTCCTGCCACTAACAACATAATTTGCAATCCAGTGGATGTCTTTGTAAAAAAAGTCAATGATGCAGTGTTTGTTTACCCTTCTGATACTTTGCATCAGTCAATACTCATGCAAGCGTTTTGGTTAGAAAGAATATCTTGGCAGCTAATTTTGAAACCACACTTTTCAAGACATTGGGATCCACGAGTAAAATAAATACCAGTTTCACAAATTACTGCTTAAAATGGACAGATCAACCAGTCTTTCCATGAAATTAATTACAGGCCAGTGAACCGGAGAGCAACAATCTATTATCCATTCACCCATCTACAACAGTCCAATAATCTTGGTGGACTGTCTTTAAACATGTTCATCTAGTAATGGGCTAAACGTATAGCGTTACGTTTGATTCAAACATTTCTTCCATCTAATCCACACGACAGCATCTGAGAGAAGTTTTGTCTGAATGTGTGGGTGTTTGAAGTTCAGAGGGGCAAACCTGCTTTGAATTAGGAGTAAATGTGCCACCGGTTCTGTACTGAAGTCAGTGTCGACACTGATCTGAGATCTAAGTTCTGGGTAGCAAAGTTTCCATTGCAAATGAACATTAATGATGAAAGGGGTTTCTTCGTTTAGAACAGCCCAGTAATTGGATATCTGGGTAATGTGAGCCAGTCTATGAACTGCAAAATAGTTCTCACATCCCTATCTTCCTTTATGGCACAATACTTTACTGTGTCGTGGGGGTTTGAAGCCTGAAGTGAACGTTACATAGGTACGCGCGCACACACTCAGAGTAATGCATGTTGCCCAATTTGTTTTGCAATAGCACTGGTGAATAAAGAATCCCTGGACATCCCACTAGAAAAGCAAACTGAGTCACTGAAGTGGTCTGGCACCAACTCACTCTTGAGAAGCAAGGTGGTAGTCATCATGGAGAAATCTGACCAATTGTCTCAAATATAAAGTGACTTTATTGTTCCATCAGATATCTATGAAAGTATTTGCTCACAGGAGCAAGCCCTCACACTGGCCATGGCTATTAATTGCATTAAAAGTGCATAATTATAGGAGCCGCGATCAATACTCGTGGTTATTATCTCGGATCGCTTTGTAGGATGGAGAACCATTGCATAACACGACATGCCCACCGAACAATCACTCTCAATTCCTGTGAGCACCACACTCTCGCGGGTACAACAGGCAAGCGACAGAAGGCTCCCTCCGCATCATGCAATGGGGAAACCTTAAGCTTGGTGACCTAGGTACACACATCTTCTAACCCGATCTTGCTGGAAAGTGCGCAGGGAGACGGGTTTTTGCACATCGATCAGGAACAAAGGCAGTTTGGTGAATGTTTCTCCTCCCCTTCCTCCTGCCACCTGGTGAATGGCAGGAAACCAAAGGAGCCACTCTGGTGTCAACCAACCCAATGCACACCATCAACTGGGCCCAGGGCACCTCTGGGGTCTGTGGGAAAAGTATTACTATGCAAGAACTGAACTATTAACTGAGTTCCCTTTTTCCACAAACGCCGAGTATTTCAAGCAGTCTATATTTTTGCTTGTGGTCCATCTACTCAGTTCCAGAGAGCAAGCTCACCGAAGAGTCAAATTAAAATTGGAGACATTATTTAGAGAAAAAGGAAATACTGATTGCACCGTGATGTGAGAAGCTTCAAGATCCCGCCACAAACTTTAGGGGAAAAAAGCAGGATTCTATGTCTTCAACTTTTGAATGACACATGTGCAGGTCTCCACAGGACTCATCACCAGTCAAGCCCATAGATTAGTGTAACAAAGGATTCATGGCAAATTGATCAGACTTGTTGAGGAACACAGTGTATGGCCTTGTCCTCTGGACCACCGGAAATGGGATCCCTGGACAAACAAGGTAACAAGGTCAAAAAGCATCTACTCCACTGCACAAATCAACATCCACTTCGAAGTATAATTTCTGGGCGAGATGGAAAAATAAAGCACCAAGCAGGCCAAATGGAAAGTGTTCTTTTTTTTCTCCTATTTGTTGTTGGTCACAGCGTACTAAACCAGGAGGGCAGGATACTCAAACCCCAGGAATTTTAAAGTGGTTGGGCTATCAGGGTTAATGTTTTACAAAAGTTCTGTGATGCTGGCACCTTGTTAGCTAATTCCCCTGAGCACCAAATCTGAAACAGACACCAGAAATCAAACAAGGTGAAAGCTACTTTGAACCAGAAGGGAGATTGTGGATTGAGGGAATAAGGAAGGATACAGTCCATTCTCCTGGACTGAATTTGAACTTGCATCAGTGAGTGACAAAGTTATGATGGGAACGGAAAGAATCCAGGGTGTGGAGAGCGGACTTCAGTAGTGTAGTATGTTAGGAGAAACTTTGAAGAAAGATTTATATTTATCTCCAGTTTTAAGCCAGCACAACTGTACATTAATGCGTAAGAAAATCATCTCCAGATATAGTCTGCAGAAACCTGACAGATCACCAGCCTTTTAAACACAATGAAAGGAACAAGCAGGCAATAGTGCTTCTTCAGCAGCTTGTTAGGACCGTTAACTGCGGGGCTTTTACTGGATTCTATTTAATTTGCCAGCCCACACCTCAAACAATCTTTCTCCTCGACCTGGGTAACTGTCTGCTCAACAAGTTACTCCACAAGACAATTTGCAGGCACCCAGTATAATTAACATTATTACAGAACATGTGAGACTTGAAGTCAGACTGTGATAAACTCACAGTTTTTAATACTTAAAATCTCGATATGTGGAAAATGTCAGGAATAAAGCTGTCAAACTACCATGAACTTCAGACTAAATCTTTCACAATGCCTGGTTAGTCATGTACCACAGATTCCCTTTTTAAAAAAAACATGCCTTTGGGTAGTTTGATAAAACAATTTGAATCTTATTTATTTAAATTATTAATTGGTTAGGGGAGAGACCATAAGGAGCAGGAGCGAAGCTACTTGTCACCAGTGGAGCGTCATGGAAATAAACAAAACATAAATGAAGTTTAAAAATGCGGGATTACTGCAAATACTTACTTTATGTAATCGAATGTCATTAATATAAATGCCTGTAAAAAGTGGCCTTTCAGTAAACTGATTTTGTATTTTGCTGCCTTAGTTGGTTTGTATTTATCTGTCAGCAAGATCAAAGGGCCTTTTAAAAGGACAACAAGGTCACACTCAAGGAAGATTTTCTGTAAATGATGTGGATTAATTCTGTAGGTTGTGCAGTGCACGGTCGCCCCAAGCTCTCTCTCGCCACCTGGTCAAGCTGTTAAACTGACTGAAGATGCAAATCCTGAAGCCATAAATACTTGGAACAATAATGGCGCAGAGGAAGTCACCACAGACTGGTTTGCATGTGAATGTCACCTATATAAAACACACAAAAAACGTCTGCTGCTTGTATTGGTCGGGATGAAGCACAAGGGTGACCTTGTCGGGTAATCTGGGCATTGGAGCAACACTTTACAATGAAAGCTGGGCCCTGCCATTGAGGAGGATGGATTGGAGAGCTAAAATCTTAAAAAAAAAAAAATCATATGATTCTGACCCAAGCCAATTCTCCCCTTCACTCTCTCTCCTCTATCATTATAAAGCGAAAGCCAAATAAAACAGGCGGCCCACAAAGATCCCTGACCTTTGGTCTATTTACAAAACCACACGAAGGGTCTCGACCCTGGACCTGAGCTTGTGCCCAGCTTCCCTTAGATCCTCACCACCACAGACACGGCCCGTCCCACAGTCTGTACCCTAGAGGTTCGAGGTGCCCTGGCTGTCTTGCTCGTTTCCTGAGGAGCTGCTGTCAGAGTCTGGCTCCATCTCCTCCTCTTCGCATTTCTTTTTCAATCGTTGCCTGGTGATCTGCAGCCGATTCAGTAAGGTCTGGTAATCAAAGTGACCCCGCCTCTCCCCAAACGGATCCTGCAAGAGCAAGAAGAAAATGGCTGCCACTTTACGCTGAAATTCCAAACGATCACTACAGGTAACAAACACACGCACAGGAAGGGAGCGCAGTTCCCTGTTTATACCGAAGATGGACACAAAATGTTGGAGTAACTCAGCATGGTAACTGCGGGTAAACTCAGCATGGTAACTGCGGGTAATCTTTCATTTCACTGCACATTTATGTGTATGTGACAAATAAATTGACTATTGTCTATTGCCAGGCAACATCTCTGAAGAAAAGGAATCGGCGACGTTTCTGGTTGGAAGCCTTCTTCAGACCCGAAACGTCACCTATTCCTTTTCTCCAGAGATGCTGCCTGACCCGCTGAGTTACTCCAGCATTTTGTGCCTACACACGTATGATTGCCTGCAACATTTCAAAGCATCCAGAGTTTGGAGCAGCTATTACGGCTTGCGGGAGTTGGCACCCAGACATGGAGCAACAGGAGATAAAGGCCTTTGCATTTCTTTCAGCCTCAATTGTTCCCAAGTGTGCAACCAAAGCTTACAAACTGAGTGTGGTTTCTCTGGAGCATCGGAAGTTGAGGGGGGGAACTGATAAACTATATAAGATGATGATGCATAGATGTGATAAACAGTCAGAGTCTATTTCCCCCAGAGCGTAAATGTTAAAAACTACTGTGGCACCGAGGCGCAGCAGTAGGTCCTGCCTTACAGCGCCTGGAGCTGCAGGTTCAATCCCGACTACGGGTTCTGTCTGTACAGTTTGCACGTTCTCCTTGTGACCACGTGGGATTTCTCCGAGATCTTCGGTTTCCTCCCAGACTCCAAAGACGTACAGTTTTGTACGTTAATTGGCTTGGTGTATGTGTAAATTGTCCCTAGTGTATGTAGGTTAGTGTAATTGTGCAGAGTTTGCTGGTCGGCACAGACTCGGTGGACTGAAGGGCCTGTTTCCGCGCTGTATCTCTAAACTAAACTAAACATGTCGAAGAATTCAAAAGCACTGTGTACCTGTGTTCCCACCTTTCTTTCCCACTGCAAAAAGAGTTGGAACTTGTTCCCACAGGTTGGAAAAAGAAATCACTATATAATTCTGCCAAAATCCATAAAAACTATGATCTAAACAATCTCAGGCACGAGGAACCAAATAACATATTTCTACTTCAATATCTTAAATTCTGGAGCCTTCTTTCTTCTAAACCTTAATTACTAAATGCCCAAACCTATTTTCCTGTGCCCCTATAACCTTTTCAAAATATGAAGACCACAATTGATACTGGAATACCTTTAAGGTGAGAAGGGTAAGAATATAGGAAAGAAAGAATATAGGAGATGCACAGGGTGATGTGCACGGTTTGTCTTACAGAGAATGGTGGGTGCCTAGAACGCGCTGCCAGGGATGGTGGTTGCCACAGAAAGAGATAGTGGCGTGTAAGAGTCTTTTCGATCAGTAGATGGATATACAGGGAATGGGGAAATAGGATCACGTGCAGTTTAGCTCAACCTGGAATCAATCATGTTCGGCATGGACATTGGGCCGAGGGTCTGCTCCTATGCTCTGCTGCTCCATGTTCTTAAGCAATTTGCAGAGAAAGTAGAGGACATTTACCAACTCCTTTGCAGGATGCATAACTTCTTTCCACAAGCACGTGTGAAATCATGTAAGGCATTAAATGTGAAGCGCTTTTCCTCCTCAATGATAATTTGAGACATAAATTCAGGACATTAGCTCAGAATGGAGAGATGACAACACATTTGGGCAGTTTGTAAGAAAATAATTAATCTAATTTAAAACCTGCTAATGTTAAATTTCTCTTTGTAGTGGTGTTAATGTTAGCTTTTGACTATCAAGTGAAAACAGATGAGTCAACCTGGGATGTAATACTTGGAGCACTGATGCATCATCGATGACTTTGAAAGAATGTTTGCATTAGTCAAAAACCCTAATGGAATGATATCCCAGTAATTAATTAATAACAAATTCTGTAGAGGCAGCAACATCAATCTAGTCCATGTGGAAGGTTGCTTCACAGAACAACGTTGTGAGGAGAATCCACAAGGAAGCGCCCTGCCCAAGTGCAGGGGAAATGAAGAAGCACTATGGTTTTTAAATGCTCTAGTATGGGATCTAACAAAAACAAAATCAGCATGCCAGATATAATTAAAACAACATATGTGGGTGTTCAATACAAATCAGTGTGTAGGAAGGAACTGCAGATGCTGGTTTAAACCGAAGATAGACACAAAA
This sequence comes from Rhinoraja longicauda, assembly GCF_053455715.1. Taxonomy (NCBI): domain Eukaryota; kingdom Metazoa; phylum Chordata; class Chondrichthyes; order Rajiformes; family Arhynchobatidae; genus Rhinoraja; species Rhinoraja longicauda. The sequence continues at coordinate 2,426,557 of NC_135981.1, read as the reverse complement.
TGCTGGAGTAACTCAGCGGGACAGGCAGCATCTCTGGAGAGAAGGAATGGGTGATGTTTCGGTTCGAGACCATTCTTCAGACTGAAGAAGGGTTCCAACCCGAAACATCACCCATTCCTTCTCTCCAAAGATGGTTTGTTGAGTTACTCCAGCATTTTGTGTCTATCTTCAATGCAAAGGAGATGGATTGGATTAGATTGGTGTATTGTTGTAATGTGTACCGAAGTACAGGGAAAAGCTTTTGTTTGTGTGCTAACCAATTAATTCAGATCATACTGTACATGAACACAATCAAGTCATACACAAGTTCTACAGCTAGCACAAAGAGAAAAATACCAGAGTGCAGAATATAGTTGACAGCATTGTAGCATTACGTTTAGAGAAAAGCAGAAGTTTAAAAAAAATTGTTAGTTTAGTTAGTTTAATCATTATTACCGAGGTACAGTGCAAAGCTTTTTGTTGCATGCTGGCCAGTCAGCGGAAAGACAATGCATGATTGCAACCGAGCCATGCACAATGAATTGGGAAAGAAATGGTTATTTTTGTACACAAGGAACTGACGCTGGATATAGGATGAATGATGCTCAAGAAAATGTGGCTCTCTATAAGAGCACCCATTATCGCTGAATTAATCACCAACAAGGCTGGGTGGCACAGAGGTGCAGCTGGTAGAGCTGCTGCCTCACGGTGTCAGAGACCCAGGTTTGATCCTGATCTCGGGTGCTGCCTGTGTGGAGTTTGCACGTTGTCACTATGACCATAGGGTTTCCTCCGGCTGCTCCGGTTTTCTCCCACATCCCAAAGACGTGCTGGTTTGTAGGTTAATTGGCTCTGTAAATTGCCCCAAATGTTTAGTGAGTGGATGAAAAAGTGAGGATAACAGAACTAGCGTGAACAGATGATTGAAGGTCAGTGTTCGACTCGGTGGATCGAAGGGGCTATTTCCACGCTGCATCGTTCAATCAATCGATTTCACCAATGGCGCAGGAGCCATATGAGTAACAAGAACGAGCAAAAAGATGTTACCTGCATGGTTTGTCCCTGTAGATGAAGTCGATCCTTACAAGACAGTTCATAGAAGTTGTAGAACTCCATGAAAGATTTCTCCATCACACTCCTGAGACAACGGAAAACAATCATACAGCAATTTAACTAATCAATATTTACAGTTGTGCATCTGATTTATAATTTACAGCATCAAAAACAACCTGCAGCTGAAGGCTAGAGGGCATAGGTTTAAGATGAAAGGGGCAACATTTAAAGGAGATATGGGGGGCAAGTTTTTATTTTTCAGAGTGTGGTGGGGACCAGAGCTGGAGATAGAGGCAGAAATGAAATTGGCATTTAAGAGAGACTTTTAGATAGGCACACGGATATGCGCAGGCAGAGGAGATTAGATTAATTTGCTGCCGTGTTCAGCACGAACATTTTGGGCTGAAGGGCCTGTTCCTGTGACGTACTGGATATCATGCAACAAAAATGCTTTTCACTGTACCTCGCTGCATGTGACACTAAACTAAACTACTGTTCTGTGTTCCACGACTGGATGGTGGAGCAGAGATGAAGGGCAAGATAGCCTACCGCATGTTTTTATACCAGTTAATTTAAGTGCCACTAGAATTATAGAGCACAAGAGGCCATTCACCCCACTGCATCCATGCTGGCTCCTTCGAAGAGCCATTCAGCCCCCTTGCCTTCTTCACCTTTCCCCAGAATTGTGTCAATATCAAATTCTCCTCCACTGAATTGAACCCTTTCAGTCACATGCATTCCACATTACATCCACCCACTGATTAAATATTTTCATTTCCATTCGACAAATATTGCATCCTTTGGGTACTGACTGCAGTCAGTCACAACTACTCCGTGCCTTCTTTAAACTCTCTCAGTATAATTATCACACAAATTGCATTCAACAGTGAATGGCAACTGGATGGCGTTTGACAGCACTGGGCCTGTACTCGCTGGAGTTTAGCAGGATGAGGGGGGGGGGGAGACACAACAACGACGACGACTTTATTGAAGCTTACTGAATAGTGAAAGGCCTGGGCAGAGTGGACGTGGAGAGGATGTTTCCACTAGTGGGAGAGTCTAGGACCAGAGGACACAGCCTCAGAATAAAAGGAAGCACCTTCAGAAAGGAGATGAGGAGGAATTCCTTTAGTCAGTGGGTGGTGAATCTGTGGAATTCATTGCCACAGACGGCTGTGGTGGCCAAATTGGGAATTTGTAAGGCAGGGATTGACAGATATTTGATTATGAAATGTGTCAAGGGTTATGGGGAGAAGGTAGGAGAATGGGGTTGAGAGGGAAAGATAGATCAGCCACGATTGAATGGCGGAATAGACTCGGTGGGCCAAATACCCTAATTCTGCTGAAGGATCAAATATTTCAGAGCATAGTTTCACAAGCTTCATCTTTGAGTGAAATTGCTTTACTTAAACCCATGTGAAGTGACCTTACCTTAGTGCATCTGGGCAGGGACATTTCCCATCTAACATATCACAGACGGCTACCCTGACAGATTCATGCCGGATGCATTCATTGTAGTTTTTACTGTCTCCCGGATGTCTCTCCTAAAAAGATTAAGTTAAAAATATCACAGTTTTTTAATAATGTCCATTAATATATTTACAAATATTACCTGACCCATTCTCCTTTCCTTCCATTTTTTTCTCCAACTCAACAGGATAGGAAGGTTCAGTGGGATGTGGGCTAAATGCAGGCAAACGTGACAAGCCTATAATGCCAACTTGGTCGGCGTGGACGAGATGAGCCGAAGCACAACTTTTCTGATCTATATAGCTCTGTGACTCGAAGTGACACAGAGCTAGGATTTTGATGGGAATGACAATATTTTGATACCTTAGCCTTATGACTGATGTCAGAGTCACATCAGCATTTTGTGTCGATCGTTGGCATAAATCAACATCTGTGGTTCATTTTGCTTACAACGTTAAAGGAGATTTTTTTTCACGTTACCCCTCTTTCCCGTACAAAGATAAGCCGTTACTCAACCATAGTCCTGGAATAACACGTTTAAATGCTTACAGCTTGTTAGCTATGACTGCTGATGGTGATGGCTTCTCATTTGCAGCGTGCACCATTTGACGAGCCTGCCTTTACTCCATCTGTTCTCGGGTATAACAGGTGCAAACAGGAACCTCGGGTAATTTTTCCTTTTGCAAAGTCCAGAGTAAAACCTGGAGCCTGTTAAGGAATATCGGCAACCGTGGAAGAGGTGCTGACTGCAACCAAGAACTATGTAGTTCTCGGCAGTTCAATGCACTGTTTCTGGTCTCACAGACAAGGGGAGGAAGCACAGCGGTTTAAAAACTAAGTTGGATGGAAGAAGGGCCGAGGTTTGGGCTCGGTCCGAAGAAGGGTCCCAACCCGAAACGTCACCTCTCCCTTTCTCCAGAGATGCTGCCTGACCCGCTGAGTTATTCCAACACTGTGTGTCTATCTTTAGGATGGAAATTAGATTGGCAGAATTTAAATTTAAAATTCATCACCTAACAATACTTCTTTGGCATATCACTACACTCGGGAGACCAAATGCCCCAGAAGTTTGCGACTTGCTCCAACTGGACTGCAGTAGTGTTGCTGGACTTCACTTCACCACATTACTGTCACCTTCCATTTCCATCACTCATCTATTTATCTAACTTCCTGTAAATAAAATCGGCAACAAATTATAAATGACTCCAAACGTTGTTGTAGATGGCGTCAGCTTACCTGTTCAAAACCCGGCTCGTTGTGATATGGGTTCTCAGTCATCAGGGACTGGATGGATATGAGCACTGAAGAGATGCTCTGTGCTGGGCTCCATGCTGGACCTGTCCAGGTGCTGAAAGGAAAGGTGTCTCCTTAAGACAGAGCAGAATATTGGTGATTCGGCACCAATCTAATGTGATATCAGCAAATCTTTTATTTAGCGCAAAACATTGGCCTGCAACTGTTTTCTTTAAAATACAAAATGCTGCAATCATTTAGCGGGTCAGGGAGCATCGATGCAAAGAGACGCTGCCTGGTCTGCTGTGCACTTGTGGCTTTTGTTGCAGATTTCCACAACTCCATACGCAGGCAGGTGGGACTAGTGTAGATGGGGCATGCTGGTCGGTGTGGGCAAGCTGGGCCTGTTTCCACGTTGTATCACTCTATGAACTGGTGGTTCAATGATCCTGTTCCTGTGTTGTATCCTTCTATGATTCTGTCTTTGCACGGACAGCAAAGCAAAACATAACTGCATATTCCCACATCCACTGTACCAAACATCATAGCATTCTGCACCTCTGTGAGGTGTGTCAATTGCTGATTTCTGCTGGTAAAATGGGCTTCTTAAAGTTAATGGCTTTATGAGACCAGCTGTCCGATGCAGAATGGATGAGTAGGCACTTGTACAAAATGGTATATGTATAACAACTAAATCTCTCAGATAGTTACAAAGTGCTGGAGTAACTCAGTGGGTCAGGCAGCATCTCTGGAGAGAAGGAACGGGTGACATTTTGGGTCAAGACCCTTCAGACTGAAGAAGGGCCTCGACCCGAAACATCACCCATTCCTTCTCTCCCGAGATGCTGCCTGACCCGCTGAGTTACTCCAGCATTTTGTGTCTACCTTTGATTTTAACCAGCATCTGCAGTTTTTTTCCTTCAGACAGCCTGGAGATGGGTTCCAAATCGAAACGTCACTCATCCTTTTTCACCAGAGATGCTGTCTGACCCGCGGAGTTACTCCAGCACTTTGTGTCTACCTTCAGTATAAACCAGCGTCTGCAGTTCCTTCATACGTTCATAAGTGATAGGAGCAGAATTAGGCCACTCATCCCATCAAAGGCCCTTCCTCAACATTAGGTAATTCTCTCAGCTGATGGCGGAGTTCAGGCTTCAGTCCTTAATCAGGCTAGTGGGAGATATTTCAACTTTACTCAGAAACGTATCTTTAGAAGCAGCACATCTCCATCTGAACATCAGTACTTACCCAAGAATGCTGAGGCACACTTTGCCGTTTCTGTAAAAATTTGGGTTAAAGCGCACGCTGTTATTTCCAGTTGTCATGAGTTTGACCCTCGGAGGGTGGATGGGATAGTCAGGAGGGCAGCGAAAGAGAAAAAGAAAAAAGCCCCATTCATAAGGTGTGTCGAAAGGTCCAGTGATTAGTGCATGGATCTGCATGGAAATGACACAGAAAATCTGATCAGAATGTACGACAATTACTGGGCATCAACCAACACGAGTAAAATTCAGGTGTTAAATACAGCACACTATTATCCAGCCTCATATCAAAATACTTCCTTATTCGTCATCTCTTCTCAGGAATGTAATCCTCATCCTTCCTACACCCTTTGGAACCAAGTGCACCATTCTAGCATCAAGTAAAACAGTACAGCACATGGACAGGCCCTTCAGCCCACAATGTCCATGCTGAACACGATGCCAAGGTACACAACTCTCACCTGGCTGCACATGATCCATATACATCCATTCCCTGCATGTCCATGTACCTATCTAAACGCCTCTTAAACAACACCATCATATCTGTTTCCACCACTAACCCTGGCACCCAGCACCCCGTGTACAAAACCTGCCCCACACAACTCCTCTAAAACCTTTGCTCCTCTTACCTGAAAGCTATGCCCTCTAGTCTTTGACATGTTCATCCAGGGAAAAAGGTTCTAGCTATCTACCCTATTTATGCCTCTCAAAATGTTATACACTTCTATCAGGTCTTGACTCAACCTCCATAGAAAACAATTCAAGTGTGTCCAACTTTTCCTTGTAGCTACTCCCCCCCAAATCGAGGCAGCATTCTGGTGAACCTCTCCCGCACCTTCTCCCAAGCCTCCACATCCTTCCTGTAAAGGGCTGATCAGAACTGCATGCAATACTCCAAATACGGCTTTACCAAAGTCTTATAGATCTGCATCAAGACTTCCTGACTTTTACACATAATACCCTGACTGAAGAAGGTCAGCATTCTATACACCTACTTTATCGCTCTATTTCGGTGTTGCTACTTTCAGGGAGCTATGGACCAGGACCCCAAGATCCCTGTGCAAATCAATGCCGTCAATGGTCTTGCCGCCTACTGTATCCGCCCTCCTTACATTTTGCCTCCCAATGTGCAAAACGTCACACTTGCTTGGTTTAAACTCCAGCTCCCATTTCTCTGCCCATATCTGGAGGAGATCTGTATCCTGACGTACACGTTGGCAGCCTTCTGCACTGTCTGCAACTCCAGCTATCTTGGTGTCATCTGCACATTTGCCATCTACATGCATGTCCAAGTTATCTACTCCACATGTAACTATATGGATCTGACTGAACTCTAAAGGCCAGGTTTCAGAATGTATTTTGTTTTCATATGGAATGCTAAACTAAATTGTGCACGGTGAGATATGTAACACGTTGTAGTCACACCTTAGTCATATCTTGTGGGTCTGGCACCACAAACATCCCCGGGGGCGGCTCTTTGTAAATGGACATGATATCCCTGCATCGGAGAAGGAGGACAGCGTTAAAACACGTTCAACATTAAGACTGTAAAGCAATCGAATACTACAACAACTAATTAAATCACTGTAACTGAAGTCTTTGAAACTGTGAAAGGATTTGAACTTTTAGTTTAGTTTCCAGCGGGGAAAAAGGTCGCTCGGCCCACTGAGTCCAAGCCGACCAATGATCATCCATACACGAGTTCTGGGTCATCTCAGTTTCGCATCCTATTCAGGGGCAATTTATTCATGAAAATTAGCCGACAAACCAGCACGACTTTGGAATGTGGGAGGAAAACGGAGCACCCGGAGAAAACCCACGCGGTCACAGGGAGAATGTACAAACTCCATACAGACAGCACCTGTAGTCAGGATTGAACCCAGGTCTCTGGTGCTGTGAGGCAGCAACTCTACCGCTCCATCACTGTAACACACCTGGTGGTTCCAGTTACGAGGATATTTAAAAAGTATTCCTGTCCACTCTCCCACCGTTTACTCCATCGCTCCCAATGTCCTGATGTGTGGGTTCGCAATCACGGCAAGTCACTTGTGACACAGTCTTGTGTCTATCCTCAAGGAGAAGTTAAATAATGGCTTGAATTGTCATGAGGTTCTTCCCTTCATTACACAGGGCCAAGTGAGATAGCAAACGTCAAAGACAAGTTGTTGCAGTTGGTAATGAGGCCCGGAGAGGTGAGTGATAGAGGCGCAGAGATAAGGAGCACATCACACACTGTGACAATCCGCTTACTTTATTTCCTAGAATACTGTTCAGAATTGGGAATATTTTTGATTTGTTCCACTTCTCTGCGGAGAAAATAATTAATGTTACAAACACCGCGAGAGACAGAGAGATTCAAAAGAGTGCACTTGACAGTGTGAACTCCCTGGCAATTGGGAGTGATGATCGATCTTTACTGCAGAATAAGGGCCAGAGTAAGGGCAGCTTCATCCCAGAAACAGTTTGTGTTTTTGGAACATTTTCCCAACCTTACAAGCAAATTCTAGACCCAACATAGGGGTAGAGGTATAGAATCCCAGATTAAAACCAACCCAGTTCCCGTTCTATTGCGCTTTTCATCAGCATAACCACCAAATCCCAGGTCACCTCGTGCTGGTTTAGTTGATCTTGTGAGGATTAGCAGTGGGGAGGCAATGAAAAAGGTGGAGGACTCAATATTGTTTCTGATATTCATTTTTGGGACTCGTACTGGTAAAACCAGCTTTTATTCCCCACCCCGATTTCTCAAGAAGGTGTTGGCGAGCTGCCTTCTTGAACTGCTGTGGTCCTTTCGGTTAAGTTGCTTCCACAGTGTTGTTGGGACTTACCCTGTTCTTTGTGCAAGGATGTAGTCATACATGGCGGAAACAGGCCTAACAGGCCCACGCCAACCAACATGCCCCATCAATACGTCCCACTTGCCCGCGCTTGGCCCATAACCCTCTGAACCCATCCTATCCATGAGCCTGTCCAATTGTCTCTTAAATGTGATAGAAACATAGAAAATAGGTGCAGGAGGAGCCCATTTGGCCCTTCGAGCCAGCACTGCCATTCATCGTGATCATGGCTGATCATCCACAGATGATAGTACCTGCAGTACTAACCCTGGGCAATTTTCCGTATTGCCAGGAGGGTGTTAGTGTTGTGGCAGTACTGTTTTGCCTAGATGGCAGCCAGCTCTGGTGTTCAAGACGACACTTGGGACGTTGTCTGTGCTTGCAGTCATTACTCGGCATCATGCGGAATCGATGGACTGCACACTCTTCGCGGTGGCATGGATGTCAGGAGAAGCCCGGGTGCATCATCTCTTCAGCATTTCCAACATATCAAATGAAGCAGTTCTGCCACCCTATCACTCCCTGTGGACTGTTGCTGCTAAAAATAAAGGCTGAACATCAGATAAGAATAGAATTAAGATTAGCTGTGATGGCCTCCACACTCAAATTGCTCATGAAGACTAACAGTCTGAGTTTGTCCTTGAAGACACGCCAGAATGATGGCATGTGAGCGGAGTTGCCAAAGTCTGTTGACAATCATGAGATTGTGTTCAGAAATAAATGAATGTTTCAATTTTTGGTCCTGCTAGAATTTGATGACAGATTTAACAGGCAACTTTTGATGATGTGTTACTGACATGCAAAGCCTCAGCAGAATTGGTCAGTCTATCCAATAACAGATCAATAATAGAAAACAACAGCCATGCCAAAAGCTAAAAGGCCGCAACACAAAATGCCAAAGCTTAGAACATCGCCAAGGCGGCACAGCGGTAGAGTTGCTGCCTTACAGCGAATGCAGCGCCGGAGACTCAGGTTCGATCCTGACTACGGTCGCCGTCTGTACGGAGTTCGTACGTTCTCCCCGTGACCTGCCTGGGTTTTCTCCGAGATCTTCGGTTTCCTCCCACACTCCAAAGACGTACAGGTATGTAGGTTAATTGACTGGGTAAATGGAAAAATTGTCCTTAGTGTGTGTAGGATAGTGTTAATGTGCGGGGATCGCTGGGCGGCGCAGACACGGTGGGCTGAAGGGCCTGTTTCCGTGCTGTATCTCTAAAAGAATCTAAAATCTAAAAAATCCAACTCCAGTCTGGATTGGAAGGAAATTTAGTTATAGAGAGCAATTTATTTAATTATTTAGTAATGTGTGATTGCAGATCCACTTCTGTGACCAGCACACAAAGAGTCGCCTGGCTTGGGCGCCATCTTGGATTATATGAGCATATACTAAAACTGTATTTACATTCAGAATATACTAAAGACTGTTTTGAGACAATTAAGCACCTTTGAAGTACCGTCACTGTAGAAATGTAGAAAATGTAGTCTAATTGCACAAAACAAGTTCTGATCTAACGGGCGGAGAATGTTTTTGTTAGAATTATGGTCTATGCAGCTCTGGAGCAAACTGCTTCACCACACAAGTGGGATGGGAAACTTGTCATCAATTCAGAAGAGCTCACAAACAATTCTTCAGAAGGAGAGCAGGAACTGTATTTTTTTAAATGTTGATCTCGTGCTCATCTCCAGAAGAGAATAAACCAGATACCTCACCAAGCGCCTTCAGTTATTTAGCCAGGATGCATGGGAAGCTCTCAATGATACCTGAACCAAGACCTTGTGAGTTAGTTTCAACAAAGCCCTAGTTTTTGTATACACTGGAATTTAGAAGGATGAGAGGGGATCTTATAGAAACGTATAAGATTATTAAGGGGTTGGACACGTTAGAGGCAGGAAACATGTTCCCAATGTTGGGGGAGTCCAGAACCAGGGGCCACAGTTTAAGAATAAGGGGTAGGCCATTTAGAACAGAGATGAGGAAACACTTTTTTAGTCAGAGAGTTGTGAATCTGTGGAATTCTCTGCCTCAGAGGGCAGTGGAGGCCAATTCTCTGAATACATTCAAGAGAGAGCTAGATAGAGCTCTTAAGGATAGCGGAGTCAGGAGGTATGGGGAGAAAGCAGGAACGGGGTACTGATTGAGAATGATCAGCCATGATCACATTGAATGGCGGTGCTGGCTCGAAGGGCCGAATGGCCTCCTCCTGCACCTATTGTAAAATGATATGTTAATTGATAATTAAAAATTAACTGAAAGGGCAAAACTGTGCTAAATGGATTTCAATGAAGGTAAAATGAGGCTGCCCATTCAAAACTAGTTCAGAGATTGCTTTCTAAATGGAGAGGTACATAAATCATTAAAATATCAATGAGAAAGTCAGAAAATAATTTAAATGGCTAACAGAACCTGGACCTTAACATCTGGAAAATTAAAATACACAGCATCAAGTCATGCAAGAGCTTGCCTGGACTACAACTGAAATATAGCTGGCAGTTCTGGGTACCATTTAGGAATGATCCATTGGTATAAGAGCAAAGATTTATGCAAGCTATGAATGTACAAGGGGGCGGGTCACCACCGCCTTCTCAACGGCAGGTAGAAATGGGCAAAATGTGGGCCCAGATCATTAAAAAATGACTGAATTCCAAGGTTAAACTGAACAACCTCAGGGTACATTCCCTGATTAAAAAGGTTAATCTGCAATTTTCAGTCTGAAGAAGGGTCTCGACCCGAAACGTCATCCATTCCTTCTCTCCCGAGATGCTGCCTGACCTGCTGAGTTACTCCAACATTTTGTGAATAAATACCTTCGATCTGCAATTTGATTAAGGTTTCTACGGTACTGAGGAGAATTATTAGAAAGGTTGAAAGAAACACTTAGGGAATTGAGTAGTGAAAGTCAGAAATCACTTGCACCTGCAAATAGTTGCAAGTGTGGAATCCTCTCCCACACACAGCAATTGTTTCTAATGTCAACGGTAAACACTGATAACCCTTATTAACCAACAGTGCAGGGATTTACGAGGATGTCGCCAAGGCTTGAGGGAGTGTGAGACCCGTCCTTGATTATGCTGGTGGCCTTGCCGAGGCAGTGTGAAGTGGAGATGGACTTAATGGAAGGAAGGTTGGTTTGCGTGTTAGCCTGGGCTGCACCCACAATGCTCTGCAATTTCTTGCAGCCTTGGATGGAGCTATTTTAAATTTAAATAGTACCTGCCTCAACTTCCACCTCGGGCAGCTCATTCAAAAAAGCAACCACCCACTGTGTGAAAAAGTTGCCCCTTTTTGAGGTTGGGCAGGTGAGGAGTTTATTCCTTGGAGAATGAGGGGTGATATTACAGAGGTGTATAAGATCATGAGGGGAATAGTCAGGTAGACATACAGAGTCTTTTGCCCAGAATAGGAGAATCAAGAACCAGGACATAAGTTTACGGTGAGAGAGATTTAATAGGAACCTGAGAGGCAACATTTTCACACAGTGGTTTAAATGAGCTGCCAGAGGTGGTAGTTGAGGCAGGTACTATTTAAATTAAAAAATAGCTCCATCCAAGACCGCAAGAAATTGCAGAGCATTGTGGATGCAGCCCAGGCCAACACGCAAACCAACCTCCCTTCCATTATCTCCATCTGCACTTCACGCTGCCTCGGCAAGGCCACCAGCATATTCAAGGACGGGTCTCACACTCCCTCTACTCCTTTCTCCTCTCTCACATCTGGCAAGAGGTACAGAAGTATGAAAATGCAAAGCTCCAGATTTAGGAACAGTTTCTTCCCAGCTGTTATCAGGCAACTGAACCATCCTATCACCAACTAGAGAGTGGTCCTGGCCTAGCATCCACCTCATTGGAGACCTTGAAACTACATGTAGTTGGATTTTATCCTGCATCTGTCCACAGTGGACGGCTTGATTGCAATCATGTATAGTCTTTTTGCTGACTGGATAGCACACCTTTCACTGTACCTCGGTCCAGGTGACCAAAAACTAAACTAAAGGCATTTGGACAGGTATATGGATAGGAAAGGTTCAGAGGGATTTGGGCCAAATGGAGACAGGTAGGACTAGTGTAGATGGGGAATCTGGTTGTTAATGGGGCATCTTGGGCAAGTTGGCCCAAAAGCATGGCGCTCTAATAATTCTGCAGTATAAGAATGAGTAGATCCCTGGACCTCAGGGCAAAGATAAGCTACAATCTCACTCCTAAACGGCAGCAATAGCTCCAGGGGCTTGATGACTTTCCCCATTCCTACCACAACTTCCATCTACATTGTACCCATTGTCTCACTGCACAGAACATTGCCAAAGGGGTTTGGTCTCAATATTTTAATTCTACCAAATCCTCCGTTGCTTTAAAATATTCCCAGGCCAGACAGAAAGATCCAAATAGCTTCATCAGAACATCTGTAACTGCTGGCACTTTGTTAACTAGCAACAGATATGAAGGCTCATTAGTGTAGGGAGTTCAGCGGGGGGGGGGGGCCTCCATCACAGAGAGAAGTAGGAAGTTGAAATAAACACCAACGTTTGTGCAAAGACTATATGCAAATAAAGCTGGCTTTTGAAAACACAAGAAAAAGCGGGCTTAGGGAATGCTGGTGGAGGAAAAACCCAAGTTGAAGGTACAAAACAAAAGAGATACAGTAAATATACATTTAGTAAGCGCATGGTGCATTAAAGTGAAACTGAAACACAAAACGCTGGAGTAACTCAGCGAGGCAGGCAGGATCTCTGGAGAGAAGGAATGGGTGACGTTTTGGGTTGAGACCCTTCTTCAGACTTGAACCGTCACCCATTCCTTCTCTCCAGAGGTACTACCTGACCTGCTGAGTTACTCCATCATTTTGTGACTATCTTCGGTTTACACCAGCATCTGCAGTTCCTTCCTGCACAAATGGAACTAGCTGATAGTTGTGTACGAGGGAGGATGGGATTGAAAGGCTCGTGGATGAAGGAAGTGATTGAGCTAAGGGGACTGCACCATGAACGTTCTCCTGGACCTATTTATTCACAAAATGCTGGAGTAACTCAGCAGGTCAGGCAGCATCTCAGGAGAGAAGGAATGGGTGACGTTTCGGGTCGAGACCCTTCTTCAGACTGATCTCGACCCGAAACGTCACCCATTCCTTCTCTCCTGAGATGCTGCCTGACCTGCTGAGTTACTCCAGCATTTTGTGAATAAATACCTTTGATTTGTTCCAGCATCTGCAGTTATTTTCTTACTTCTCCTGGACCTAGACCATTCTCGCTTACTGCACCCTGCTATCCTACACACCCCACCCCTTCCATCTCATAGCCACCCCCAGAAGCCCCCGTTCTCTACACCTCCTGGATATTGGGCTACTTCACTAACATCCTCCCCCCTCGCTCACCCTGCCCAGTTACCCCTCTTACCCTCACCCTTCTCCCCTGTGCCCCCCCTCTTCCCTCCATTGTGACCCCTCTCCCTGTCCCCCCTCGACCTTCGCCCTAATACCCCTCTCTCCGTCCCCTCGCCCTGTGACTCCTCTCCCTCTGTCCCCTCACCCCATCCCCTCGCCCTGTGACCCCTCACCCCGTCCCCTTGCCCTGTGACCCCTCTCTCCCCTCGCCGTGACCCCTCACCCCGTCCCCTCGCCCTGTGACCCCTCTCTCCCCTCGCCCTGTGACCCCTCTCTCCCCTCGCCCCCAGCCCGCCTCTCCAGACTAACCCACCTCTTGATCCGCAGCAGGCAGGGCTGCGAGGGCTTCTCGCTGTCCCAGTCGGTGCTGAGGGTGGGGTCCCACGAGGTGGCGTGGAGCTGGCTGAGGAGGCCGGTTGCCATCGTGCCGCTGCTGCCCGGTAACAGCATCGGGCTCACGCTCTCCTCCACCGGAGCCTCCGCCATGTTGCCCTCTGCGCCCGCACTGCGCACGCGCCAGGCAGCCCCGGCGCTCAGCAGCGCCGCCACCGTCCGCTCCGAGTACTGCCGCCCGCTGCAAACAGCGCCACCCGCCGCCTGCTCCGAGTACTGCCGCCCGCCGCAAACACCGCCGCGAGTACTGTCGCCCACCGTCCGCTCCGAGTACTGCCGCCCGCCGCAAACACCGCCACCCGCCGCCCGCCGCAAACACCGCCACCCGCTCCGAGTACTGCCGCCCGCCCGCCCGCCGCAAACACCGCCACCCACCGCCCGCTCCGAGTACTGCCGCCCACCCGCGCGTATCGCGAACCATGCAGCAGCCTCGCCCTGCGTCTTGCGCTTGCCGGGAGCTGGTGTCACCATAGGGCAGGTCCACACACACAGGCTCTGCAGCAAATGGCGGACATCACCAAGGAAAGACTGCAATGCCGGCATAGTAATGAGATTCCCAGAATAAAGTGCAAAAGATAAACTGCTGGACAAACCCCAGCAGACGCAGCCTGACCGACTGAGCTCATCTGTGTTTCTATCTGTACATATTTACGGGGATTCCCAGATTTTTTGCTTTTATTTCAAATTCTAGTACATGCATTTTGTTTTCTTCTTTAAATCACTGCTGAATGTAAATCGGTGCCTCTATATATCAAACATTGTGCGCTGTTGTGTCACTTCCTTATGGGGAGAGCAGGAATTTGGGAATTATCCACGTTGCAGACGATGTTACAATTGCTATTGAGGGCGTGCAGCATAGGTTTACTAGGTTAATTCCCGAAATGGCGGGACTATAATATGTTGAAAGACTGGAGCGACTAGGCTTGTATACACTGGAATTTAGAAGGATGAGAGAAGATCTTATCGAAACGTATAACTAGGAAAATTGACAGGGGAGAGTCAATGGATGTGGTGTACCTCGACTTTCAGAAAGCCTTCGACAAGGTCCCACATAGGAGATTAGTGGGCAAAATTAGAGCACATGGTATTGGGGGTAGGGTACTGACATGGATAGAAAATTGGTTGACAGACAGAAAGCAAAGAGTGGGGATAAATGGGTCCCTTTCGGAATGGCAGGCAGTGACCAGTGGGGTACCGCAAGGTTCGGTGCTGGGACCCCAGCTATTTACGATATACATTAATGACTTAGATGAAGGGATTAAAAATACCATTAGCAAATTTGCAGATGATACTAAGCTGGGGGGGTAGTGTGAATTGTGAGGAAGATGCAATAAGGCTGCAGGGTGACTTGGACAGGTTGTGTGAGTGGGCGGATACATGGCAGATGCAGTTTAATGTAGATAAGTGTGAGGTTATTCACTTTGGAAGTAAGAATAGAAAGGCAGATTATTATCTGAATGGTGTCAAGTTAGGAAGAGGGGCTGTGCAACGAGATCTGGGTGTCCTAGTGCATCAGTCACTGAAAGGAAGCATGCAGGTACAGCAGGCAGTGAAGAAAGCCAATGGAATGTTGGCCTTCGTAACAAGAGGAGTTGAGTATAGGAGCAAAGAGGTCCTTCTACAGTTGTACCGGGCCCTGGTGAGACCGCACCTGGAGTACTGTGTGCAGTTTTGGTCTCCAAATTTGAGGAAGGATATTCTTGCTATTGAGGGCGTGCAGCGTAGGTTCACTAGGTTGATTCCCGGAATGGAGGGACTGTCGTATGTTGAAAGGCTGGAGCAATTAGGCTTGTATACACTGGAATTTAGAAGGATGAGGGGGGATCTTATTGAAACATATAAGATAATTAGGGGATTGGACACATTAGAGGCAGGAAACATGTTCCCAATGTTGGGGGAGTCCAGAACAAGGGGCCACAGTTTAAGAATAAGGGGTAGGCCATTTAGAACGGAGATGAGGAAGAACTTTTTCAGTCAGAGTGGTGAAGGTGTGGAATTCTCTGCCTCAGAAGGCAGTGGAGGCCAGTTCGTTGGATGCTTTCAAGAGAGAGCTGGATAGAGCTCTTAAGGATAGCGGAGTGAGGGGGTATGGGGAGAAGGCAGGAACGGGGTACTGATTGAGAGTGATCAGCCATGATCGCATTGAATGGCGGTGCTGGCTCGAAGGGCTGAATGGCCTACTCCTGCACCTATTGTCTATTTAGGGGTTGGACACGTTAGAGGCAGGAAACATGTTCCCAATGTTGGGGGAGTCCAGAACAAGGGGCCACAGTTTAAGAATAAGGGGTAAGCCATTTAGAACTGAGATGAGGAAAAACATTTTCAGTCAGAGTTGTGAATCTGTGGATTTCTCTGCCTCAGAAGGCAGTGGAGGCCAATTCTCTGAATGCATTCAAGAGAGAACTGGATAGAGCTCTTAAGGATAGTGGAGTCAGGGGGTATGGGGAGAAGGCAGGAACGGGGTACTGATTGAGAATGATCAGCCATGATCACATTGAATGGCGGTGCTGGCTCGAAGGGCCGAATGGCCTCCTCCTGCACCTATTGTCTATAATACAGCAAAATGCTGTTTGACCCAACCAGCCTGCTCTTACACATTTCGTCTGCTCTTACTGCCAGGCACATTGCCGTAAATCTAGCTGGTCCTATCTCCATAACTTATTTGTTCAATCTAATCTTAAAATATATCTACACCATATACCTCAACTACACAAGAAAACAAGTCAGATAGACACAAAATGCTGAGGTAACTCAGCGGGACAGGCAACATCGCCGGAGAGAAGGAATGGGTGACGTTTCAGGTCGAGACCCATCTTCAGACCTTTTTCTTGAGTCAATGATGTTACTCAATACTCCAACTGATGAAGGCCAAAGTGCCAAAAGCTTTTTTGACCACTTTATCTACCTGGGACTCAACCTTCAAGGAACCATGCATCTGCACTCTTAGATCCCTCTGATCTACAACACCCCACAGAGGCCTACCATTCACTGGGTGGGTACTGTTCTTGTTAGGCGTAATCTTTAATCTGTATCTGCATGGATTCTATTTCTGTCTTGCCCCTTTTTTTAATTGCAGATACTGTGATGCCCAATAGGTATTGCAACTCCACCCCATTTCCTTCTATCCTTCATAAATTCATCTCTCCCCGAGCTGTACCATCCTCATCCGATATTTCTTTAGCCGTCTCATTACATCCCACCTAGTCCTATTTCAGTTTAGTTGATTGTCATGTGTACTGTGGAACTATGAACAACTTTTGTCGTGTGCTAACCTGTCAGCAGAAAGACTATACATGATTATAATCGAGCCATCCAGTGTGCCCACTTACCCGTAGCTTTATTAGACATCATTGTCTAGAACGTTTAACTCATTTTAATTGGATTTCCTCTCACCGTTATGCTCTCCACACAGTTTAACTCCCAGGAATCCTTGTGCAACCTACTCATTAATAACCTCCCATATTTTTGTCATATGCTCTTTTTCTCTAACTATACTTTTTGTTTATATTTCTTGGAGATGTTTCCTTATCTAAGGACTTTGACATCTTCCCATTTCCATAGATTGCCTGACCTTGATGGTAACTCATTGCTGAGTTACTTCAGCATTGTGTGTCTATCTTTGGTTCAGCTCCATGTGTGGGAATGCTTTAAGTGAACCACAGTGGGGCCAGTACAGATACTGCCATGATTGAAGTACACATGTAAAGACACGTTCATGGAATCCTCAAAATGTGAAGAATAAAGTCAGCACAGCGAGCTGCCCCACCACTGAACTTTAATCAAATTTCTGGCTCCATATAATTACCCCACTCAGTCATGCACTGTTTCTGGACAGGACAATGATTCATTACTGACACACATTTTAGGAGCTGGTTTAACCATTTTATTCAGACATCGATCCTGTTGGACTAAATCAAGAAGTTCTTACACAATTGGACTGGACAAAATAATCGGTTTGAATACTCGGGGACAACAGAGGCCACCCGTCTTTGTAATAATTTACTCTTCCCCAACATCTCTTCCAGGTCTCTGCAGGGATTTACATGGCAAACAGGATGAGGAAGGCAACCATCAGGCAGAAGAGCCCCATGGCTTCAGACAGGGCAAATCCCAGGATGGCGTAGGAGAAAAGTTGCTGTTTCAGGGAAGGGTTCCTGTTGATGAGACAAAACAACGATTGAGAAAATTAAATCCACATTCGCCGATGAAGCGTCATTGAACTGAAACCTTAATAGTTTATCCAAGTCTGAAGAAGGGTCCCGACCCAAAACATAGTCTGTCCATTTGCTCCACTGATGTAGCCTGAACCGCTGAGCTACTCCAGCACATCCTATTCAAGATTCTAACATCTGCAGCTCCTCGTCTCCACTATTATATTTGAGACACTGATTTTGTTTGTTCCCTTGGCTACCTGCTCAGCAAATCCCTGCCTCCCACGGTAGAGTTCTCATTAATCTTAACACCCCATGTATAGTGCCTTCTCCCACACACAGCAAACCTGGAAAATGCTGATACTTCCCTGCGTCCCGTAACCTTCTAACCAGGGAGCATTAAAACATCACCCCATTCAATCCCCATGTTGAACTAAACTACAATGGAACTGGGTCTCAGTTGCCCCAAGTGACCAGTGGGGGAACTGGGCATCAGCTGAAGTCCTCCCACTGGAGACCCACACAACTGTGGATCTGCACATGAGGTGGGCAAGACAATCCAAGCACACCACTGCCAGGAGCCAGCCACGCTCGTCACACGGCAAGCACTTGCTGCCACCACTGCCGTACACGCCCTCTAGAACACGCAACCGCGCCACTGCGGATGGAGCTCCCATAATAATTACACCGAGTAATCAGGTTACCGGCCTAGTTGCATCCCAATCACTTGCCTAGTGACCTGCATCCAGCACTCTGACATGGGGGAGCAACTACTACTGCCTCATTATCACAGGGTTCACAACTAAGCAACTCCTGGAGCACCTTCACCATCTCATGGATCAAAGGAGCTGTTCCACCATCCCATGGATCAAGGCAAAACATGGAATAACTGATTTTGAGGCAAGTGATTGGGAAGCAACTAATTTAGCCACACTTTTGGAGGCAGCATGGGGACTGGGCACAGGAGCAGAAACTGGGAACCTGATTACAACCCTTGGGGTAATTATGATGCTTCAATGCCAGAGAAACTGTGTATGAAGATATTTCACCTGGAAGACAGCAGTAAAAGAATCCCGATCTTTTCTCATTGTTCCAAAGAACAGGTATAAACTGTTCAGACCAGGATAATGATGAAATCCAAACCAGTTACTTCTCCCTAGAGTATTAATCCTCCTTTAGATCGAAGCAACGTGGGACAGATTCAAAGTTTTAGAGAACATGGATTGGTGGCATTTCAGACCGTTAAAAGATACCTCACCCAAAATATCACCTATGTTCTTCAGAGATGCTACCTGACCCACTGAGTTACTCCAGCAATGTCTTTGTAAATCAGCATGTGAAGTTCCTTGTGTCCAGTCCCTTGGTTCAACACGAGATAGCTAAACAAACGCACCACAACTTGGCTCAAGGAGGCTCACCTCGCATATCCGATGATCAAGCTGCCAAATACAGTTCCAATACCAGCACCGGAGCCAGCTACCCCCACGGTGGCAGCCCCAGCACCAATAAACTTAGCAGCAGTGTCGATGTCCCGGGAGGTGACACTGGTCTGGAGGTCCCGCCGTACAATCTGCATCAATGCGCTCCCCGGCCCAGGGAGGAGCTGTGCCTAAAGAGGAGGCAGACCGGGTTAAATTCACCGCCCCCAAAACACAACCAGTCCTTGCAATTTGTCAAATTCTACCAGTTGATACAAATCACAGCCGTGTTGCCAACTGACCTGCCATGGGACTTTCCTGGCCAAAATGGGAGAGATGAGGGGGTCAGATCCCCAGCAGACAAGCATAATGTAACATACACACCAACCAAAACTAGATTTAAGGGAACTGACTCCATTTGATGCAAAGGATAAACTTAAAGAGTAAGTGCATGATCACTTGTCATATTTCTGTTAGGAACGGTGGACAAGAGGTTTTGGTTTATGTACAGGGACCATTAAAATGACACAGGCAGGTACAAACATCAATGGGATGTTCGGCAGCTTAGCCAAAAGACGAGAATATCAATGGGAATATGTGGGTGCTGCCTCTTCACCACATCCATGATACTGCATGATCTACCGGGGACCGCATTGGTGAATTGCCTCAGAAGGAAAGCAGAGCAACAAACCACAATGGCAGAGCGAGGATCAGCACTCAGGCTTTTATATGGGGCAATTTAATTAAAAATTATAGGACGTTGACAGAATAACAGGAATGGTTTAGAGGGATATGGACAAACAGATAAATGGTATCAGCTTAGATTACTACAGTAAGGTTGAGCCGAAAGGCATGTTTGTGCTGTATTACTCAATGACAGTATGACACGCATACAGCAAACAGAAGCTACAATGTAAAGGAGCTCCAGAAGCACCTGCCACAAAAAGCTCGGCAGGCCGTTCAATGTTAAATCTGAGTACAACCCTTTGCTAGCCAGAGGACATGCAGTCAAGGTAGGATAAGCACATGAAGCTCAATCGGGAATGTTGTACAGGTGAACAGAAGCTTCCGCTGGCACAAGGCAGCTTTATCCCCACTGGGCTTATCAAGGACAAAGCACGAAACTTTATCCTAATGCTTTGGGATAGAGCAAAATAAATGGGGGGGGGTGAAATGGACACCTCCTCTATTGATCCTTGTGTGTCTGCTTTACTATTTAAATGGAACATCTCCCTCCCATATCCTCACCCAAACATCTACCAATCGGGCGGCACGGTAGCGCAGCGGTAGAGTTGCTGCTTTACAGCGAATGCAGCGCCGGAGACACAGGTTCGATCCTGACTACGGGTGCTGCACTGTAAGGAGTTTGTACGTTCTCCCCGTGACCTGCGTGGGTTTTCTCCGAGATCTTCGGTTTCCTCCCACACTCCAAAGACGTACAGGTATGTAGGTTAATTGGCTGGGTAAATGTAAAAATTGTCCCTAGTGGGTGTAGGATAGTGTTGATGTACGGGGATCACTGGGCGGCACGGACTTGGAGGGCCGAAAAGGCCTGTTTCCGGCTGTAGATATATGATATGATAATCCTTGGTCCCAGCCAAAACCCACTGGAAGGAACTCCAGATTTTCACTCCATGGAATTTTCACCTCACAGAAAATTTGCTTCGCTTCAGAAGCAGGACCTCTGTTAACCCAATCAACTACCTACCTTAATGGACTGGTGAAGAACTCTGCTGCAGGCACCACCGGATAGATTGGAACCCAGCACCAAAGGTCATTTGCAGCGAGCTTAGCAAAGGCAACCGATGGTACTGGCCCTGGGCTCCAATGGGGAGGGTAAAAGACCAGAAAAATCACCAATCTATTCCTGAGAAATACCATTGGCTGTTTTTCTTTTGCCACATTCTATACAAATAGGCATTGCTACTGCTGTTTGAACAGCAGCACTTAATTGAGCAGAGGTCACCTGCAACATGCACAATGGAGGTGTGTAAAGTAGTAAATTGCTTTTCCTGTACCCAGTCTTTGAATCGTGTTACTTGAGGGGTGGTTCAGAATTTACAGCAGTAACCCATTTCGGGGAAGGGAAATGTCCGCTGTGCTTTTGATTTGGCGCCATGACAAGTGGCCAAGAGCAGTCTGACAACCGCGGCATTTAACAACCCCATTTCCCAAACTCCATGAGCTTTCAAAGAAATTCGCACCTGTTCATTTCGGGGTTCTGGTCTGTTTAGGACAGAGCCTGACACAGGCCTGAGGAATGTCCTTGAAGTGCTGCGAACCTGCAAACAAAAGTGTTTCAATAACAACGTAAAAAACCCTCATCCTACTTCAAACCCACGGGCACTAATTGTTAGTGCCCATCCACTAACTCTCCATGTCCAATGGCTAGTGATTCGGACACTCCACCCATGCCACCAACTGATTACCTCACCCAACCATGTCCACTTTGAACCTACATGCTACCTCTCTACCCAACCATCCATATCCCAGTTTTTCATACTTTAAGCAGAGATATAGAGGATGTCAAGGACCAGAGGGCACATCCTTACAATAACAGGACATAGCTTTAAAATGGAGATAAGGAGGAATTTCTTTAGCCGGAGGATGGTACATATTCTATGGATTTAATTGATCGATAGGTTCTTGATGAGTACGAGAGTCAAATGTCACAGGGAGAAAGTAAGAGAATGGGGTTGATAAAAAAACAGACCAGTAAAGGTCTGTTGGCAAAGCAGACTCGATGGGCTAATTGGCCAAATTCACCCCTGTCTTATGGTCAACAGCTCAGGGCACCCTCTAAAGATCATGACCCACAACTAAACCATCTCTCTCTCCTGCAAAATGGTGCCAGATCATGGCAACTCTTTGCATGCTCTTCCCAGAGATGTATCTACAACTACCACTCAACTCTTCCAATTATCCTTCTTACAAAGTATCACCCCTTTGCTCTATTTATTGTACTCAAATTTGAATGAATTACATCCATGTATGTGTCATATCTGTTTGGATAGCATGCAAGACAAATCTTTTCACTACCTCAGTACATGTGACAATAAAAACCTGAACCCCAAATGCTCAACATATACCATTATACAACACATCCTTTCCAAGTATCAGTGCATTTCATTAGAAATATGTTCCAACAGGATCTGACCATTAAGGTTTTCCATTTTCTAAGCAGCACAAGGTCAGATACAAGACAATACCAAGATAGGGCACAAGATGGAGAAATTGCTAATATTGGAGACACATGAAATTGCAGTTAACATTTCTTGCTCCAAAGTGGCAAGAGAAATTAATTCAAGTACACTTCACCTTTACATCGAGTATAAAGACAAAGACAAGGTGACACACAATTATACCAGAGGAATGTATATCAAATCAAGGAGATTAATTCCTTCATACAAAATGAACCAAAATGTCAAAGTAAAGAGCAGAGAACCAGACAGTTTCCATTAAACACTTACCACAGCAGGACAGGAGACAAACTTAGCACAAGCGTACATCATGGTTAAACCTTCAAGAAAGAAGAAAGGTTACACACAATCCCAACGAAACTGACCTGCACAAGACTCACAACCTGCAAATGTTAATCTGACTCGCCCTTTATGGCCTGCACTATAACCGGCACTTTAATACGCGGAGATAAAGAAATAATGCGAGGGAGGGAGCGGATGCCGAGTGAATGGGGACACGCAGGGTTGGGGTCACTGCGGCCAACACCGAGCCCCGGGTGGGTCCCGCCGCTCGGTCACCCTCGCCGCCGGCTGGAGGTCAGCCCGAGGTCGGGTCTGGAGGACCCTCCGCTCGGCCGCACAGGGAAGGTAAGCCGGGAGGTGGCCGCGCCGCGGGGCCCAGGAGGCGGCGCTGACCGCCCGAGGTCAATGGCCGAGCCGGGACACTGGAGGCCTCGGGACGCGGCGAAGGCTGCGGCGGCCTGAGGAGGTGCTGAGCCTGGCGCCGGGGAGGAGCTGGGCCCCGACCACCGGGATCGCCGACCCTCCCGTCATGTCCGACCATGAGCCGCAGGCCTCGGCGCCAAAGCAGGCGAGGCCCGAGGCCCAACCCAAACCCTCCGAAGTCCGGGTGGATTCCCACCGCGGTGGGGATGGGGGCGGGGGGTGACTGGGCCCCGGGCGCGGCGGCGAGGGCTGTTACCGGCGGCGGTGTAGCGACGCGCGTCTGCCTGTCCGTCCCACTGCCTTAATGGCGCCGCCGCTCACTCACCTTCTCCTTGAGTCACCTCGAAGCTCCTCTGTGCCGATTGGCTGCGCGTGCCGGATATCCCGCCCCATTCAGGCACTTCCTCCCGCCGATGATAGACCGGCTGTGCTGAGCGGCGGCGCGGGCGGCCAATGGCCGTGCGGTCGGCGGCGGCGAGGACGAGGGGGGCAGCGCTCCCTGGCGGCGGGAGGAGCGCGGGGCAGCGCTCCCTGGCGGCGGGAGGAGCGCGGTGCAGCGCTCCCTGGCGGCGGGAGGAGCGCCGTGCAGCAGCCAGCGCCCCGTCCCTGCGCGCCAAACCGCCGTCCGCTGCTGCCCGCTCAAGGTGACTTTGAATTTGGAGCACGTTCATTGAGGGGGATAAGTAATTGTCACCGCATCTTCACACCATGAGTCGAATTTACAGTCACCTCATAGAGTGATACAGTGTGGAAACAGGCCCTTCGGCCCAACTTGCCCACACCAGCCAACATCTACACACTGGTCCCACCTGCCTGCACTTGGTCCTCAACCCTCCAAACCTGTCCTATCCATGACATGTACCTGTCCAAATGTTTCTTAAACGATGGGATAGTCCCAGCCTCAACGACCTTCTCTGGTAGCGTGTTCCATACACCCACCACCCTTTGTGTGACAAAGTCACCCCTCAGATTCCTATTAAATCTTTTCCCCTTCACCTTGAACCTATGACTGTCCTCTGGTCCTCAATTCACCTACTCTGGGCAAAAGGCTGTGCATCTACCCAATCTATCCTCTCATGATTTTATACACCTCTACGATCGTCCTGCTGTGTAGGAAGGAACTGCATACGAAAATGCAGGTTTACACCGAATATATTTATTTAGTCACCTTAAACATGAAGAGAATTAATTGTGATTAGTGCAGCCTCGTAGAGAAGGGTGCTGATGGTCTGCAGGGATTAGACGGGCCAAAGGGCTTACATCCTGCTGAATTACTCTGAAACAGAGACAGACACGCCAAAGCATTAGGCATCTTTTGATGGAGAGGGTGTTTCTTCTCTGTGAAGTGGATCATTTACATAGTTAAATAATAAATCTGCAGATTGAAATGAGAAATTCCTTCCTGCTGAGTATTTTAAGGATACTGGAATCAGATTTCACAGAAGCTAAATAAATAATTTAGACACACGTTTGAGGAAGGCTTATTTACAAATGATAGAAAATCAAGATGAGAAGTTGGATTGCAATAATCCAGCTTTTCCTCTTGAATATACTATTTTATATTTTGTTAATTAGCAATTTTATAATTTTATAAGTTCATAAGTCATAGTAGCAGAGGTAACTCAGCAGGTCAGGCAGCATCTCAGGAGTCTGAAGAAGGGTCTCGACTCAAAATGTCACCCATTCCTTCTCTCCTGAGATGCTGCCTGACCTGCTGAGTTACTCTAGCATTTTGTGAAATAAATACCTTCAATTTGTACCAACATCTGCAGTTATTTTCTTATCGTAGCAGAGGTAAGCTATTTGGCCCATCAAGCAATTTGAGCACCATTGTAAGCAATTTTGTGCACCATAGCTGAGAAAGGATGTGCTGGCTCTGAAGAGGGCCCACAGGAGGTTGCTCAGTTCCTGACCCGAAACGTCACCCATCCTTATTCTCCAGAGATGCTGTCTGACCCGCTGAGTTACTCCAGCATTTTGTGAATATGCTCAGTTGTACAGTTTGATGCCTGGACTGTGATATATATTTATATATCCACATTACCTTCTTATGGCAAAGAAGAGAGCCATTCAGACAGGCATGTCTATGCTTCCAAAGCAATCCCGTCAATCCTATTCCCCCATTTATTTTTCTGTAACCTATTGGAATGGCACCGTGGCGCAGCGGTAGAGTTGCTGCCTCACAGCGCCAGAAACCCAGGTTCGATCCTGACCTTGGGTGCTGTCTGTACAGAGTTTGCACGTTCCCCCCGTGACTGTGTAGTTTTCCTCAGGGTGCTTTGGTTTCCTCCCGCATCCCAAAGATGTGTAGGTTTGTAGGTTAATTGGCCTCTGTAAATTGCACCAAGTGTGTGGGGAGTGGATGAGAAAGTGGGATAGCTTAAAACGAATGTAAATAGGTGATCACCCTTGGACGGAACCCTTCTACGGACTGATTATGATAAGGAGAAAGCTGGAAAAGAGAGGTGTGGGCGGAACAATTCCTGGTAAATGGAATGTGCCCAGAATGCCGACTTGGTCAGTATGGACAAGTTGGCTGAAGGGCCACTTGGCATGCTATACACTCAATGAATCTATTACACTACAATGGATTGGGCCCACGCCAACCATCGATCATCCATTTACACTAGTTCCAAGTTATCCCACTTTTACATCCAC
The DNA here is from genome assembly GCF_053455715.1 of Rhinoraja longicauda. Classification (NCBI taxonomy): domain Eukaryota; kingdom Metazoa; phylum Chordata; class Chondrichthyes; order Rajiformes; family Arhynchobatidae; genus Rhinoraja; species Rhinoraja longicauda. Next base: position 2,400,824 of record NC_135981.1, on the reverse strand, counting down.
TCTCTACACACCAGGGACAATTTACAGAGGCCAATTGACCTACAAACCCGCATGTCTTTGGGATGCGGGAGAAAACTGGAACACCCAGTGGAAACACATGAGGGCACGGGGAAAACATATCGTTTTTTCGATGAATGGATAGTGTGTAACGAAAAGCTTTTCACTGTACATTGGTGCACATGACAATAATAATAAACTAATCTAAACTAAAACATGCAAACTCCACAAACAGAGCACCCAAGGTCTGGATCGAACCTGAGTCTCTGGCGCTGTGAGGCAGCAGCTCTACCAGCTGCGCCATTGTGCTGTCCAAACTAGTGTGTTGAGCAGCAGCAGTAGGAAATATCTTCATGAAGGAAGGAACTGTTTAAAGGGAGAAAGATACCTGAAATAGCCTGTTAATATTTCACAGTGGACAGGATCAAATAACCATGATAAATTTTTAGCACTGACATATCTTCCACCCTTCCAAAGATAAAGGGTCACAGGAAGAATTAAAAGCATCTCATAAACATTACAGGATATAAATAACAAACAATTTAAAAGGCTGAAGCCTCCCGCAATTTAGATGATGTGTAAACCCTGCATTTACAGTGAATGAAATCATCCTACAAGATTATTGCTGTGTAATTATTCCTCTGTGATTTCTCTTTTGTTTTTTTTATTTATATAAATTGAACTTTAATAATGTAAAGATGATTGAACCCAGGATAGATTTGAAGTTTGATCAGTTCTTGCTTACAGTTCAGTAAAAATCTTACGATACATCGGCACAATCATACTTAAGTACAAGAGTGTAAGAACGGTAGATTACACTGAGGCAGTGCACAAGTGTCGCCACGTTTTGGACGCAATCTTGTATCCTTCGTTTCAAAGTAGTTAAAAACGTAGAGCCTTAACTTGGCCATAAAGGCCTGTGTAGGGAGGAGGTATGGATTAAGCACCACAGCTTTGAGGCTGTGGAAATTAAGAACTGACTTACATTTTTTCCTGAGTAATAATCAGTGCAGCAGATGGTTAAAATGGACCAGCCGACACTTATAACTCTATAAGCCCAATTAATCTGATAATATTCTCAGTTTCAATCATATTAGGGCGGCACAGTGGTGCAGTGGTAGAGTTGCCGTGTTACAGCGCCAGAGACCCGGGTGTGATCCTGACTACAGGTCCTCTCTGTACGGAGTTTGAGCGTTCTCATTGTGACCTGCATGAGTTTTCTGTAGGAGCTCTAGTTTCCTCCCACATTCCAAAGACGTGCAGGTTTGTGGGTTAATTGTTTTCTGTACATTGTAAATTGTCCCCAATGTGTAGGATAGTGTTGGTATACGGGGTGATTACTGGTCGGCACGGACTCAGTGGGCCGAAGGGCCTGCACACTGGCACTATCCTACACACTAGGGACAATTTACAATTTACAGAAGCCAATTAACCTACAAAACTGTACGTCTTTGGAATGTGGGAGGAAACGGTTTCCGCACTGTATCACTGAACTCTAGATGGAGGAATTCTTCAAAGTGCATAAAGCATGATTGGGGTTAAAGAGCTGGACTTTGCAGAATGGGGGAATCGCTTTGGTTGACCTCTGCACCGTCACCAGACCACTTCCTTTGCAGTTCCGTCACTGGCCAGACGGTGCCACATGCGCCCTGTTAATATGAAGACCCTTCACTTACAACACGAGCTAGGCATGGTCCCGAAATCACGTGGATGACAAGACCCAAAGGAACACTTAGCATGTCTCAGCTTACCCCGAGCCAGACCCTTTGCCCTGTAAAAGTGTCTGAAGAAGGGTGTCGACCCGAAACGTCATCTATCCATGTTCTCCAGGGATGTTGCCTGGCCTGCTGAGTTTACTCCAGCACTTTGTGTGCTTTTGTGTATTAACCAGCATCTGCAGATCTTTATTTCTATTATTTAACGGTGTATTATTGTCTGTGGTTTGGGTTTAGGTTTATTCTTGTCAAGTGTATCGAGAATCAGTGAAAAATTAGTCAGTCTGAAGAAGGGTCTCTATCAAAACGTCACCTATCCATACGACTCTTGTGTACTGCCAAGGTGAGGTCTGCTATATGATTTTACCGGATTATATGCAAAACAAATAATTTTACTATACTTAGGTTCATGTGACAATGGTATAATTGATTGATTAATTCTCCAGAGATGCTGCCTGACCCATTGAGTTACTCCAGCACTTTGTGTCCTTTTGCGAAATGCTTGTGTGTTGCATGCTATGTAATCAAATCAGATAAAATGGCAGAGACACAAGGAATTGCAGATGTTGTATTTTTGAGTAAAACACAAAACGTTAGCGTCAGTGGATCAGATAACTATCCTAGGACGGAATGGACTAGTGATGTTTTGGTCAGGACACATCTTCAGTCTGCCACACGATACATGGGTATAATCACAACAAAAATAACCACAACTGATAGAGCAAAGAGGAAACTACCAGAGTGCAGAACATCATTTTTTAGCATTGTAACATTACAGTGCCCAATGAAAAAAGTACAATGTCTGCAATTGGGTGGGTTGGAAGATTGGGACAGTACCCTCACTTTTGGGAGGACTGTTCAGAAATCTGATAAAAAAGGTGAAGAACCTTTGACACCCTTACTAATTAAGAACCTGTTAATCTCTGCTTTAAAAATACCCAATGACTTGGTGTCCACAACGGTCTGTGGCAATGAATTCCACAGATTCACCACCCTCTGGCAAAATAAATTTCTCCTAATCTCCATTCTAAAGGTAGGTTCTTTTATTCTGAGGCTGTGCCCTCTGGTGAGACTCTCCCATAACTGGAAGCATCCTCTCAACATCCACTCTATCCAGACCTTTCAGAGCAGCCACCAAGTTTCGGTTGAGTGAGCTAAGCTGAAGCCTTACGATCAAATAACGGCCCTGGTGTACCGGTAACAGCATCAACAAATACTGAGGCTGCACTAAATCTCCACTCTCAACCAGTACATATGACAATTGAACACTCTTGACTTGACTTGAAACTGAATGACCTACTAGACTATTTCAGAGAGCACTTTGCACTGGGTTAGGAGTCCCAATGAGACCAGAGAGGATAAGGAACAACATATGAAAGGGCATAAGTGAGCCTGGCATGTGTTTAAGAATGATCTGGCAATTTCATGATTACCATTATGGACACTTACTTTTTTTAATGGTCCAGAATTACTTCAATTACTTTAAAATCTTCAGCTACCATTTCGACAGGTACATGGAAAGGAAAAGTTCAGAGGGATATGGACCAAACACAGGCAGGTGTGACTACTGCGCATGGAGCATCTTGGATGGCATGGGTATGTTGGGCCAAAGAGCGCATTTCCATGCTGTATGACTCTATGACTCTAAGGAGTTTCAATTCATCTCCCCAGTCTTTAGTTTAGGCTTCAGAATTTTTCAACCAGTAATGATAACCATGTTGGTTCTGAACGCCAGTAGAAATACTTTAGCCTGTCTAGATGTTGAATGAATGCAATATTCCATACAGTTGCTACATCCCTCTGGTCATTTTGCCAATCAGAACACTACTTAAAAAAGACACAAGTCTTGGAGTAACTCAACAGAAATCCTTTGGAGAGGAGCAGAGTGGAACAATCCATCATGAATAGGATTAAAATTTAACAACTTTGGATAGGAAAGGTTTAGAGGGATATGGGCCAAACGCGTCCAGATGGTGCTAGCGTAGATGGGGCATCTTAGTTGTTAAGCTGGAAAGTGCAGAGAAGATTTACAAGGATAGTGCCAATGAATACAGGGGCGGCATGGTGCCACAGCAGTAGAGTTGCTGCCTCACAGCACCAGAGACCCACGTTCAATTCTGACCACAGATGCTGTCTATACGGAGTGTGTACGATCTCCCTGTGACTGCGTAGGTCTTTGGAATGTGGGAGGAAACCGAAGCACCCGGAGAATTGGATTAATTGGATTTGGTAAAAATTGGAAATTGTCCCTATTGTGTAGGATAGTGCTAGTGTACAGGGTGATCACTGGTCGGCACAGACTCGGCGGGCCAAAGGGCCATATCTATAATGTTAAGTCTAAAGTCTAACTGCCTCAGTGTATCTCGCCCCAGAACCTTACCTCGATAGAGTTGGGATTGGCCTTCTTCCACAAACACCTTCTTACCCCCAACTCAAAGAGTTGCTCCTTGCTCTCCCAACGAGAATAGCCATGGGTGAGAGACCAGGGTCCATCCTCGACAGTAGAGTTTACACAGTTGCAGAGGTGGTGTGGCTATAGCACTACCACTCTGCAGAACCACTAATCTCAGTGATTGGGGGTTCAATCCTCAGCACGGCTTGAGAATATCATTTCAATTTAAAACAATAAATCTGCTATTAGTTAAAAACAAACTGACAAGCTCTCAGAGTGTCATAAATCCTAACCGGTTCATTATATGTGACTCCGGTCCTTAACAAACGACCCCCTTTAGTAACGCTCTCAATCAGGGCAACTACCTGTAGCCAATATTTGGCAGTGCTAGTTGTATCAAGTTTACCCTAAGTTGAATAAAATTCCGATGAGAGGCAGGGATGGCGAATTAGGGAGAAATAACCTTCAATGTTATTCATATTGACGAGGGCCTCAAAATCTAAATGGCATCATTTGAAACGTGGAAGTGAACAAGGACTTCAGGTAGAAACATTCCACATCAATAAACATGTGGATTAAGTTACCAGGGAAGGAGCGAAGGTCATACAAAGTAATTATGATGAATGGATTCAAGAGACAGCTCTATATTCTTACCGAGAAAGAGGGGATTGGTGAGGGCGCAGGAAGTTAGAATTAAAATCGACCAGAAGGAAACAGACTTATTAGGTCAAATGGCCTTTACTTGTTGCTGAGCTGTTTTAATGGATTGGGGGAGGAAGGGAGCAGATGACTGGGAAATCATCAAGGGTGTACTGCAGTCACCAGTCCTCGTGATTCATGCTTCCACACATCCCTGTTCCCTGTGCAAAGTCCTGACACGTGCTCCATTATCTCCTTGGAAACTGGAAAATCAATATGCTGTCAGCTATAGCTCAATGGGAAGCTCCCTTACTCCTGTCCGAAGAAGGGTCTCCACCTGAAACGTCACCCATTCCTTCTCTCCAGAGATGCTGCCTGTCTCGCTTAGTTACTCCAGCATTTTGAGTCAGAAGCTGGCGATTCCAAATTCCACTTGTTTAGTTTAGTTTATTGTCACGTGTACCGAGGTACAATGAAAAACTTTTGTTGAGTGCTATGCAGTCAGTGGAGACTATACCTGATTACAATCGAGCCGTCCACAGTGTACATGATGAAAGGAATAACGTTTAGTGCAAGATAAGGTCCAGTAAAGTCCGATTAAAGATAGTCCGAGGGTCTTCAATGAGGTAGATTTTTAAAAAATGCATTATCTATGTGTATTGTGTTGCTAAACTAAACTCCAAAGACGTACAGGTTTGTAGGCTAGTTGGCTTGGTATAATTGTAAATTATCCCTAGTGTGTGTAGGATAGAGTTAGTGCAGTAAAATTGCTGCCTTACAGCTCTTGCAGCGCAGAAAACCAGGGTCTGATCCTGACTACGGGTGCTGTCTGTACGGAATTTGTATGTTCTCCCTGTGACCTGAGTTGGTTTTCTACAAGATCTTCGGTTTCCTCCCACATTCCAAAGACGTACAGGTCTGTTAGTTAATTGGCTTGCTATAAATGTAAATTGTCCCCAGTGTGTGTAGGATATTGTTAGTGTGCGGGGATCACTGGTCGGCGTGGACCTGGTGGGCTGAAGAGCCTGTTTCCGCGCTGTATCTCTAAACTAAACAGCTATAGGAAGAAAAAACTCCCCTCTGGAAGACAAAACCCATTACCTCTGCTGTGGCTAACCTTCTTAACTTGGTATTAATATTGGTTTATTATTATCAGGTGTAATGAGGCACGATGAAAAGCTTTTGTTTGTGTACTATCCAATTAAATGAGATAATTTGATCAGCATTTGATGGCTCTGGGTATGTACTCACTGGAGTTTAGAAGCAAGAGGGGAGGATCTCATAGAAACATACTGAATAACAAAAGGTCCGGATAGAGTGGATGTGGAGAGGATGTTTCCAGTTATGGGAGAGTCCCGCCAGAGGGCACAGCCTCAGAATAAAAGGACCTACCTTTAGAAAGGAGATGAGGAGAATTTTATTTTGTCAGAGGGTGGTGAATCTGTGGAATTCATTGCATTCAAGAGAGAGCTAGATTCTGAATGCATTCAAGAGAGAGCTAGATAGAGCTCTTAAGGATAGCGGAGTCGGGGTATGGGGAGAAGGCAGGAACGGGGTACTGATTGAGAATGATCAGCCATGATCACATTGAATGGCGGTGCTGGCTCGAAGGGCCGAATAGCCTCCTCCTGCACCTATTGTCAATTGTCTATTGTCACAGACCCCTGTGGACACCAAGTCATTGGGTATTTTTAAAGCAGAGATTGGCAGGTTCTTAATTAGTAAGGGTGTCAAAGGTTATGGAGGGAAGGCAGGAGAATGGGGTTGAGAGGGATCAATAGATCAACCATGATTGACTGGGCTGAATGTCCTAATTCTGCTCCTATGTTTTATAGTCTCATACTACACATGAGAACTTTCACTCATTTCCAGATCTTGTTGCTTGCTCTGGAACTCACCTGACATCTGTCCTAACTTCACACACTATCGAATGTCTACAAACTGCTATGTACATTGTGGAACTTTACAGGCAGATGCACACTAACACACACACTCATACATCATTCATGCACGTACATTGATGCACATCAAGATGGAAAGGGTCCAGAAAAGATTTATGTGGATGTTGCCAGAACTCCAGGGCCTGAGCTCCAGGGAAAGGTTGAACAGGCTAGGACTCTAGTCCTTGAGCGCAGGAGGATGAGGGGTGATCTTATACAGGTGTACAAAATCATGAGAGGAATACGTCGGGTAGACACACTGAGTCTCGTGCCCAGAGCAGGGGAATCCAGAACTGGGGGAGATTTAATAGGAACCTGAGGGGTAACTTTTTCATACATGGGGTGGTGGGTATATGGAACAAGCTACGAGAGGAGGTAGTTGAGGCAGGTACTATTACAATTTTTAAGAAACATTTGGACAGGTAGATGGGTAAGACATGATTGAAGGAATATGGGCCAAATTCAGGCAGATGGGACTAGTGTAGATGGGACATATTGGTCGGTGTGGGCAAGTTGGGCTGAAGGGCCTGTTTCCACACTGTATGGCTATGACTCTATCACATTTCACACACCAATAACCACACATAAATACTGTATATACAAACAGATATGTACACTCATGATATGTACACTTTCATACAAATACAAACATAGAAAATCTATGACACAAATGTTCATATACTAATGCAAACAGCAGATCCAATGCAAAAGAATTTGCAGACTCTTGCAGCAATTGGTGCAGGGGTGTGAAGTCCCTTTAAACGTGGGGCTGCAAGGAGGGGGCTGGATGCAGCCGTGAATGAGGGCAGAGGGGATTCTTTGTAATGTCGCCATGGTATTGTGCTGATTGTCAGCCAAAACCCGGAAGCAGATCTCACTGAACTGCAAGTTACGTTGTGAAAGTATATGTGTAGGGAACGCCTTCTGGGTTTATATTTCATTGTTCAAGGTGTGCAGTCACTTCTGTTGTGTGTATTTGTCAATATTATACAGTCACACAACTGCACAGACATATGTACATGGACATACGCACACACACTCGCACACACACATGCACACACACCCACACACACTCACCCACACACACACATACACATACACATTCGCACATGCACACACACTCACACCCACACATACACACACACACATACACACTCGCACATACACACATTCACATGCACACAAACACACACACATACATGCACACTCACACACTCACATGCACACAAGGACACACCCACACCCACACACACACACACACACGTGCACACACACACTCACACACACACACACACACTCGCACACGTACACCCACAACACACTCATACATGCACACAAACACACCCCCACACACACTCACACATACATACACACACACTCACATGCAAACACACTCACACACTCATGCACACTCACTCATACATACACTCACACACATGTGCACACCTGCGCACACACACACACACACACACACAAACACATACACATTATCTCACACTCGCATTCACACACATGCTCACACACTCACTCACACACTAAAATACACTCATGCACACTAACACACTCACACACACACAGATCTGCATACATAGAAAGGTAAGCAGTTGTGCATTTTAGACAAATCAAAATTAAAGGTAGAAGATGCTACTTTGTCACGTTTTTAACCATGGAGACAGTCATCCAGTTACACAACATGAAACAGGCTATTCAACCCTCTAGGTATGTACTGACCGATGATTGGCGTGGTCTCGGTGGGCCGAAGGGTCTGTCTCCATGCTGTAACCTTTCGTTCCAGCTCTGTGCTGGACAGGGAGCTGGAAATGGAGATATTATGCAAACAAGTCATTTTAAAAAAACATTTTAGAGATACAGCGTGGAAACAGGCCCTTCGGCCCACAGAGCCCATGCCGACCATTGATCACCCGTTCACGCTAGTTCTAAGTATCCCACTTTCTCATCCACTCCCTAAATGTTCCTAGGGATATTTTGCAGAGGGCCAATTTACCTACAAACCCACACGCATTTGGGATGTGGGAGGAAACCGGAGCACCAAGAGTAAACCCACGTGTTCACAGGGAGAGCGCCGACCAGTGATCACCCCTTCTTCGGGTCTCGACCCAAAAACGTTACCCATTCCTTCTCTCCCGAGATGCTGCCTGACCTGCTGAGTTACTCCAGCTTTTTGTGTCTACCTTCGATTTAGACCAGCATCTGCAGTTTTTTCCCGACAACCTACAAACCTGTACGCCTTCAGAGTGTGGAAGGAAACTGGAGCACCCGGAGAAAACCCACGCGGTCACAGCGGAGAATGTAGAAACTCTGTACAGACAGCAGCTGTACTCAGGATCGAGCACGGGTCTCTGGTGCTGTAAGGGAGCAACACTACCACTGCGCCACCGTGCAGCTTCTAGTTGATTCTAATGCGTTTTATTGAAGCAGAGTGCAAGGGCACAGGGAAAAGCACAGCAGAGGGAGTCATTGGATTCCACTTCCAAGGAACTGTTGCAGGCACGGTGGGTTAAATGATTTCCTTGTGCAGTGAGCTGCCGAATGATTTCAGGATTCTGATCGTGGATCAGATGGTGAGTACAAAACTGAGGATCTGCTCAGAAACGGAGGGGAATCTGGACTCCTCCTTGGGGCGGAGGAGCAAGGATGGTAATCGGGGTCTTATGATAAAGGAATGAATGAGCGAGCAAGCCTGCTGATTGCCTGGACTCCAACATTCCCATCCTCCACGGTGCCTCCATCCCGGACTCTCGACTGTCGGTCAATAAACATTTTACAAGACGCTTCGTTCCCATTGCACCTGCTGCTTGTTAAATAATCTGCGATCTCAGCTTCCTCACTCTCTCAACAACCCCTTTCACCCTGCTTCCTCCCGTCTAGACACATTGTAAGTGCTTTATTTACCTCACCCTTCCTCAAGATGATTCCATATGCTGGAGTACAATACACATTTTATACCGTGCATTTCAAAGCAGCACATTTTGGGGAACACAGGAGTGGGAAGTGTTGGTCTTGATATTTGTTTATTATTGTCACGCATACAGTGAAAAACTTTCTTTGCGTGCTGCCCAGTCAAATTATACTGTCCACGAGTACCATCAAAACCATGTACAAGAACAACAGGTAGTGCAAGGAGAAATACACTGTAACTGTGTTACAGAGTTACAGTCACAGAGAAAGTGCAGATAAGAAAAAGTGCAAGGCCCGAGATAAGGTAGGTAGGGAGATCGGTAGCTTATGGGAGGACTGTTCGGTAGTCTTGCAACAGCAGGGAAGAAGTTGTTCTTGAATCTGGTGGTACGGGCTTTCAAACCTTTGTGGCTATTCAGCTTGTTGAGTCTGTACCAGTATTAGATCAAATAGGTAGGAAGGAACTGCAGATGCTGGTTTAAACAGAAGATAGACACAAAGTGCTGGAGTAACTCAGTGGGTCAGGCAGCATCTGTGGAGAGAAGGAATGGGTGACATTTTGGGTTGACCCTTCTTCAGACAAATAGGTCAAGGATATGGAGACACAAGAGACAGCAGATGCTGGAATCTTGCAACAACATAGAAATAGGCCATTCAGCCCATCTTGCTTATACTGGACAACCTGAAGTGCCACACAAACAGAACCTCTTGGCATTTCATATGCATGGAGACTCATGGAGCAGTTGTGCAAGATGACAAATACTTGTATTGGTAAGGTCATGGTCTATGAACTGAGTCTTTGATTGTACTACATACCTTTTTTGCAAGAGTATTAAGGTTATTTTTTAATTTATTTTTTGTTTATTTTATATTATCTGTGTGCATTGCCCTTTACAGGCCTGTTAAACTCCTGCAATAAAGAATTTCATTGTTCCATTGTCGGTACAATGACAATTAAACACTCTTACCTTTTGACTCTTAGCTCAGGACTGCTCTCTAGTTGTTGGCTCGGTTGGCTCAGAACAGCCGGGAAGAAACTATCCCTGAATATGGAGGTGTGGGTTTTCACACTTCTGTACCTCTTGCCTGATGGGAGAGGGGAGAAGAGGGAGTGACCAGGGTGAGACCGGTCCATGATTATGTTGGTGACCTTGCCAAGGCAGGGTGAATTGTAGATGGAGTCAATGGGAGGGAGGTTGGTTCGTGTGATGGTCTGGGCTGTATCCACAATTCTGTATCTACGGCGCATCTGTAGAAGTTGGTGAGAGCTGTTGGGCTGAACGTCCTAAGCCTTCCAAGGATGTAGAGGCATTAGGGTGCTTTCTTGACCATTGCTTCGATATGGCTAGTCTAGGTCAAGTTGCTGGTGATATTTACTCCCATGAACTTGAAGCTTTCAGCCATCTCTACCTCATTGCAAACCGGGGCATGTATACCGCTTCGCTTCCTGATTGCTTCACTGATTGCTGCGGGAGGCACCCTGGAGCACGGAGGCTGAGCAGTGGCCGAGGGAGGCGAGGGGCCGGGAAGTTCGTGGTTCGAGGTGTGGGTGGAGCGGACCGCTGGAGGCCCTGCGGCAGCCTGGGCCTTGATTGGATCGGGCACGGCTCCAAATGACTGAGGGTGCGGACCGGACGCGGCTTGAAGCGGCACGGAGTGGCGGGACAGCAGTGGAGTACACCGGCAACATCGCCAGGTCCGGCCGGCCCACCCCTGCAACTCCCACCCACTGCCATCGCCAGGACAATGCACCCTTATGGCCAAGTTAAAAGTCTACATTTTGAACACCTTTGAATATGAAGGATGCAAGATAGCGCCAGGAACATGGCGACTCTTGTGTACTGCCTCAGTGTAATCTACTTTTCATTCACACTTGTACTTACGTATGATTGTGCTCATGTACAGTAAGATTTTTACTGAACTGTATACCTAGGTACATATGACAATAAAGTACCATTGAACCAATGAATCAGTGAGGGACCATCTCAGCCTGGTGTAGATTGGCCTCATATGTTTGGACTGGGTCTTGATCAGAGGGGTTCTTCTCCAAACTGGAAGTGAGAATTGTAATTGTAATTGTAATTAATTTATTATTAGTCAAGTATGTAAACATACAAGGAATTGTTGGGAATCGTGACTGATAACAGAGATGAGAATGAGTTGGATAGTTCAATGGTTCAATGGTGCTTTTATTCTCACATGTGCAAAGTGAAATTATTTTCATACAAACAGTCCAGAAGTACATTGCCATACCTAAGCTCACCCCTAATCTACCCCCAACCAGCAAATTGTACAGAAATAGTCTATTGATCCTGCATGCAAGAGGGGCTATGTTTTGTCGCCGTTCCCAGAGTCCAGTCCGTGCTCTAGTTGTTATGAGCGGTGCTCGATCCAGGCGAGCCCTAGGCTGCTGCTGGGCCTCCAGCCGTCACCTTCCCTTGGATGTGCGGGTCGACCAGTGAACCCACGTCCCTCTCCTCGCCCGTCCACCTTTGTGCCCCGGGGAAAGCCTTCAGCAGATAAAAGATACGACCACGGTGGTGTTGGGAAGGACTGTGGGCATCAAATACATCCCCAGGACATGTCTGAGGGAAAGATCTCTGGAGCATTTAAAGATACATAAAGTGATAAGAGTCATACAGCACAGCAGCAGGCCCTTCAACCCAACTCGTCCATCCCAACCAAGATGTCCTACCTCAGCTCGTTCCATTTACCTGTGTCTGCTGTATGGATTTAAATTCATCAGTTCATAAGTGAAAGGAGCAGAATTAGGCCATTCGGCCCATCAAGTCTACTCCACCATTCAATCATGGGTGATCTATCTTTCCTTCTTATCCCCATTCTCCTCACTTCTCCCCATAACCCCTGACACCCGTCCTAATCAAGAATCTATCTATCTCTGCCTTAAAAATAACCATTGACAGCCTCCACAACCTTCGGTGGCAATTAATTCCACGGATTCACCACCCTCTGACCAAAGGAATTCCTCCTCATCTCCTTCCTAAAGGAACTTCCTTTACTTCTAGGGCTATGACATCTGGTCCTAGACTCTCCCACTAGTGGAAACATCCTCTCCACATCCACTCTATCCAGGCCTTTCACTCTTCGAATTCAAGCAATTACAGTAAATGGATCTGGAATAAGCATCTGTTCTCAGTAACCGTGACCACAAAACTAGAGAGAGGTGCTCGTTCTTGCCTCGTTGGCCTGTATGTGACTTGACGTTCACCAGTGCAGTCGGCTCTGAACTGCCCAGTGAATAGCCCAGTTAGTTCAGGGGTCAATCAGGAATAGACCATAAACACTGGCCTCACCACTGATCTCTATGCCCCGCGAGTGAATTAAACAGAAAAGGGAAACCAAATGGAAGGAATAGTTACCTTTGAAGGATCACATCCTTTAGATTAGCAAACAGGCTCGCTGGTTATAAATTAAAGCTAACCGTCTCACTGATCGGTTGACAGAACATGGTGCAAGAGGGGCGCGGGGGGCTGATTTTAATTAAAGCCCCCTTCCTCCACGTTTAATTAGCTTTCAACCCTCTCCAGTACAGTCCACATCATTCATGAGCAGCCAGGTTGCTGTCTGCACATCAGCACTCACCCACTATAACACACTTCCCCTCATTTTTCCGGCCCCTGTGACATTGACTGCAACGACAGGCAAAGTTGGCCCCGTCTCCATTGCATCTCAATACCGACCTTCCATATTTCACCCGACAGACAAACGGGAAAAGAAACAGGAGTGGATGTGTTTCTAATTTATTAATTTAGTGCAGACCAGACTCCTGGCCCTGCGCCTCTGAGTCCATTAAGACAGAACGCTGTCTGCCCCGATTCAGTCACATCTTTTTTATTGCAGCGTTTTACTGCCTTCCTCTGCCACCTCCAGCAGTTATAGTCATTTTTCCTGTTGTTTGTGATCATATTTATTGCTAATAAGCCTTTATCTGTGAACGATGAGATCACTGATACATGGGATGTTGCAGCACGAGAGGGTTTGTGAATCTCAAGCTCGGTGGTGCTTTTGACTCGAGTTTTGGACTTGACTCCATTTCTTCACCAACACCGCTGTTTCCACTTCTGTTCATTTTGCTACTGTTTCCCTGAACATTCACAACCTCTTCAGTTCAGTTTAGTTTATTGGCACATGTATCGAGGTACAGTGAAAAGCTTTTGTTGCGTGCTCTCCAGTCGGCAGAAAGACAACACATGATTACAATCCAGATGTGTGCAGATGCATGATAAGGGAATAACATTTAGTGCACAGTAAAGCCAGCAAAGTCCGATCAAGGATAGTCTGAGGGTCACCAATGAGGTAGATAGTAGTTCAGCACTGTTCTCTGGTTGTGGTAGGATGATTCAGTTGCCTGATAACAGCCGGGAAGAAACTGTCGCTGAATCTGGAGGTGTGCGTTTTCACACTTCTGTACCTTTTGCCTGATGGGAGAGGAGAGAAGAGGGAGTGGCCGGGGTGCGACTGGTCCTTGATTATGCTGCTGGCCTTGCCGAGGCAGCGTGAGGTGTAGATGGAGTCAATAGAAGGGAGGTTGGTTTGTGTGATGGTCTGGGCTGCGTCCACAATTCGTTGCAATTTCTTGCGGTCTTGGATGAATCTGTTCCCTCTAGAGTTGACTATTCACTTGTTCTTCCTGGTCTAACTCCCTTACACTGCTTCTCATGGACACAAGATGATCTGGTATTCTCCTGTTCTTCCCCTTGGTTATCGGGCTTCTGAACGGTCCTTCCATATGCTAGGGTACTGTCCGATCCACCTCTACACCATTGTGGACATTAAACTTTGTCTATGGAACTGATGCGCTACAATGCTGAGAACTACATTCTGCACTCTTGTCTCTTTTCCTTTGCTCTACCTATTGTACTTGAGTTTGACTTGATTGTATTTGTATATGGTATTATCTAATCAGATTGGATAGCTCGCAAAACGATGTGCATCTTGTGTACACGTGACACTAATGAATTGAAACCTGTACCTAAACCTATCTACTCTACCAGAACTCACTGGTCAATCCCAGTTCTTAACATGCTTTAACCATTTTCTTGTTTCTAAAGCCTTGCATGGTCCTTCCCTCTCTTCCTCCCTCAGTGATTCTTATCCAGCCTTCAAGTCACCAGTGGTCTCTTTACTGCTGGAGATACAATGAACTATAAATGCTGGAATCTTCAGCAAAGCACAAAGAGATGGACATTGAATTCTCTAATTTTAATTAAACCTTGCCCTCCTCTCTCTTTCCTGTGCTCCCCTGCCCTGCATCCTGGTGTGAACTAATTTCTCTCACTATCCTGCCTCTCTTTCCCCCCCACTCCCCACCCTGGCTCCTTCCTCTGGTTTTACATTTTACTCCTCTTCTCACCCAATCTGACACCCTTTTGTCTCCTTTTCACTTCTCGCCTTTGTCACTTACTCCACCCTTCTGCCCATCGCCTCCCTCACCTGCAATCACCCATCATTTGCTCGGCCAGGCTTTTTCCCACCCCTGCCCCATTTCCAGCTTTCTCCCCTCTAATACAATCGGTCTGAAAAAGAGTCCAAAACCGAAATGTCACCTGTCAATTCCCTTCACAGATGCTGCCTGACTCGCCGAGTTACTCCAGCACTTTGTGTTTAGCTTTAGTTCTAGCCTCATGATTATCTCCAACTTTAATTGTTCTTTAAGGGGATGGGGAAAAGATTTAAGGTGAAGGGGAAAAGGTTTAATAGGAATCTGACGGGTAACTTTTTCACACAAAGGATGGTGGGTGTATGGAACGAGCTGCCAGAGGAGGCAGTTGAGGCTGGGACTATCCCAGCATTTAAGAAACAGTTAGATAGGTACATGGATAGGACAGGTTTGGAGGGATATGGGCCAAATGCGGGCAGGTGGGACTAGTGTAGATGGGACAAGTTGGACAGTGTGGGAAAGTTGGGCCGAAGGGCCTAATTCCACACTAAATCACTCTATGACTCTATGACCGCTGGCCTTAGAACATAGAACAGTACAGCACAGGAACAGGCCCTTCGGCCCACAATGTTTTTGTGAACCATGAAGCCGAGTTAAACTGATCTCATACAATAGACAGTAGGTGCAGGAGTAGGCCATTCGGCCCTACAAGCTAGCACCACCATTCAATGTGATCATGGCTGATCATTCTCAATCAGTACCCCGTTCTTGCCTTCTCCCCATACCCCCTGACTCCGCTATCCTTAAGAGCTCTATCTAGCTCTCTCTTGAAAGCATTCAGAGAACTGGCTTCCACTGCCTTCTGTGGCAGAGAATTCCACAGATTTACAACTCTGACTGAAAAAGTATTTCCTCATCTCTGTTCTAAATGGCCTACCCCTATTCTTAAACTGTGGCCCTTGGTTCTGGACTCCCCCAACATTGGGAACATGTTTCCTGCCTCTAACGTGTCCAACCCCTTAATAATCTTATATGTTTCAATAAGATCCCCTCTCATCCTTCTAAATTCCAGTGTATACAAGCCTGGTCGCTCCAGCCTTTCAACATACGACAGTCCCGCCATACGCTTGCACATGATCCATATCTCTCTGTCCTTTGCACTTCCGCATGTCTATCTAAAAGCCTCTGTGCCTGTCCAAATGTATTTTAAATGCTATTATTGTACTTTCTTCAATTACCTCCTTTGGCAGCTTGTTCGATATACCAACCACCCTCTGTGTGGAAAGGTTGCCTCTCAGGTTCCCATTAAATCTTTTACTCTCACAGAACAGGCAAATGGATAAGACACTGTTGTTGAAAAGAGTTACCCAAGACATCCAGAGTGGATGGGATAAAATATTGGACTGCTCATTTCAAAATTTGGAACAATTGCTTCAGCCCATTGGCATTCTCATAATGCCGCCATTTATTATCCATCTCTAATTCTCTAGTTTATTGGCAACCCCGAACTGCCGGTCCATCACAGATACTGTGATTGCCGCACATTGCCGCACTGGTGGGTAAGGCTAAGCAGCGCCTTTACCACCTTTACCACCTTAGACAACTGAGGAAATTCAGAGTGTCGCTGAGGATCCTTCATTGCTTCTACTCTGGGGCTGTAGAGAGCATCCTGTCCGGCAACATTACAGTCTGGTTTGGGAACAGCTCTGCCCAGGACAGGATGGCCCTGCAGAGAGTAGTGCGTTCGGCAGAACGCACCATGGGAACTACACTCGTCCCCCTGCATGACCTATACATCAGGAGGTGCAGATCCAGAGCAAGCAAGATCATGAGGGACCCCTGCCACCCCAGTAACGGACTGTTCCAGCTGCTACGGTCAGGCAAACGTCTCCGCTGTCACGCTGTGAAAACGGAGAGGATGAGACGGAGCTTCTTCCCACAGGCCATCAGGACTGTCAATTTTTATAACCCCAGAGACTAAATTTTTGTCGACACTTTTTGTGCTATGTTTAGTAACTTATTAACTTTATTTATATGCTGTAACTGTAATTCTTTTTGTGCACAACCCGCAGGCATTGCCACTTTCATTTCACTGCACATCGAGAATGTGTATGTGACAAATAAATTTGACTGACTTGACTTGACTTGATCAAAGAAATACACAGGAAGGATAGTCTCAAAAAGGAAGCCAATGTTATCTCAGATGACGCACCCAAGAACCAATTGCGTTGCTACCATCAAGAAGAAGGGACAGGAACCCATGATTCATGACCTTCTGGTTCAAGACCAGCTTCTTCCCGACAACCATTAGGCTCCTGAACCACCCTGCACAACCCTAACCACAACCCTCACTCACAACCACATTGCCAGGGAGTTTATTCAACAAATAGTTGCAATATGCTTTGGCATGCACTCTCATGGTCAGGTTTACCTAGAACTGAACCAATCTATCAACAACTAGAGAGCAGTCCTGAGCTACCATCTACCTCATTAGAGACTTGATCTATGTTTAATCGGACTTTACTGGTCTTTATCTTGCACTAAACGTTATTCCCTTTATCATGTGTCTGTACACTGTGGACGGCTCGATTGCAATCATATATTGTCTTGCTGATGACTGGTTGGCACGCAGTAAAACCTTTTCACTGTACCTCGGTACACGTGACGATAAAATAATCAAAACTAAACTAAACTAACTATCTTAGGATCCTAGAATCGCTGAGCAATAAAACCAGCTGCTTGATAATGTTGACACAAGGAACTGTAGACGCTAGAATTTTGAGTAAAAACACACAAACTGCTGGAGGAACTCAACGGTCAGGCAGCATCTGTGGAGGGAATGACCAGGCAGCCTTTCGGGTCGGGACCCTTCTTCAGACTGATTCTAGCAGTAGGGACTACAATCTACTGTAAAACTCTGCACCGCCTACTACGTTCAGTCTGAGGAAGGGTCATAAGATCAGAAGACATAGGAACAGAATTAGGCCATTCCGTCCATCGAGTCCACTCCGCCATTCGATCTTGGCTGATTTATTTTTCCCTCTTAACCTCATTCTCCCGCCTTCTCTCAATAACCTTTGAGATTCTTACTAATCAAGAACCCGTCAATCTCCGCTTTAAAAATACCCAATGACATGGCCGCCACAGTCGTCTGTGGCAATGAATTCCACAGATTCACCACCCTATGGCTCAAGAAATTCCTTCTCATCTTCATTCTAAAGGTGTGCGCTTTTATTTTGAGGCTGTGCCCTGTGGCCCTTCATCTCCACTATTGGAAACATCCTCTCCACACACTACTTCCGACCTGAAAGGTCGCCAGTCATGATTTTACACGTCAATAAGATCACCCCTTAGCCTCCTGCGTTGCATGGAATAAAGTCCTACCTTGCCCAATCTCTCAAAATCAGTCCGAAGAAGGGTCCTGACCCAAAACTCAAGATTGATAGATTCTTGATTAATACTTGTGTCTGGGGTTACAGGGAGAAGGCAGGAGAATGGGATTGAGAGGGAAAGATAGATCAGCCATGATTGAATGGCAAAGTGGACTTGATGGGCTGAATGGCCTAATTTTGCTCCTATAACCTATGAACGTATGAAAGTCTAATTTGTCCGTTCCCTCCACAGATGCTGCCTGACCCTCTGAGTTCCTCCAGCACTTTGTGTTTTACTGGAGTAGGTCACCAGCTGCAGTACTGGCGAAGGCCAGGAGAGGACTCTGCTGCCCCATAATGGAACTCCACCGGCTGCTCACCACAAGACTCAGGTGCTGGGGAGGGGGCGTTTCTGTGGCGGCCTCTCCTTTAGTCCCTGGGTTCAAGGAATCACTGAAATAGGCAGTGACTTCCAGCTGATGCCTTTTCTGTTCTTATATTAATCGAGCCAGTCATATGCACAAGTGAACAGCGCAGCTAGTAGAGCCACTACCTCACAGCGCCAGAGACCCGTGTTCGATCCTGACCACAGGTGTGGTTGTGGAGTTTGCACGTTCTCCCTGTGCTCCCGGTTTCCCCCCACATCCCAAAAGGACGTGCAGGTTTGTTGGTTAAATGGCCCTCTGTAAATTGCCCACTAGTGTGGGGGGTGTGGATGAGAAAGTGGGATAACATGGAACCAGTGTGAACGGGTGATCGATGGTCAGTGTGGACTCGGTGGGCTGAAGGGCCGTTTCCACGCCGTACCTCTCTAAACATAATACGGTGAGGTAGAGGTGCAATGAAAATCTTGCAGCGGCATCAAAGCAACAGAGACAAACACACAAAGCAAATTATAGTTTAATTACATGTAAAATTACGCAAGACAGTGAAAAGAAAAAAAGAAAGACACAAGGAAATGCAGATACTAGAATCTTGCGCAGAACACAAAGCGGATCAAAGTAACAGCGGCTCAGGCAGCATCTCTGGAGAACATGGATAGGTGACGTTTCACAGAGTGCTGGAGCAACTCAGCAGTTCAGGCAGCATCTCTGGAGAACATGGACCCTTCCACAGATTGGTCCCGAGCCGAAAAAAAAAAATAGGCTGTGTGCAATAAAGCCAGACCTTGGTGCTAAATGCAATTAGAAATAAAAATGTCCACAGAAGTGCAAGAGATAGAAACATAGAAACATAGAAAATACGTTCAGGAGAAGGCCAATCGGCCCTTCGAGCCTGCACCCTCATTCAATATGATCATGGCTGATCATCCAACTCAGTATCCCATACCTGCCTTCTCTCCATACCCCCTGATCCCTTTAGCCACAAGGGCCACATCTAACTCCCTCTTAAATATAGCCAATGAACTGGCCTCAACTACCTTCTGTGGCAGAGAATTCCACAGACTCACCACTCTGTGTGAATAAAACCTTTCTCATCTCAGTCCTAAAAGACTTCCCCCTTATCCTTAAACTGTGACCCCTTGTTCTGGACTTCCCCAACATCGGGAACAATCTTCCTGCATCTAGCCTGTCCAACCCCTTAAGAATTTTGTAAGTTTCTATAAGATCCTCCCTCAATCTTCTAAATTCCAGCGAGTACAAGCCAAGTCTATCCAGTCTTTCTTCATATGAAAGTCCTGCCATCCCAGGAATCAATCTGCAGGAAGGAGCTGCAGATGCTGGGTTAAACCGAAGATAGACACAAAACGCTGGAGTAACTCAGCGAGACAGACAGCATCTCTGGAGAGAAGGAATGGGTGATGTTTCGGGTCTGAAGAAAGGTCTCGACCTGAAACATCACCCATTCCCTCTCTCCGGAGATGCTGCCTTTCCCGTAGTGCAAAAGGTGGTCCATTGTGTTTCATTGTTGAGGTCGGATTAGGTTGTGTTTAGTAGGATGCAGGTTGGTTCAAGAATCAGAGTGTTGTAGGAATGCAGCTGTTCCTGAACCTGGCGGCGTGGGACCTCAAGCTTCTGGGCCTCCTGCCCGATGGTGAGAAGAGGGCAGGGCCTGGATGGTGCGATCCTGGATGATAGATGCTGCCTGCTTGAGGCAGTGCCTCATGATGATGAAGCTGAAGAACGTTTGATGAAGAAGAGGGCTGTGCCCGTGATGGACGGAGCTAAATCCACCGTTCTCTGCTGCCTCTTGCGTTGTGCATTGCTTTGCAAAGGCAGAGCTAACACAAATCCAAAGGTACACAGCGTTGTACTGGGCAGAGGTCCGCGATCACTGAATCAGGCAACCAGATCATCCTACCACAACTAGGGAGGGGTTCTGAACTATTATCCACCTCATTGGTGACCCTCGGACTACCTTTGATTAGAGTTTATTGGCTTCATCTTGCACTAAACATTATTCTCTTATCATGTAAGAAAATAACTGCAGATGCTGGTACAAATCGAAGGTATTTATTCACAAAATGCTGGAGTAACTCAGCAAGTCAGGCAGCATCTCAGGAGAGAAGCTTCTCTCCTGAGATGCTGCCTGACCTGTTGAGATACTCCAGCATTTTGTGAATAAATACATTCATTTATCATGTACCTACTCACTGTAATAGGTTTGATTGTAATCACGTGTTGTCTTTCCGCTGACTGGTGTTCACTGTACCTCGATACACGTGATAATAATTAAACTGAACTGAATCATTGATATATGGTGCACCCAAGCCTGGAGTCCCTACTGGTTGGCAAATATTGAGAGCTGCACACAGCGTGGTTGCCCCAACACTGTGGCACAGCAGGTAGAGCAGCTGCATCACTGTGCCAGTAACCTCGGTTCGATGTTGCAAGTTCTTCCAGCGAATGTGTAATTTTCCCCCGGGTGCTCCGGTTTTCTCCCCGTCCCAACGATGTGCGGATTGGTCACTGAATTGCACCAAGTGCTTAGTTGCCTCATAGGCCCTTTGCAGGGGTTGATGGAAATTGGGCAGTGTAAAATGGGATTGGTGACACAGGAACTTGGTACAGTAGGACGGAACAGTGGCGCAGCAGTAGAGCTGCTGCCTCACAGCGCCAGAGACCCAGGTTCGATCCTGACTATGGGTGCTGTCTGTACGGAGTTTGTACGTTCTCCCTGTGACTGGGTGGGTTTTCCCCGGGTGCTCCGGTTTCCTCCCACACTCCATAGACGTACAGGTCTGTAGTTTATTTGGCTTTGGAAACATTATAAAGTTGTCTCTAGTGTGTGGGATAGTGCTAGTGCACGGGGTAATCGCAGGACGGCGTGGACTAGACGGTGGAGGGCCTGTTTCCGTGCGGTATCTCGAAAGTCGAAAGTCGAAAGAACTGCTGATGCTGGAATCTTGAGGAAAAACACAAAATGTTGGAGGAACTCAACGGGTCAGGCAGCATCTGTGGAGGGAATGGACAGGCGACGTTTCGGGTCGGGTCCCTTCTTCCGGATGGATTGGTGTAGTGTTGGTGTCCATGGACATGGTGTTCGGCACAGACTTTGTGGGCTGAAAGGCCTGTTCCCGTGCTGTACTGTTCTCTGTTGTAAGGCACAGGATCAACCACAATCTTAATGGTAATGCAAATTCAAGGAGAAAAAATGTCTTCTATTTCTTATCTCAAGGTGAGTGACCAATGATTTTAACTTGTGGAGGAACATTGGTGGGATTACTGGGTGGAATTTCCTTTTGCTTTGATACGGTGGTGAGGGATTTTGAACATTCACGAAGAATGCCGGGCAGATGACATATCTGAAGGACACAGTAAATGTGAAAAGGTAATTAAAGAATAGTTCAAACATTGCCACAGCGGAGGTTTAATGGCTGTGAGACAAGTCAAACGAACATGTATGATCGGCAGGTTTACGGGGAAGGGCTTAACCCTCCGTGACTAAAAGTTAGCACAGACCCACTCAGATCTGAAGTGGGTGAGATTAGGTTTTAATCAGACCCAAACCTGCTCTCCAAGTGGGAGGGTGAAGGTCACGGCTGAAAAACTTTGAACAAAGTTCACCAAGGGCAGGCTTGTGGCCTTAAAGCTCAAAGCAAAAAAGCCTCCTCATAACCCTCAGAAGTTAGATAACGGGCCAGAGGAGACAGGGGCAGCTGCGGTCTGAGCTTGAGAACTGATGTCCAGGTTCAGGAACAGCTTCTTCCCTACAGCCATCAGGCTATTAAACACCACAACCTCAAATAAGCTCGCAACCACATGGACTATTATTGTTATTATTGCACTATTATTGTTTGTTTGTTCTTTATGTGTATGTATATGTGCTTGTGTGTGTTTGTGTATACACACACACACACACACACACACACACACACACATACATATATATATATATATATATATATATACATACACACACACATATACATCTATATTTATATACACACACACATACACACACACACACACACACATATATATATATATACACATACACACACACATATACATATATATTTATATACACACACACACTATATATATAGTGTGTGCGTGTGTGTGTGTATATATATCTATATATTTATAGATAGACACAAAATGCTGGAGTAACTCAGCGGGACAGTCAGCATTTCTGGAGAGAAGGAATTGGTGATGTTTCGGGTCAAAACCCTTTTTTTGACCCAAAATGTCACCCATTCCTCTCCAGGGATGCTGCCTGTCTCACTGAGTTACTCCATTTTGTGTCTATCTTCGGTTTAAACCAGCATCTGCTGTTCCTTCCTATATATATACACTTCCTTCCTCTATATATATATATATATATATATATATATATATATGTATATGTGTGTGTGTGCGTGTGTATGTATGTATATGTGTGAGCATGTGTATATACACACACACTGAACGTTTTTTCTTGTTTATTATATTGTTTACAGTGTACTATGTTTACATATTTGGTTGTGCTGCTGCAGGTAAGAATGCCATTGTTCTATCTGGGACATATGACAATAAAACACTCTTGACTCTTTTATCGAGCTCAGTCTCTGAAAGTCTTCCTCATTTGCTGCAAGGACATTTTCCACTGGTTTCTGCAGAGATGTCTGAGATTCGGATGGGCCGGGCGTGGATGGACCTGTTTGACCAGTTTGTGCTTCTGAGCTCTTTTTCCACCCTTCGTAACAGCTCACATCTCTCAGCTTCCCGAGCACCTCCTTTGCCGGAATGTTCCATTAACCACACCCTGTTGCAACCCGAAGATAGGCACAAAATGCTGGAGTAACTCAGCGGGATAGGCAGCATCTCTGGAGAGAAGGATTGGGTGACGTTTCAGGTTCAGACCCTTCTTCAGACTCGAAACGTCACCCATTCCTTCTCTCCAGAGATGCTGCCTGTCCCACTGAGTTACTCCATTTTTTTGTGTCTATCCACCTATTACTTGCCAGGTTTTGTCCCGCCTCACCTCTTTTCCACCATTCTCTCCGGCACTACAATCAGTCCGAAGAAGGGTCCCAATCCCGAACATTTTCTGTCAATTCCCTCCGCAGCTGCTGCCTGACCCGCTGAGATCCTCCAGCACTTTGTACTTTGCTCAAGGTTCGAGCATCTGCTGTGTCATTAATTTTCTAAAATGCTTGACAGTCATAAACCTTTAGACTTTAGATTTTTGTGATATTGTGTGGAAACAGGCCCTTCGGCCCACCGGGTCCACGCCATCTAGCAATCACCCTGTACATTAACACTATCCTTCACACTAGGGACAATTTACAGAAGCCAATTAACCTACAAACCTGCACGTCTTTGGAGTAAACCCACGCGGCCATAGGGAGACAAACTGCGTACAGAAAACTCCTGTAGTAATATGGATCAAACCTGGGTCTCTGGGGCTGTTTGGCAGCAGCTCTACTGCACCACTTTAAACTTGGAATAAAATAAAGAACAAACATAGTAAAAAACATTAAAGCAAACTAATTCACCTTTTAGTCAAGATTCCAGCATCTGCAGTTACTTGTGTCTCCAAATTATTGCAGTTACTGTCACAGGTTCACATACCGCATAGACACGAGGAACTGCAGATGCTGGTTTACAGATATATATATAGAGAACTGGAATAACACAGCAGGTCAGGCAACATCTCTTGGGTACATGGATCGATGATGTTTCAGGTCACGACCCATCTTCAGGTTGAATTTGAAGATGGGTTCCTATCCATCGCCTATCCATGTTCTCCAGAGATGCTGCCTGACCCGCTGAGTTACTCCAGCACTCTGAAATGTCACCTATCCATGTTCTCCAGAGATGCTGCCTGACCCGCTAAGTTACTCCAGTTCTTAGAGTCATCGAGTCATAGTTATAGAATCATACAGTGTGGAAACAGGCCCTTCGGCCCAACTTGCCTACGGTGACCAACATGCCCCATCTACACTAGTCCCACCTGCCTGTGTTTGGCCCACGTGTGTTTTGTGTCTTTGTTTTTACACACTGTACCGTATAATTCAGTAAATGGATTTTGTGATCATTTACCATTATTTTTCTAGTTACTTTCCCTGGAGTAAAAAAAAGCAGTGAGAGAAAAAATGCCTGTGCTGCCCCCAGGGCCACATTTCAAAGTAATTCAAAATCCAGATCTTCACAATATTGATACTAAAAGAATCACTGAGATCAAGTACATGTTGTATTTCCCCCGATGTACTTACTCCAGATTTATGTCATCAATTTGTCAAACCTTTGCAAATATGATGATCTTCTATAGCAGATAAATCCCACAGATTCTGTCAATATTGCCTTATAAATAACTCTTTAATTTTGAATGTGAAGATATTGAAACTTTAAATCCAAGTGTATTAAATTACAGCTTGTGCCCTGATTTATTAAAACTGTTCCTTTTGATTTGAATGAAATAACAGTTAATTTATTTGAACCGCCAGTATTTCTTTATTGATGTCTCGGTTTATTAGATCCTTTGCTCATTGCTTGTCAGAGAAGTTTTCACAATGTTTAAATAGAAAGAAAAAGCTTTCCTGAAAGATAAAAGCTTCATGCTCATAGACATTCTGGTGGAAATCTTCTGAAGGATTTTGCCGCTGTACAATGATCTACTCTGAGGTGAAGTGAAAGATGATCAAGTCAACACTGTTTAATTGGGCGGCACGAAGACGCAGTGGTAGAGTTGCTGCCTTACAATGCCAGAGACCCTGGCTCTTTAGGTCAGACTGAAGAAGGGTCCCAACCTGAAACATCACCTATCCGTATTCTCCAGGGGTCTGAAAAAGGGTCCCAACATGAAATGTAACTGTATCATGTTCTCCAAGAATGCTGTCTGATCCGCTGAATTACTCCAGCATTTTGTGTCTTTCTTTGGTAAACCAGCATCTGCAGTTCCTTGTTTCTACAAGGTCCCAACCCGTTTCCATATCAGTAAAACAGCAGAATGGCCAATTGGCCGATCACCCCCATGGTTTAACATCTCTCGTAAGACTTCTGACGAGATACCTCGAAATAATGTCATATTGCAGGGATCGCATTTTACTCTCGGTAATAGACCCAACTTGCTGGGTCAGGGTCAGGTAGCATCTCTGGAGAGAAGAAATGGGTGACGTTACGGGTCTAGACCCTTCTTCAGACTGTCTGAAGAAGGGTCTCTACCCCGTAACGTCACCCATTCGGTCTCTCCAGAGATGCTGCCCACCTTGCTGAGTTACTCCAGCATGTTGGATCTATCTTCAGTGTAAACCAGCATCTGCAGTTCCTTCCTACACATTTACTTTCGGTAATATTGATTCGAATCTCGTAATTCTGGAGAGAAACCCCCAGCTTTGTGCAATTAAGTTGTCAGGCAAGTGCAGGCAATGATCCGTCTGGGAATAGAGGTCGGCATGAAGAGGATTGATGCTCGGTCATCTCGAGCATAGACGTGAGAGATCTCGTACCTCAGTCGGTTGTGAAGCTGAGTCTCTGATGGTGTAATTTCACTCTGCACATCACATTATTTCATCAGGTCTAAGATAGACACAAAATGCTGGAGTAACTAAGCGGGTCAGGCAGCATCTCGGGAAAGAAGGAATGGGTGATGTTTCAAGTCGAGACCCATTCCTTCTCTCCCGAGATGCTGCCTGACTCGCTGAGTTTCTCCAGCATTATGTCTACCTTCGATTTTAACCAGCATCTGCAGTGTTTTTCCTACTTCACCAGGTGTATCTGGTACACACACACACACACACACACACACACACACTCTCACGCACACACTCACGCACACACACACACACACACACACACAAACTCACACACACACACGCGTTCTCCCGGTCTCATTGATATTCAGAAAGCCTGCTAAGCATTTTAATATTTTAGCAAATCCTGTCATTATTCCACTGGTTCATTAAATTATTGCTTCTGTGATTCAGGAAAGCCATATTACAAGGACGTTTTCAGGCACACCTTTAATGCAGAGTTTAATTAACTTCCACTCGAAAGGATGCTGATCTTGGCCTTGGCTCTGTGACTGGAGGTTCGGCTCAGGGTTTAAGAGGAACTGCAGGAGCAGCTGGTGGACTTGCTGGGCGCTGGGTGAAACTGCAAGATCTCTGAGAGCGAGTGACTTGGATCTGTGGGAATGGGAACCCGCGACTGTTCAGCAGGGTTGACAGAGAGCAAGTGGAACCACTCGTGGGGAAATAAGAGCTAGTTTAGCTTAGTTTAGATTATTGTCACGTGCACCAAGGAAGAGTGAAAAGCTTTTTTGTCACGTGCTATCCAGCCAGCGGAAAGACTGGGTCTGCAGAAGGGTTCAGAGCCCAAACGTCACTATTCCTTTCCTCCAGAGATGCTGCCTGACCCGCTGTGTTACTCCGGCACTCTGTGTCTATCAGCGGACAGGCTACACATGATTACAATCACGCCGTCCACAGTGTACAAATGCAGGATAAAGGGAAAAACATTTGGTGCATAGTGAACTCCAGTGAAGGCCGATTAAAACGGGACCTGCTGAGTTACTCCAGCATTTTGTGAATAAATACCTTCGATTTGTACCAGCATCTGCAGTTATTTTCTTACAAAACGGGAGCCAAGATCGTCCCGTCCACAGAAGGCTCGAGCCCCCCAACCGCGGGAGAACAAAGGGAAGAGATTGGACTTTATTTTCGACTTCCATCACAGTGAGGAATGTGGAGGAGTCGCTGTGGTGGATGTTTATGTTAAAATATATTTTGTGTGTTTTGTTGCTTTTTATTGGTATGACTGTATGGCAAATCAAATTCCTTGTATGTTGCAAAACATACTTGGCTAATAAAATATGATTATGATTAAAGATAGTTTGTGGGTCTCTAATGAAGTAGATGGGAGTTCAGGACCGCCCTCTGGTTGGTTAGAGGATGGTTCAGTTGCAACTTACAGGGATAACAGGGAAGAAACTGTCCCTGAATCTGGAACTAGGGACCTGAAGGTGGTGGGTAAACGGAATGAATTTCCATTGCCCATTACTGGCGTAATAGCCATGCTGTGAGTTTCAACTGCTGCCAACATTGCATTACATTCTTCCTGTGACCGCGTGGGTTTTCTCCGGGTACTCCGGTTTCCTCCCATACTCCAAAGATGTACAGGTTTGTCGGTTAATTGGCTTGGTAAAAATTGTAAATTGTCCCCAGTGTTATTGTGCGGGGATCGCTGGTCGGCGCAGACTCGGTGGGCCGAAGGGCCTGTTTCCGCTCAGTATCTTTAAAATCTAAAGTCTGAAGTCGTCAGCCCTGTCTGATGATGGGCCCTGCAATGGTGACGCGGTCCCTTTAAGCGATGAAGCTGCTTCGGACTGGAGTGAGACGGCTGATTACACAGGATTTATTTTCTCTGGTCTGCTGCATCTTTCTAATTGTCCATAGGAGTAGTAATGGCTCCAGATGCCCTGGATATATTGACCTGTCAACAACATGTTCATTAGCAGGTCTGGCAGCTTGCCAGCACTTGGACAACTGTGGGAGCTCACAGCACGAGGAGACGATTCAGCCCACCTTGTCTGTGATAGCCCAAGCTTCTTGTTTTTCCTCACAGGTGGCCATTTGGTCCATCAAAGCTATGGTAGCTCTCGCAGTAATCCTGTCAATGCCATTTCCTCACAACCCCTTCTCCGTCGCAAACCCTGTATGAAGGAAGTTCAGATGCTGGTTTACACCGAAGATAGACACAAAGTGCTGGAGTAACTCAGCGGGTCAGGCAGCATCTCTGGAAAAAAGGAATAGGTGACGTTTTGGGTTAAGACCCTTCTTCAGACTGAGAGACAGGGGAGTGGGAAACTAGAGGCATGAAAGGTACAGAACAAATCAGAGCCGGCACCGGTGACCAATGAGCCCACAATGGTCCATTGGTGGCTGTGGAGGAGGTGATAACGAAGGGATACGAACAGTGAAACTAACAGGATGACTTGGGTGGGGGAGGAACGGGGAGAGAGGAAATGCAAGGGTTACTGAAGTTAGAGAAATCTATATTCATATCGCTGGGCTGTAAACTGCCCAAGCAAAATATGAGGTGCTGTTCCTCCAATTTGCTTTGGGCCTCACTCTGACAGTGGAGGAGGCCCAGGACAGAAAGGTCAGTGTGGGAATGGGAGGGGGAGTTAAGGTGTTTTGCAACCGGGAGATCGCGAAGGCCAAGGTGGACTAAGCAGAAGTGTTCAGCGAAATGATCACTGAGTCTGCACTTGGTCTTGCCGATATATAGGACTCCGCACTAGAACAGTGGATACAGAAGATGAGGTTAGAGAAGGTACAAGTGAACCTCTGCCTCACCTGAAAGGACTGCCGGGGTCCTTGGACTGAATCGAGGGAGGGGGTATGGGGACAGGTGTTGCATCTCCTGCGGTTGCAGGGGAAGGAGTGGTTTGGGTGGGAAGGATGAAAACAGTGAGGCCAATTAACCCACAAACCTCTTCTCCCCTCTCACATCAGGCAAAAGGTGTAGAAGTGTGAAACGCACACCTCCTGATTCAGGGACACTTTCTTCCCAGCTCTTATCAGGCGACCATCCCCAGAGAGCAGTCCTGAACTACTATCTACCTCAATGGTGAACCTCGGACTACCTTAGTTCGGACTTTGCTGGCTTTACCTGGCACTAAATGTTATTCCCGTATTATGTAACTACACTGTAAATGGCTCGATTGTAATCATGTATTGTCTTTCCGCTGACTGGATAGCACGCAGCAAAAGCTTTTCACTGTACCTCGGTACACGTGACAATAAACTAAACTGTAAAACTGTAACCAACCAGCATGTCGTGGAGACGTGGGAGGAATCAGGAGCGCCAGGGTTGGATGAGGATCAATCTCACCAATTCCACCAAGAAAGCATCTGTCAGGATTTAGTTTTTTATTACGTTTTTAGTTTTAGTTGAGTTCATTGTCAGGTGTTTCGAGGTACAGTGGAAAGACAATACATGATTACAATCAAGCTGCCCACAGTGTACAGATACAGGATAACGGGAGTAATGTTTAGTGCAAGATAAAGTCTGATTGTAGATAGTCTGAGGGTCTCCACTAATGTTTGAGGTAGACTGCTCTCTAGATGTTGATAGGATGGTTCCGACATAATCAAAGAGTTGCCATACCCCGGTCATTCCTTCCTCTCCCTGCTTGCATCCGGCAGGTACAGAAGCTGGAGACAGCACACCACCAGACTCAGGAACAGCTTCTTCCCCTCTGTTATCAGGGTTCTGGGGTGTGAGCAGCTTTACGTCCTCATCGTCCACCCTGGTAGTTCTACGGAACTGGCAAAATTTGCAGCAAAGCGTTAACTACGGTACTCTGAAGCACCAATTGCCACTTTTGATTGTTGTAGTTGTCACACGAAAGTAAGAAGCAGATCAGCCTTCTGAACGGTCCTTCCATAAACTAGAGCACAGGCCTGATTTTCCAACCTACCTCATTGTGGACATTGGACATTTTCTCTTAAAGTATTACGCTACAATGCTGAGAAACTATATGATGGACACAAAATGCTGGAGTAACTCAACGGGACAGGCAGCATCTCTGGAGAGAAGGAATGGGTGATGTTTCAGGTCGAGACCCTTCCCTCTACTAACATTCTCCTCCACCTAGTGGAGCTGGTCCTCACCCTTAAGTTTTTATTTTACCTATTCATTCTCTCCAGAAATGCTGCCTGGCCTGCTGAGTTACTCTAGCACTTTGTGTCTATCTTCGGACTAAACCAGCATCTGCAGTTCCTTCCTACACATTTTGTCGGAGAAGCAATATTCTGTGCTCCAGTACTCTTGTCTTTTCTCCAGCGTTGGTACCTGTGTTTGGACTGATTGTATTCATGTACAGTATTATCTGATTTGATTGAATAGCATGCACAAAAAAAGCTTTTCACTACATCGCAGGGTGACAATAATAAACCTGAACCTAGAAATGTCATAGATGTTATAGCACCCGGAGAAAACCCGCATGGTCACGAGGGAGAATGTACAAACTCTGTACAGACAGCACCTGTAGTCAGGATCCAACCCGGGTCCCTGGCGCTGTGTGGCAGCAACTCTAACGCTGTGCCACCATGCCATCCTTTGTGGTTCCTTGGTGTGGCACCACCGTGCTACACGTCGCTGATTGCTAGCCTCTCAACGTGTTTCATGGCTGCCGTGTGTGTGCCTATTTAGCACTGAGTGCACTTCAAAGGACTTTGAAGTTTGTACAGCAATTTGAGATGTTTCTGAGAGCTTTCTAACTTAAAACACAAGTCGCTGCTTTGTGTTGGGCTCTCAGTGACACTGGGCCTGTGTTTACCGACCCATTTACGCGGAGACCTGGGCTGCTAAAGGAACCATTTGTTAAAAAATGGCCGCAAACATTGGATGTTTAAATTCACTTCCTAAAAATGGAAGCGCCTTTCAGCGTGCCCGCGGGTAATGGCGAGGACTCCTGTGGACATTCCCAGCGGTCCATCACCCTGCAGATACTGGACACTGAGGCAGACATGGTAGGGATTAATGACCCGCGGTGTTGTGTGAAGACTGGAGCAAAAATAAATGACTGCAGGCTAATTGATGGAGAGCCGCAGTTCTACTCGTTTGTTTACCAAGGGATGGGTAATTGCCCAAGGCTCTGCTTTTACTTTGGCTCCAGGCTCCAAACTTCAGGCTGAGAGCAGCGCACACAGTGGAGGTACTGGCACACAAGAGCATGGTTAACCTGTTACACACCGCACGACAGCCCTCCACGCCCTCCACGCCATCGCCGTCAGATGGTTGTCAGGGATTGTGCACCACTGGCCCGCTCCAGACTGCAGGAGTGCGTGCTGAGGGACGCACTGATGCTCGACGCAGCCAACGCCAAGGCTCTGTGGGAGAGGACCACAGTCTAGGGTCCTTCCGCTGCTGCACATTGGGGGGGGCAGAGTCCAGTGGGGACACCCCTCAAACAAGGAACGGAAAGCCTTTACTTCCTCAGAAGGCTTAGGACGTTCAGCGTGTCTGCAACAACTCTCACCAACTTCCACAGGGTGCGCCCTGAAAAAGCTTTTTATCGCGAAGCATCGCAGCACGGTTTGGGAACAGCTCCATCCAAGACCGCAAGAAAGTGCAGTGAATTTTGCACATAGCCCAGACCAACACACAAACCAACCTCCCTTCCATTGACCCCATCTACACCTCACACTGCCTCGGCAAGGCCACCAGCTTAATCAAGGACCAGTCTCACCCCAGTCACTCCCTCTTCTCCCCTCTCCCATCAGGCAAGTGGTACAGAAGTGTGAAAACGCACAACTCCACATTCAGGGACTGTTTATTCTAAGCTGTTATCAGGTAACTGAAGCATCCAACCAACAAGAAACGGTCCTGAGCTACTATCTACCTCTATTTAATAATATCTGCTTCAACTACCTCCTCTGGCAGCTTGCTCCCTCTACCCACCACCCTCTATGTAAGGGTGACTTTCTGACTGATCTGTGGGATTTGTGGGATCTGTGGGATTTCTCCTCCCACTCAAACTGAGGGTCTGAAGATGGGACACGGCGCAAAATGTCACCCATCCTTTCTCTCCAGAGATGCTGCCTGACCCGCTGAATTACTCCCGCCCTCCAGTATCAGTTCCGTACAGACAGCACAGTTAGTCAGGATGGAACCTGGGTCTCTGACGCTGTAAGGCAGCAACTCTACCGCTGGGCCACTGTGCCTCAGCATATTGCACTGCAGATCAGCAATGGTGCTCCAGTGGTTCGCAGCTGAGGACAACGGGTGCGACTGACATGAAATGCCACAGTTTGGGATCATGGTCAGTGTGGAGATGACCACACTCCCATCAACTACCCCTCTGCCGTGAAGGACCTAGCGGTAGAGTTGCTGCCTCACAGCGCCAGAGACCCGGGTTTGATTCTGACTACTTGTGATGTCTGTGCAGAGTTCACACGTTCTCCCTGTGACCTGCGTGGGTTTTCTCCTGGTGCCCAGGTTTCCTCCCATACTCCAAAGATGTCCAGGTTTGTCGGCTAATTGGCTTTGGTGAAATTGTAAATTGTCCCTGCTGTCTGTGGATCACTGGTCGATGCTGACTCGGTGGGCCGAAGGGCCTGTTTCCATGCTGTATCCCTAAACTAAACTAAACTAAACTGCATGTGACTGGGAAGTGTGATGTAGAAACATGGCAGATAATTTGTGCACAACTTGATCCCACGAACGTCACGGCAATAATAAAAGTACATTAGTTCCAGGACATTGGAGAGCTCTCCCCAACTCTTCAAGGAAGAATTTCATGGTTCCCTTGTCGGCACATAGGATATCTAAACACACTCGACTCTTCTTCACGATCACGTCTCGACCCTTCCTTGATGGAGCAGGTGGGATCCTGGTTTAATGTAGACACAAGCGTTAGAGGAACTCAGCGGGTCAGGCAGCATCTGTGGAGGAAATGGACAAGCGATGTTTCAGGTGTAGAATGATCTTCAGGCTGTCCATCCTGGCCACACACTCAAAAAGGCAGCCAGCATCATCGGAGACCCACACCACACTCTCATTTGAGTCCAGCCGTTGGGAAGAATGTACGGGAGCCTGGAAACTGCATCGTCCAGGTTCAGGAGCAGCTTACAGCCATCAGGCTGTTAAACACTGAAGTTGGGTCTCAAAACATCACCCACTCCTTCTCTCCAGAGATGCTGCCTGTCCTGCTGAGTTACTCCAGCATTTTGTGTCTAATTTATAAGCTCTGAACTGCAGAGACTTGGGGCACTGGTTTTGTCTTCTTGCACTATAATTGTTTGTTTGTTTTACAGTATGTGCGTGTTTGTGTGTATATATGAATATATATATATATATATATATATATATATAAATATATACATACACTGTATGCATGTGTGTGTCTATATGTGTGTGTGTGTGTATATATATATATATATATATATGGAAAAGAAGTTCAGTATGTATACATATAAACACACACATATATACATATATGTCTGTGTATGTGTGTTTATATGTATACATACTGAACTTCTTTTCCTTTATTATATTGTTATGTTGGTTTTGTGATTGTGTGTTTTATTGCTTTCTTTTTTATTGCCTCTCATTGTTGACTGTGGGTAACGTAATTTCATCCAAAAACATTCTATCTTATTCTATGTTTCCAGTACATATTCTGTTGTACTGCTGCAAGTAAGAATTTAGACAATAGACAATAGGTGCAGGAGGAGGCCAGCGCCACCATTCAATGTGATCATGGCTGATCATTCTCAATCATTGTTTCATTGTTCTATCTGTGACATTTGACATTGAAACAGTCTTGACTCTGGTTTGATGACTTAGCTGGAGGTGAGCAGCTCCAACACTCTCTCAGGACAGCATCAAGCTTCAGTGTAGCGCCCTCGTCTCAACGTAAAGGAGCAGAAGAGAGATCAGATGAAGTGAGACGTGGAGGAGACATAAAAAGTGGAGATCAACAATGGTGCTTTATTGTCACACGTGCTCTGCATCGTGATATGCATCTTGCATGGATCACACAAACGCGAGTCACCATATTTTGGCGCCATTTTCGAAAAGTCTCAAATCCGGTCCACGTGCTCGATGTATTGGAGCAGCTCCCGATCCAGGTGAGCTCCAGGCTGGTGCAGGGCCTCCTCCATCACCCACCCCCCACTGACCGACGTCCCTCTCTTCTCCTCTCCTCACACGCCCGACTGTCTCCGTGTCCCGGTGGGGGTGGGGGAGGGGGGTGGGGGGGGGGGGGTGGGGGTGGGGGAGGGGGGTTGCAGGTGGGGGGGGGGGGGGTTGCAGGTGGGGGGTGGGGGGGAGGTTCCTGCAGCCGGTCTTGCAGGCGCTGGGGCAACACCCCGCTCCTTCTCCCACCTAGGGTTGCCAACTATCTCACTCCTAAACAAGGGACAAGGTGACGTCACCGCCCCGCGCCCCACGTGACCTCACCCAGCCAGCTCCACCAATGGCGGCCGCCCGGGCTGGGAAGCGGGTTGCTACGCAACCTCCGTTAGGCGGCACCCGGGCCTCCGGACCTACACTGTCCGGAGCTACACTGTCTGGACTTAAAGTGTCCGGAGCTACACTGTCCGGGCCTACGCTGTCCAGGCCTACGCTGTCCGGGCCTACAGTGTCCGGATCTACAGTGTCCGGGCCTACAGTGTCCGGGCCTACAGCGCCCCCCGGGCCTAATACGGGACAAGGGCGGTCCCGTATGGGACAAACCAATTTAGCCCAATATACGTGATGTCCCGGCTAACACGGGACAGTTGGCAACCCTATTCCCACCGGCCCACTCCTCCCATCCGTCGTCGCCAGTGGGCCCTCCTCCTGCTCCACTCTCTGGTTTTTGATACAGGGGACGGAGAGGGGAACAGGGACGAAGAAGGAATGCTTGCCTTTATTGGCAGCACGCTCACTCCAATATCCAGAATGTGCTGCACTCTAGGTTAAAAGCATGAAGCTTTTATCTCAAGCAATGAGGGTAATAACTCTCAGAAATGATCATAAAAGTGTCTCTGCTTTAGTCACGCACCGATGCCTCATTAACCGACCAGTGACAATGTGTGAACACAGGTTCCCAGGGCAAATAGCGGTCCCTACACACAATCTGCCTTCACCTTCCAACTTCTGAAAATGAATTATAATTTCTGCCTTACCTCCAGCAGCTTCGTAAGCCGCCTCCCCTCTGTGTATGGTGCAGACTGGGTCTCACTGCGGTAGAAGGCATTGGCAGCTGTCAGAGCAGGCTGCCTCTAACACTGCACAGCCTTCCCAAAGGATGCCACAGGTTAATTCACAAAGTCTTGGATTTTTAACAGCTTGTTTCTGGGGCTCGACAAGAGATTGTGAATTTTATTGCCTGCTCTTTCCCCACTGATCCGATTAATGAATGGGACAACGAGCTGCCTGCTGCCTGCTTCCCTTGGCACCTTATCTGAACCTGCAGCATCTGCAGATGCACTTAAAGGCCCAACTTTTATGTTGGAAGAGATTTAGCCCCAAATTCCCAGCTGCGTTTGAAGTTAATCTGCCTGGGTTGCACTGAAAACCTGAGGAATAAAGGGCTTTTTCGCACAATCTTTTCACTTGACATTGAGACAGCTGTCATGAAACGTTATCACCTCCATAGATAGGGGTGGCTGTACCTACTTTGTGTTCCTGCTTCCTGCCACCTTCTCTGCAAACATTAACCATCCATTTAGGGTAGCCAACTGTCCCATATTAGCCGGGACACCCGTATCTTGGGCTAAATTAGTTTGTCCCGTGTTAGTACGGTTGCCAACTTCCTCACTCCGAAAAAAGGGACAAAGGGTGACCTCACCCAGCCAGCGGCCACATACTCCCGCTCCACTAATGGCGGCCGCCCAGCCGGGTCAGGAAAACCATTGCACAAAGGGCGGCGCGGTGGCGCAGTGGTAAAGTTGCTCACAGCGCCAGAGGCCCGGGTACGATCCTGACTATGGGTGCTGCCTGTACGGAGTTTGTACGTTGGTTCTCCCCGTGACCTGCGTGGGTTTTCTCCGGGTGCTCCGGTTTCCTCCCACATTCCAAAGTAGTACAGGTTTGTAGGTTGATTGGCGTGGTATAATTGTAAATTGTTCCTAGTGTGTGACCGATGCAAAGAAGGTTCTCGACCCGAAACGTCACCCATTCCTTCTCTCCCGAGATGCTGCCCCACCCGCTGAGTTACTCCAGCATTGTGTGTCTACCAAAGGGCATTGTATGCAGATGAGGAAAACAGCAGAGGAACACAGTGCAGACAAGGTGCAGGGACTTGCACTGTGTAATGTACCAGCTGGGACCTGACACACGGCACGGCCTGGCTTTTATGGTCATCTACTGCAGTGCACCACAACATTATTTATGATTCAATTTATTTTTATTTGCAAGAAGGCTGTCTCGAGCCATGAGCTGTCTGTGTTGGGGTGGTGCTGTGTTTGCACGATGAACTGAGCAGAGGGAGTTTGTCTCAGTTTGAGAGACCATCCGATGGTAAATGAAGCAAATGGTTCGTCAGTAACTCGGCTTTTAGTTTAAGGCAGCAAAAAAGCTGCAATACAGAGCACTTTAGACTTCAGAGATGCAGCACGGAAGCAGGCCCTTCAGCCCACCGAGTCCGCGCCGACCAGCGATCACCCTGTACACCAGCACTATCCTACACACACTAGGGACAATTTACAATTTTTTCTACAAACCCCCCCTGTACGTCTTTGGAGTGTGGGAGGAAACCGGAGCACCCGGAGAAAACCCACGCGGTCACAGGACGAACGTGCAAACTCCGTACAGACAGCACCCGTAGTCAGGATCGAACCTGGGTCTCTGGCGCTGTGAGGCAGCAGGTGCCGAAGGTAGCAGGAAGGTAATACTTTGGAATCAAGACCGGTGAATTAAGAGTCAGATTTGGTGCTATCTAATTGAACCGTTGGACTGGCTTGCATGCAAGGAAACAATTAATATTTCTCCAAAACACTATGCCTGCATTCACAAAGCATCGCAGGTGTTTTCTTAAAGAAAAGTCCCACGTTGGCGCAGCGGTAGAGTTGCTGCCTCACAGCGCCGGAGACCCGGGTTCGATCCTGACCACGGGTACTGTCGGTACGGCGTTTGTACATTCTCCCCGTAACCTGCGTGGGTTTTCTCTGGGTGCTCTGGTTTCCTCCCACACTCCCCAAGACCTGCAGGTTTTGGTGGTTAATTGGCTTTAAGTAAAATTGTAAATTATCCCTGTGGGAAGGAACTGCAGGTGCTGGTTTATACCGAAGGCAGACACAAAATACTGGAGTAACTCAGCGGGACAGGCAGCATCAATGGAAAGAAGGAATGGGTGATGTTTCGGGTCGAGACCCTTCTTCACCCTAGTGAGTGTTGGTTAGAACTAGTGTGAACAGGTGATCAGTGGTGGGCATGGACTCAGTGGGCGGAAGGGCCTGATTCCACACTGTATCTCAAAAATAAATTATGTTAAGTTGTTCCAAACAAACCATCGCTCGCGGCAGGCTTAGTGCAACAAATGCAGCTTTCTACAGTGACTGGGAGCGACAGGTTGCAGAGGCACAAACCCAGTTATAGAAGCCTCTGTGGATGTGGGATGTTGTTCACATGGGAAATGCACACATTTTGTTCCCGGTGCTGTTGGCAGTCAGTTCCATCTTGTCACAGTAGGGGGAGCCCCGCTTCCAGCAACAGGGAAGAGCGCAGAGCAGAGCACAGAGCCACATCTGTGGAGGGAATGCAAGGGCGACGTTTCATCAGGAGCAGGATTAGGCCATTCAGCCCATCAAGTCTACTCCGCCATTCAATCATGGCTGTTCTATCTTTTCCTCTCAACCCCATTCTCCTGCCCTTTCCCCCATAACCCCTGACACCCAGATAGAAATTCTTGCTTAGTACGGGTGTCAGAGTTTATGGGGAGAAGGCAGAATAATGGGTTTAGGAGGGAAAGGTAGATCAGCCCTGATTGAATGGCAGAGTGTTGTTGTTCTTGTTGTTTGTCCTTCGGGTTCGAAGATGACCATGACTTCACTTTCAGTTGGAGGATTGGTCACCAGGAAGTGACTGGTGAGGCCAATCCGGGCCGAATGGCAGAATAGACTTGATGGGTCGAATGGCCTAATTCTACTCCTATCCATAATGACCTTGTGACCCGTGCTAATCAAGAATCTATCAGAAGGGTCTCGACCCGAAACGTCACCCATTCCTTCTCCCCAGAGATGCTGCCTGTCCCGCTGAGTTACTCCAGCATTTTGTGTCTACCCTCGATTTAAACCAGCATCTGCAGTTCCTTCCTACACAAGAATCTATCAATCTCCGCCTTAAAAATACCCATTGACTTGGCCTTCACAGCATCTGTTGCAATGAATTCCACAGATTCACCACCCTCTGACTATAGAAATTCCTCCTCATCTCCTTTCTAAAGGTGTGACATTTTATTCTTTCGGGTCAGGACCCTTCCTCAGCAGAGTATAGAGGTGGATGGATTGCAGCTTCACTACAACAAAGTTCCAGTCGTGGGATGCATCTGCAGCAAATCTATTTAAACACACCTTGGTTGCAGCCAGCCCTCAATGAAGGCTTATCACAGGTAAAGACTATCACTTTGCCACTGAATCATGAAGACCATTTTTTGAATAGTTTTTAGCATTCAGAAGCCCATCAATTTCTGCTTTGAACAAAATGCTTATGTCTGAACCTCAGTGGTGGAGAATTCCAAGATTCACAGATAGGTTGGTGGGTGCCAGAGGAGGTAAGCGAGACAGGTAGCATAACAATATTTAAAAGACATTTTGGGCAGGTACATGGATAAGAAAGATTTGGGTCAAAGGTGGGCAAACAGGATTCTTTCCCCCCCTCACTGTAAACCTAAATCCTCTGGTTCTTGATTTTCCTAGTCGGGGCAAGAGACTTTGTGCATCTACCCAAACACCAGCAGTCCCAGCCCGAATATTGTCCTTCCACCACAACCCTCTGTCTTCTGTCGGTGAGTCAGTTCTGAATCCATTCTTCCCGAGCTAGGAAGACATGGCACCAAAACATGGCAGTGCCCGCATGTGTGATACATGCAAAAGGAATTTCACTGTGCAGTTTCATATGTGACAAATAAATCATCATTGAACCGTTGATTTTGTACATATCGATTTAAGGATCCGTGAATTCCATGTTGTAAACAATTGATCACAACATACATGAGCAAAATGCAAATCAGATCTCTTGAATAAACACAATTGAATTCCAAAATTCAGCAAAAGTGTCACCGTTTTCAACACAATCAGGAATAAATACACAGGATCGGAAATATATTAATAGTCCAGATGCACAGCGGGTTCCTCATAAACCATTTAAACTAAATGACAATAAAACAATGTTAATGCAACGGCAGCATAAATCTCAAGCTATTTAGATGAAATGCAAGTTATCAAAGTAAAAATCTAATTAAATGCAATTCAAAATGTGAGCTTGTGAAAGTCAGCACACATTACTTTCCTGTTAATGCAACAAACCAGTGTAGCTGACCCAGACCAGCAGTGGAATCCTCAGCGGCAGATGTCGCTTTGGTTTACCAAAAGATGCTATGCTGTGTTGCTTGTAGCAAGCCGTATTGCAGTTCCATTGGGAAGAATACTATGACAATATAAATATGATGAGTGCAAAGAAATAAATGCAGAAAGTACTGTTCTGCTAAAAAGAGGAGACTTTATGATATTCAGTAAATCCTGATTTATGCTACGGTTTAAATTAGATTGGGTTTTCTTGTTGAGTTGTATAACTATAACTTTTAAAGCATTAACTAATACTCAAAAGAGCTACGTAATGGGGAAATGATAGTCGGGTCTGCAATGCCCTTTAAAAATAATACTTTGCTGCCAATTTGGATTGGTGCACATTCAAGTTAATGGATGTCAGAAATTTTGGAGATGGGAAAACGATGGCAAGTCTCATGCTTCAAGTCGCACATACCGAACAATAAGTACCTGGCTCTTTAAGTAGACCAGGTTACATTTAGTATGACGCATATTATTGCATAAAAAATAACAGTAATGGAAAAATTGGCTGTTATTTGAACTGAAAGTCCTCTGGTTGCTATATCGTGGCAGTCCAAGTCTAGTTGAAGTCTTGACATGGACTCACGCCCTGCACCATCCCTCCATACAAGTGTCAACCTTCTACATGGCTGAGGTAAAGGCAGCATTGGTAGAGACCTGCCACTTGCCCGATCCTTTGACTGTGTGATAATATCTGGGTGGAAATGCTACATGTTAATGCACAACAGAATGAAATGAGTCAGAAACAATATTTAAGATTAAAGGCCAGAAGGTGTTGTCAACTTCACAGAGCAGAATTCCCATCAGTTAATCAACCATCTCCCAGTTGGTCTCCTCAAAATGAGATTGCACGTGATTTTCAAAATGATTCAGTTTGTTCTCCGGGAAAGTCTTTTGGCAAATGGGACATTCATGACCAAAGTGCGTGGAGATGTGTTGCTCCATTTCAGACTCATCCATGTTGGCTTGGAATTGTATAGAACACATTGGGCAGGTTCGGCTGCAAACAAAATGGAGAAACAAGGAACTGCAGATGTCGGTATGCAAAAAAAGACAGAGTGCTGGAGGAACTCAGCAGGTCAGGCAGCATCTCCGAAGAACATGGACACATGACTTTTCAGGTTGGGACTCTTCTTCAGACTGGGAGAAAGCATTGGGTGTTGGTGTTAGTAGTGACACTGGCACCATCCCTCAACTCTTTCTCAACTCGTTTGGCAGAGATGCTGCCTGACCCGCTGAGTTTCTCCAACGCTTTGTGTCCTTTCCTTGACTGCAAACATATCACATTGTTTAGGTTGAAGCATAATAATTTAGGTTAGGGATACAGCATGGAAACAGGCCCTTTGATCCAGCGAGACCACGCCGACCAGCAATCACCCGGTCATACTAGTTCTGTTATTGTACTTTCTCATCTGTTCCCTACACATTCGGATTAATTTTTATAGAGTCCAACTGACATTCAAACATGTACATTTAGGGGATGTGGGAGGAAACCATTTGGGCGGCACAGTGGTAGAGTTGCTGCCTACAGCGCCAGAGACCCGGTTTCGATCCTGTATGGGCGCTGTCTGTATGGAGTTTGTACATTCGCCCTATGACTGTGTGGGGTTTTCTCCGGGTGCTCTGGTTTCCTCCAACACTTCAAAAACATACAGGCTTGTAGGTTAATTTGGCTTCAGTAAATGTTTTTACATTGTCCCTAGTATGTAGGATAGTGCTAGTGTACGGGGATCGCTGGTCAGTGCGGACTCGGTGGGCCGAAGGACCCGTTTCCTCACTGTATTTCTGAACTAAGACCAAAACATCTGGATGAAAGCCATGTGGTTGCAGGGAGAATGTGCAAACTCCACACAGACAGCACCCGACCTGGATCAAACCTGGATTGGGCCCGCCCCTTAGGTGAATGTGCAAAGTTGCAAGTTGCTACATTTAATTTCAGAGATTTCCGTACAATCCAATGAATATATTTCATTCAGTAAACAGAGAACGGTTGCAATGATAAGCCTGTACCTTTCAACTGGTGGATCCTCTTCAATGTCCTGGAAATTCTCCTGTGCACAGAAACAAGAGTTAGACCAATGTGATCACATGCACCAAGTGTTGGGTCTTCAAGCATATAACACCTTGGAACATTCCATGGTGGACCGAGTGCAAGTGTTCAGTGAAACGGCCGCCGAGTCTACGCTAAGTCTCGCAGATGTACAGGAGGCCACATTGGAAACACCAGATGCAGTAGATGAGGTTAGAGGTAAGGCCCGTTCACGGTGGCGCAGTGGTAGAGTTGCTGCCTTACAGCGAATGCAGCGCCGGAGACCCAGGTTCGATCCAGACTACGGGTGCTGTATGTACGGAGTTTGTACGTTCTCCCTGTGACCTGCGTGGGTTTTCTCCGAGATCTACGGTTTCCTCCCACACTCCAAAGACATACAGGCGTAGGTTAATTGGCTTGGTAAATGCAAAAAAAATTGTCCCTAGTGGGTGTGGGATGGTGTCAATGTGCGGGGATCGCTGGTCGGCATGGACCCGGTGGGCAGAAGGGCCTGTTTCTGCGCTGTATCTCTAAACTAAACTAAAAAAGGAGGTGCACCTGCCTCACCTGGAAGGAATGCTGGGGTCCCTTCCCATCTTCTGCTCTGATCTCTTGCCTTTGTTCCAACGACCTGCCTATTGTAACCGCCCTTCTCTCGAGTCCTCCTCCAACCTGCCACGCTTTGTCCTCTTTTCCAGCTTTTTACTCCTCCCCTACAATCAGTCTGAAAAAGGGTACCGACTCGAAATGTCGCCTACCCATGTTCTCCAGAGATGCTGCCTGACCGCTGAGTTACTCCAGCACTTTCACTATTCTCAGCTTGGGTCTATCAAGATCTGCCGAAATGCATCTTTGGACGGGTCCAATTTCAAACACAAGCTCTTCCAGAAAGAGCTGGTGGAATTTTTAAATGGGACGGGAATCATTTCCACTCCATCACGTAGCTCTGCTCCACCACCCCCCGACAGCTTGTTCCAGGCTCAGCACCCTCTAAACAAAAACTTGCCACATGCATCTCTTTTACATTGTGGCCTCGCCCACCTTAAAGTTATGCCCTCAGTGGCAGAAAGACGAGAGGGCAGAGCTTTAAGGGGATTCTTATTTTTAAGATTTCTTAAACTGAAACTTTTTGTTTGCAATAGGCCCAAATAACATTAATCATACAGCGTGGAAATAGGCCCTTCGGCCCAACTTGCCCACACTGCCCAACATATCCCATCTACACTAGTCCCATCTGCCTGTGTTTGGCCCATATATCCCTCTAAACCTCTCCTATCCATATACTTGTCTAATTGTTTCTTAAATGTTGCAATAGTCCCTGCCTCAACTACATCCTCCGGCAGCTCGTTCCATACACCCAACACCCTTTGTGTGAAAAAGTTCCCCCTCAGGTTCCTAT
The DNA here is from genome assembly GCF_053455715.1 of Rhinoraja longicauda. NCBI lineage: Eukaryota > Metazoa > Chordata > Chondrichthyes > Rajiformes > Arhynchobatidae > Rhinoraja > Rhinoraja longicauda. The sequence continues at coordinate 2,357,592 of NC_135981.1, read as the reverse complement.
TAAATCTTTCCCCCATCGACGTAAACCTATGCCCTCTGGTTCTCGATTCCCCTACCCTGGGCAAGAGACTCGGTGCGTCTAACCGATCTATTCCGACATTCTACCAACTTGAGTGGCTGAATCCAAAATCATCCCTGTACAAGTGTGAGTTCGAGCGAGGAATGGGACTGGATTTCAAATGATACGTGCAATGGGATAGATATCAGCACCTGGGACTGCTGATAGCCTCAGACAGCAGTTCCCTGCCAACGACCAGCCACCAACAACAAAAGCAGCACAACAGGAGGAAATAAATGCAAAAGTCAGTTTAGATACAAGATTTACCAAGCCATCCAGATCTCGCTCAAGGTCAACACCTTCAGTGGTTTGCGATTGCTTGATATCTGCAGAATTAAAATAATAAGACACATCAAGAGCAACCAAGAGAATGATCTGCAGTCTCACTTCAGTCACACTCATGCAACTTTACAGTTGTGGGGCGCTTGTGTATCAGGGATTAAACGTTATTCCCTTTATCATGTGTCTGTACATTGCTGCTGGCTCGATTGTAATCAAGTGTTGCCTTTCCGCTGACTGGTTAGCATGCAACAAAAGCTTTTCACTGCAGTAGCTGCAGGGGCACTGAGGTAACAGCACATCACCTGCTGATCAAAGAGTTCTGTAGCACAGAAACAGGCCCTTCACCCCACGCCATCCATTCACCTTGATGATAGGCCTCAGGCGTCAAGGCTGGGGGCCTGAAAAGCATTGCCAGGAATGGTGGCGGAGGCAGAAACAACAGTGGCGATTAAGAGGCTTTCAGATAGGCAGGCACACGGAAGTGCAGGGAATAGAGGGATATAGATCACGTGCAGGAAGACGAGATCAATTCAGCTGTTCGGCACAAACATTGTGGGCCGAAGGGCCTGTTCCTGGGCTGTACTGCTCTCTGTTCTATAAATCTGAAGGTGGCCCCAACTAGGAATTCCTGCATTGTTATAAACAAGACACAAATGCAGCTTTTGGCTGAAGCCACTAAACTGGAACCCCCTTTGAACATGTCATAAGATCACAAGTCACAGGAGTAGAATTAGGCCATTCGGCCCAACAAGTCTGCTCCGCCATTCAATCATGATTGATCTATTTCCCCCTCCTGCCTTCTCCCCATAACCTTTGACACATGTACTAATCAAGAATCTATCTATCTCTGCCTTAAAAATATCCACTGACTTGTGGCCTCCACAGCCTCCTGTGGCAAAGAATGCTACAGATTCACCACCCTCCGACTAAAGACATTTCTCCTCATCTCCTTCCTAAAAGAACGTCCTTTAATTCTGAGGCTATCACCTCTAGTCCTGGACTTCCACTAGTGGAAACATCCTCTCCACATCCACTCAATCCAAGCCTTTCATTGTTTTGTACGTTTCAATGAGGTGTCAGAGATGGGTTTTCTTTCTACCCTCCCCCCCCAAAAAAAACTATTCTGAATAAAGAATGAATTCTGACCGCAGTGACAGTAATCAAACTGTAAATAAAATGCTCAGTGCATGAAAACTGAATGGACAGTCTTTTTCCCAGGGCAGGGAAACAGAGAACCCGAGGGCATTAGTTTAAAGAGAGAGGGGAAAAAGATGTGTAGGAAAAAAAACTGCAGATGCTGGTTAAAATCGAAGGTAAACACAAAATGCTGGAGTAACTCAGCGGGTCAGGCAGCATCTCAGGGTAGAAGGAATGGGTGACGTTTCGGGTTGAGACCCTTCTTCAGAAGAAGTCTGAAGAAGGGTCTCGACCGGAAACGTCACCCATTCCTTCTCTCCCGAGATGCTGCCTGACCCGCTGAGTTACTCCAGCATTTTGTGTTTACCGAGGGAGAAAAAGATAATAGTAACCGGAGCGGGAAATCTTTCATACAGAGGGTGGAACACATTAAGAAACATGAAAGACCAAAAAGAGGGAAATAGATAGAATGAGATAATGAGAAAGGGAAAGATGAGGGGCTGCAAGGGAGGACTGTCTGTTGGAAGACTGATTTTTCAACCAAATTGGTGAAACCAGTTTAGGGTGTGGGGATGCAGAGGAAGTGATGTGGAAACCAGTGGTTAGCAGCAGGGTTATGGTGTGTGCTTAGACCAGATGGGTCCGAGACTGGATTAAAAGGTGCAAGAAGAGATACACCTGGCGAGACCCAGTGAAAGACTGTCCACGAGTGAAGCTGCTGAGACTTGTTGGTTCAAGCTGTTGGTCTGTTTAAAACGTGAAGGAGGGGGTGGGTGGCTCTGGAATATTTACATAGAACATAGAAGAGTACAGCACAGGAACGGGCCCTTTGGCCCACAATGTCCATGCTGAACATGATGCCAACGAATGAATCTCCTCTGCCTCCACACGATGCCTATGCCTTCACTTCCATGTGCCCATCTACAATCCTCCTAAATGCCACTATCGCAAGGACAAGAGGGCGAATGTTTTCCCAGTGAGAACAATCCCAGTTTGTCCAAACTATCCTGTGGTTAACACCAAGGAATTATTTTAGGTATCAAAAACAATTGTACCAAAAAACATTTTATTCCCTTGCCGACAACACTGCGTTGAAGTTATTTGGCAAAAGTAAGTGGCCAGTGGACAATTGTAGGTGCGGAGTGTGCGGGTTAGGAACGGCAAACAAGAACAACGCAAATGCAGAGACGCAAATGTCAATCTTTGGACTCTTTATTGAAATAATTGCAAAGCGTGCTGCCTCTTCTCTCCTGCCGGTCACTCGCTGGGCTGGTGCTGTCTTTGCATGCGACTCCAACACTACTGACGCCTTTTGTTCCCCCCTCTATCGTGCAGGTGAGCCCCATCTCCCTAGCCCTGCTTGAGGAGGGGGAAAGAAACACGCACACACATCACAAGCCACATAGACATAGACACCACGCACACACACATGCATAACACACACCCCCAACGCAGACACACGTGCACCCACACACAGATACACACATGTGCACACAGACAGGTGCAGACACGCACACAAACAGGTGCAGACATGCACACAAATGTGCGCAGAAACAGAGACACACACACACACCTCATTTAGGTTTCAGACATCAGGTACAACATGCAGGTAGAATCACAAGTGAATTGGTGAACATCTACGCAATCATTCATGGTGACAACACACAGGGGTCTTGAACCCATTTGGTTATGAAATTTGTCAGACCATTTGGTCTGAAGAAGGGTCTCAACCCAAAACCTCACCCATTCCTTCTCTCCTGAGATGCTGCCAGACCTGCTGAGTTACTCCAGCATTTTGTGATATACCAGCATCTGCAGTTATTTTCCTACACTGGTTATGAAATTTGTCCAGTTTACATTTTGTGGAACAGTACTGCAAAAGAACAGGACCATTGGTCCACAATGTCTGTGATGCCAAGACCATCACTTATCTACCTGCGTTTAACACATATCCCTCAGATTTCTGCAAATCCATATGCCTATCCAAAGTAGTTCAAATACCTCTGAGGTATCTGCTTCCATTACCACCCCTGGCAGTTCGTTCCAGTCACTCACCACCCTCTGTGTACAAACCTTGCCCCTCTTTAAACCTTGACCCTCTCACCTTAAAGCTATGCCCTCTCATAATAATTTTTTCCACACTGGGAAACAGATTCTGAATCTACCCTAACTATGCCTCCCAATTTTATATTTTTCGATCAGGTCTTCCTGCAACCTCTGGCAATCCAGAGAAAACAATCCCAGTCTGTCCAACCCCTGTAGCTAATACCCCCTGATCAAGACTCGTTCTGGTAAACCTCCTCTGCACCCTTTCCAAAGCCTCCACACCCTTCCTGGAATAGGGCGACCAGAACTGGTCCCAATACTCCAAATGCAGCCTTAAGTCCTAAAGCACTGCATGATGACATCTTGACTTTTATACTCAACACCCAAACCTCTGAAAGCAAGCATTCCATATGCATTCTTTACCACTGTCTTGAACAGCAGTTTAAATTTATTCTCCATACTGATTATTTAAACTTGAAATCCGTGGAGTCAAAGAGTGAAAGTGTATGGAAACAGGCCCTCGACTTGCCCACAACCACCAACATGTCCCATCTGCACTGGTCCCACCTGGCTGGGTTTGGCCCATATCCTTCTAAACCTGCCCTATCCATCACAGATTAAGAGGCATGAACTATACAAATGGACACTGCAACTTTCAGAAAGATAGGAAAAATCATGTTGTGAACATTCTCACTAAACCTCTAATGTCAAAATTCATCTGTTGACCAAGATACCACTCGTGGTGCTTTGGTGACCATTTCCTCACTTGTGGCATTGTGTCTCTGCTCCTGCCCATGCAGCTTAGTGCTGAAGTGCCTCCAAGCTTTTCTCTAATTCCTCAGATTCCTCTAATCCCACCCTCTCCTTGCAAACTGCCCGACCCCCAGCACTTCCCATCCCTCATCCAAAGCTCTGCTGTCACAAAATTGCTGCCACAAAAATCTGCTCACCAATCACTTGATCTCCATTGGTTTCAAAATGTTCACTCCACCTTCAGATCTCCACAAGACCTCCCCTTAGCTACAGCTGAAGCCCAAAGTGCAACCTTCCTCAAGGCGCCCTGGTCACCTCCACCCCCATCTTGCCAGTTGGGCTCTTTCCTGAGTTGCCCAAGTGCCAACTTCCCATGATTCCCTCCTTAAAAATTCTTCAATCTCTTTCATAATCATCGCAACAATTTAAAAAAGATACAGCATGGAAACAGGTCCTCTGGCCCACCAAGTCCACGCCAACAATCGATCAGCTGTTCTCACCAGTTGTGTTATCTCACATTCTCATCACCAGGTGCAATTTACAGAGGGCCAGTCAACCTACAAACCCGCACGTCTTTGGGACATGGGAGTTAACTGGAGCACCCAGGGGAACCAGGCACCGTCACAGGGAGAACGTGCAAACTCCTTTCTCTTTGCATTGCTAACTTCTCTGTGATAAACCTCAGAGGATTTGTTACTCTCTCCCACATTAAGTTCAGGGCAAAGCAAGCCTGAGCCGACACCAGACATGCAAGAACACAGGCAAAGTTAATGCTGAACGTTAGACTACTTACCGCACTCGGAGTACGGGTTGCCAAACAGGAGCCCAGAATGTGCAGCGTGGACCTTAGGAACACTCAGGCTGTAGGGGTTAGGATGCTCTAATTTAAAAGTTCCACCCTGATGGTTTGAATTGAACCTCAATTCATCAATCTTCTTATTCAGCTTCTGTGAATGGAAATCAAATTATTTATTGGTTGCAGTTTAGTTTAGAGGTACAGTGTGAAAACGGGCCCTTCGGCCTACCGAGTCCGCGCCGACCAGCGATCCCCGCACACTAATACTATCCTACACACATTAGGGACAATTGCTCATTTACACCAAGCCAATTAACCTACAAACCTGTACGTCTTTGGAGTGTGGGAGGAAACCGAAGATCTCGGAGAAAACCCACGCAGGACACGGGGAGAACGTACAAACTCCGCACAGAAAGCACTCGTAGTCAGGATCGAACCTGGGTCTCTGGCGCTGTGAGGAGGTAGCTCTATTGCTACGTCACTGTGCAGTTATTGGCAACAGTAATGCTACCAATACCCCACCTGTGATCAGAAGCTCACCACAGACTCTTAAGCAGAATGCTCTTCGTAAAGCCGGCAGATGAACAAGCAGTGCTCGTGGTCATGTCGAGACAACATCAGACACGAACCTGGTTATGCGACCTCCAATTTCTCATAAAAAAGGTCACAAAGGAACTGCAGATGCTGGATTACAACAGAGCAACTCTGCGGATCAGGTGGCCTCTCTGGAGAACATGGACAGGCAATGTTGCAAAGGTTAGGACCCTTCTTTACACCTGACCCAAAACATCACCTATCCATGACCTCCAGAAATGCTGCCTGACCTGCTGTGTTAATCCAGCACTTCATTTATTTTTTATTGCAAACCAGGATCTGCAGTTCCTGGTGTCTCCAAACTCTATTATTCTGTTTCGCACTCTCCAAGCACCTCAGTTTTCTCTGTCTCCAAAACCTCCCCAACCATCTGACCCTCCCAGGTCTCTGCATTTATTCATGTTCTGGTCTAATGCCTGTTCCGATATTGTAATGTTCTATCATTGATGGCTATAACTTCATCAGAATGCTCCTTAAACTAAGGATTTGCCTCCAACAACCCCATCATCATTCCATCCTAGTAGAAAACACTGCATAATATCTATTCTGATATTCTAATAACCATCTTAACAACAACTAGAGAGCAGTCGTGAACTAACATCTACCTCATTGGAGACCCTTGGACTATATCCATCTCTGATCGGACTTTACTGGCTTTACCTCGCACAAAACATGATTCCAGATGTCAACTTCGCTACATCGACGAGACCAAACGCAGGCTCGGCGATGGTTTCGCTCAACACCTTTGCTCAGTCCGCCTAAACCAACCTGATCTCCCGGTGGCTCAGCACTTCAACTCCCATTCCCACTCCCAGTCTGACCTTTCTGTCATGGGCCTCCTCCAGTGCCATAGTGAGGCCCACCGGAAATTGGAGGAACAGCACCTCATATTTCGCTTGGGCAGCTTACAGCCCAGCGGTATGAACATTGACTTCTCCAACTTTAGATAGTTCCCTCTCTTCCCCTCCCCAGTTCTCCCACTGCCTTCCTGTCTCCCCTATATCCTTTCTTTGTCCCGCCCCCTCCCCTGACATCAGTCTGAAGAAGGGTCTCGACCCGAAACGTCACCCATTCCTTCTCTCCAAGATGCTGCCTGACCTGCTGAGTTACTCCAGCATTTTGTGATTCCCTTTATCATGTGTCTGTACACTGTGGGTGACTTGATTGTAATAATGTATTGTCTTCCTGCTGACTGGTTAGCACGCAACAAAAGCTTCTCACTGTACCTCGGTGCATGTGACAATAAACTAAAAGTGAAAACGTATTGTTTTTCCACTAAATAGTTAGCATGCAACAAAATCTTTTGAGACAATAAACTTAACCCAAACTCACTGGCAAAGATCTGGACACTTGGCCAAGGCTCTCCTTTTTTGACTCAATGTCAAATTTGCTTTGCTAGTAGATTTGGGATGTCCAACCAAGTTAGATGCACCCCCTGGATATTGGAGGTGCCGACAGGGTGCAGTGGTAGAGTTGCTGCCTTATAGCACTTACAGTGCCAGAGAGCAGGGTTTGTGGATTAATTGGCTTGGTGTCAATGTAAAATTGTCCCTAATGTGTGTAGGATAATGTTAATGCGCGGGGATCGCTGGTCGGTGCGGGCTCTTTGGGACGATAGGCCTGTTTCCGCGCAGTACCTCTAACAATAAAACACAGACACAACACTGATGACGAGACTGACAGCACACACCTTGATCTCCTCTTGTAACGCAGTCACCTCTACGTTTCGAAGGTCCACGATGTGGGCTTTGTCTTCCAGCTCGCGTTCAATGCTTGTGTACCTAATCTACAAAAGGAGCAGGAGCATTTCACTTCATTGCAGTGATTCAAAAGGACACAATTGCATCAAATCTTCGACATCCGAGCAGCAGTTCCTTATTCAACAGCACAAGTGCTCTGTCTCTCGGTGTCCTCCACAGCAGTGGAAAGCACAGACACGCCTACATCATCAACCCACTGCCACCACCAGGACAACATAGAAAATAGGTGTAGGGGTAGGCCATTCAGCCCATCGAGCCAGCACTGGCATTCAATATGATCACGGCTGATCATCCAGAATCAGTACCCTGTTCCTGCTTTCTCCCCATATCCCTTGATTCCGTTAGCCCTAAGAGCTAAATCCAACTCTCTCTTGAAAACATCTAGCGAATTGGCATCCACTGCCTTCTGTGGCAGAGAATTCCACAGATTCATAACTCTCTAGGTGAAAACACTTTTCCTCATCTCAGTCCTAAATGGCCTACCCCTTGTTGTTAAACTGTGACCCCTGGTTCTGGACTCCCCCAACATGGGGAACATTTTTCCTGCATCTAGCCTGTCCAATGCCTTAGGAAATTTACACGCCATTAAGGCCAAGATAAGATTTGATATTTTAAAGGTTGATAATTGAAAGGTGCAAGATGGCACGGGAACATGACATCTCTTTATGTACAGGTGTCACGTGCTGTACGCGTTTGATGTTTCAAATAGCACGTTTGTTCCTTTAATACTAAAGCTTGATTTACGCCCCCATATTTTCGGAATAACTCACTCTAATGTTTACTGCTGGCAACATCGTCATGTGTATGTTTAATTTACACGTCTTTGAATGAACCACTGCTTTTCAAGCACGTAACACCCCCCACCCCCCCCACATCCCGCTTGAAACACAAGGTGCCTGAAGAAACGAGCTGTTTTCACACTACAATCGTTGCAACTGAACTGTCCTACTGTGGCGGCACCCGGGGGCTAGGCCACTCCCTTGGTCATTCCACTCGGCACTCAGTGGACGGGAGGGATTAGGTCACTTCCTGGGTCAGTCCCCTTGGGTCAGGTGGTCTGGGACTATAAAGGGTTTGGGTGTGTCGACTCACGTTATTCTTGAGTGCGGTGTTTGATACCACAGGTAATAAAGTTATTAATTACTCACCTGGCATCTGGCCTTCTTCAGTAGGCACCTCAGCGGCGCACAGCGGAACTACAGTGCCTTTGACCGCGAGCTCCTTGCCCTTTACCTTGCGGTCCGCCACTTCCGCTATTTTCTCGAGGGGCGGACTTTCACCGCGTACACGGACCACAAGCCCCTTACTTTCGCTTTCGCCAAGGTGTCCGACCCGTGGTCAGCTCGCCAGCAGCGGCAGCTGGCTTACATCTCGGAATTTACTACCTCCATCCGTTTCATCGGGGGTAAAGACAACCGGGTGGCCGACGCCTTGTCTCGACCCGCTGTCCACGCCGTCCTGCAAGTGGCTGATGGAATCGACTACTCAGCCCTGGCGGCGGCCCAGCTGTCCGATAACGAGATGTCCGCCTACCGTACCGCCGTTTCGGGCCTCAGGTTGGAGGACGTTCCCTGTGGCACTGGGGGCGCGACACTGCTTTGCGATGTGTCCACCGGGCAGCCACGCCCAATCGTGCCTGTTGCCTGGCGACGCCGGGTGTTCGAGGTGCTCCACGGGCTGTCCCACCCTTCCATTCGGGCGACGACGACCCTCGTGGCTTCCCGTTTCGTTTGGCACGGGTTACGCAAGCAGGTTGGGCATTGGGTGCGCACCTGCATCCCGTGCCAAACCTCAAAGGTACAGCGGCATGTGCGTGCGCCGCTCCAGGAGTTCCCCGTCCCTCGCCACCATTTTGACCACATCCATGTGGACATCGTGGGGCCGCTGCCGCCTTCTCGGGGTTTCACCTACCTCCTGACAATGGTGGACCGTTTCACGCGGTGGCCGGAGGCAGTTCCACTGCCGGACACGTGTGCCTCTACTTGTGCCCGTGCCTTGGCGGCAAATTGGATTGCCAGATTTGGGGTTCCGCTCCATATTACGTCCGACAGGGGGCCACAATTCACCTCCGAGCTGTGGTCATCCATGGCCCAACTGCTGGGGGTTAACCTGCACCGCACCACAGCGTACCATCCGCAGGCGAACGGCCTGGTGGAGCGTTTCCACCGCCAGCTCAAGGCCGCTCTGAAGGCCCGGCTCGTTGGCCCGGACTGGGTTGACGCGTTGCCGTGGGTTTTACTGGGTGTCCGCACCGCCTCCAAGGAGGACTTGGCCACCTCCTCGGCGGAATTGGTTTACGGGGCTCCGTTGACGGTGCCCGGAGAGTTCGCTCCCCCCGCCCAGGGTCAGGCAGAACAGCCCTCAGCCGCCCTGCAACGCCTTCGGGAGACGGTGGGCTCGCTGGCGCCAGTGCCGACGTCTCGCCACGGTTCGGTCACATGTCCCTTCCGCCCTGCAGGACTGTCCTTTTGTGTTCCTGCGTCGGGATGCCCACCGGCCACCCCTTCAGCGGCCTTATGAGGGACCGTTCAAAGTGCTTGAGCGGGGCTCTGCCACCTTCGTGTTGGACATGGGGGGTCGTCCTGAGACGGTCTCTCTTTCACGGCTGAAGCCGGCGCATGTGGACATTAGCCAGCCGGTGCTACTGGCGCAGCCTCGCCCTCGGGGTCGTCCCGTGTCCCGGCCCTTACCCCCGAAGTTCCCGCGGGTGCCTTCCCCTGGCGGGGTGGTTCTGCTTCCTGCGCCCGCCGTGGCGCGCACACGGGCTGGCCGTTTCGTCCGTCCCCCTGTCCGTTTCGTGCCTTCGGTTCTTGGGGGGGGGGGGTCCTGTGGCGGCACCCGGGGGCTAGGCCACTCCCTTGGTCATTCCACTCGGCACTCAGTGGACGGGAGGGATTAGGTCACTTCCTGGGTCAGTCCCCTTGGGTCAGGTGGTCTGGGACTATAAAGGGTTTGGGTGTGTCGACTCACGTTATTCTTGAGTGCGGTGTTTGATACCACAGGTAATAAAGTTATTAATTACTCACCTGGCGTCTGGCCTGATTACCGCGGTGACCGCACCCACTACACTACCATCAGCGAGAGAGCGGTCCTGACCTCCCGTCTACCTGATTGGAACTTTGAACTTTCTTTAATTAGACCTCCTCAGACTTCAATGTTTTATCTTTGCATTAAATGTTGTACCTTTTATCCTTTATCTTTGACCTGTCGACAGCTTGGCTGTATTCAAGCATTGTCTTTTTTTAACTAGTTGGCACGCAAATAAAAGCTTTTCATTGTATCTCGGTACACGTGACAATAATAAACTAAACTCTTGTATTTGTGTACGATTGTGCTATGTATGGTATCATTTTACAGGATTGTATGCAAAACAAAGAATTTCTGTATCGAGGCACAAGTCTGGCACGGTGGCACAGTGGCAAAGATGCTGCCTTACAGCGCAAGAGACCCAAGTTTGATCCTGACTGTGTGTGCTGTCTGTACGGAGTTTGTACCTTCTCCCTGTGCTCCGGTTTCCTCTCAAATTCAAAAGACGTGCAGGTTTGTAGGTCAATTAGCTTCTGCAAATTCTCCCTAGTACGTAGGATAGACAATAGGTGCAGGAGTAGGCCATTCGGCCCTTCGAGCCAGCACCGCAAGGCAATATGAGCATGGCTGATCATCCACAATCAGTACATCGTTCCTGCCCTCTCCCCATACCCCCTGACTCCGCTAGAACTAGTGTATGGGTGACCACTGGTTGGCATGGACTCGGTGGGCTGAAGGGCCTGTTTTCACGTCTATCTCTAAACTCAGCTAAACATAGGACAATAAAGTATTACGGACTATTGAATGTTTTGATTAATGTTCTCACAAGTGCACATGCTTGGCCCTGCTAAAACCCATCTTCCTCTCTGACTACTTCTGAATCGCACTCCTTGACCAAATTTTCTGGTCATGGGTTGAACAACTTCTGATGCTGTTCAATGTCAAACTTTGCTTTACTGTTGAGTACCGGAGAATCATTGACCTCGTTAAAAAGTGTTATTGATGGTACTCAATCCTGGAGAAACACTGGCAACTCATGAACAAACAACATAAAACCAATGAAATACAAAGGATTAATCACCTTCTGACAGTTCCCAAGGACAGTTGCACCTGTGCATTTTAATAAGATTTATAAAATCTAATCTAAATCCAAAATCACAACATGCCCAATCATTCCCAGTGGACCTGCACTTTTATTAGTGTTGAAATGAGTCCTTCTTGTTACTTTCAGTCAATGTCAAAGTAAGTACTTGGAGTCGTAGAGTGATACAGTGTGGAAACAGACCCTTCAGCCCAACGCCCAAACAGGCCAACACGTCCAAGCTAACTAGTCCCACCTGCCCACATTTGGCCCATATCCCTCCAAACCTGTCCGATCCATATATCTGTCTAACGGTTTCTTAAATATTGGGATAGTCCCTGCCACAACTACCTCCTCTGGCAGCTCGCTCCATACACCCACCACCCTTTGTGTGAAAAAGGTACCCGTCAGATTCCTGTTGAATCATTTCCCCTTCACCTTAAACCTATGTCCTCTTGTCCTTGATTCCCCTACTTTGGGCAAGAGACTGTACATTTACCTGATCTATTCCTCTCATGATTTTATACACCTCAATAAGATCACCCCTCATCCTCCTGCAGTCCATGGAATAGAGACCCAGTCTACTCAACCTCTCCCTATAGATCAGACCCCCTAGTCCTGGCAACATCCTCGTAAATCTTCTCTGCACCCTTTCCAACTTAAAACACTTTCTTACCTTGTGACTATTGATGGAAAGATACAGCACGGAAATAGGCCCTTCGGCCCATTGAGCCCACGCCAACCATCGATCAGTTCCGTGTTACCCCACTTTCACATCCACTCCCTACATTGTAAGAACAATTTACAGAGGGCCAATAAACCCACACATCATTGGGATATGGAAGGAAACCGGAGCACCCGGAGAAAACCCACGCGGTCACAGGGAGAATGTAGTAACTCCGTACGGACAGCACCCGTGGTCAGGATCGAACCCGGGTCTCTGGCGCTGTGAGGCAGTAACTCTACCGCTGTGAAACTCATTGTGTCACCTCGGTTGACGTTTACACTGCAGTTATTTTGACTCCAAATGTACAGTTTACTTATAACTATTAAAATAAACAATTTATTCATCTTCAACTTGCGGGTATCATTGATAAGGCCGCTATTTAATACGTGTCCCTTATTGGCCCGGAGAAGGGGTCGGTGGGGGTGGTCAACATCCTTGACCAGCGCTGATGGGGAGGGAGTTAAAGGATTTAATTCCAGACACAATGACGTAACGGTGAGACATTTCCACGGCACGATGGCGTGTCTATTTAGTTTAGTTTAGAGATACAGTGGGGACATTGAGTCCACCCCGCCCAGCGATCCCCGTACACTAACACTATCCTACACACTAGCGACAATTTACAATTTTTACCGAAGCCAATTAACCTACAAATCTGTACGTCTTTGTAGTTTGGGAGGAAACCGGAGTGCCCGGGGGAAACCCACACAGTCACTCGGACGTTGCAAGTAGTTGCACCCCATGTGGGCAGTCTGGCGGTGCGGGGTGGTGCCTCTTTCTCTTCTGGAGAGAGCCTGGCACAGAGTTGTGATCAATGGGACCGTGAATGGCGGCCAGCCCATTCAGGCAGCTCGTTCAAAGCCTCGCTGTGCAAACCACACGAAGCACTTGGCCCAATGCGAGGTTCGAAAATGTTCAAAAACTCACGAGAGGGAAAAGCAATTCCCACCGGCCACTGGATCAACAACCGGGGGCAAAAATTTCAGGTAAGCCTCAAAGAACAGAGGAGGACCAAGGAAAAGTTTATCAATTCAAAGCGTGGCTGGGATCTGGAGCACATTGTTTGAAGGACGACAGCTGCAAGATTAAAAAAGAACGGACAAAAATAAAATGGCTGACGATGGCAAATGTGTAAGGCATCCAGTACTAGGATTGGAGATGAGGTCATGAGTGATAGGAATAGAATTAGGCCATTCGGCCCATCAAGTCTACTCCGCCATTCAATCATGGCTGATCTATCTCTCCCTCCTAACCCCATTCTCCTGCCTTCTCCCCATAACCCCATTCTTCTCCCCATAGGTTGGGGAGAAACCAATTAGAAAAAACTCTTCTAAAGGAGCATGAATATGAACGGGCTGAATGGCCACATTCTGTGCCTCGGGACTGCATCCGCTCTTGTGAACATTTGTCTTATGGACAAGTACACCACTAACCAGCGTGAACTCAGCATCTTGTTTGTAAATCGTCACTCACCACAGCCTCCAACCTGTCCCCATGCTTTGTCCTTATTTCAGCTAACTCAGTCCCCGGATGTTGCATTGTCAACCCCACTGAACTCGCTTCTCCTCATGGGGCAGAAAGCACAGGGTAAAGAGACAAAGACCAGCACACAGTTTGTAGAGTACACGCTTACAATGCTACAAACAGCCACTGAAGGAGCACGTGCAAACCTATTGCAAGATTGGTCATTTTTAAGGTGTAGGGAAAAAAAACCTGCAGATGCTAGTTAAAATCGAAGGGAGACACAAAATGCTGGAGTAACTCAGCGGGTCAGGCAGCATCTCTGGAGAACATGGATAGGTGGCGTTTCACAGAGTGCTGGAGTAACTCAGCTGGTCAGGCAGCATCTCTGGAGAACATGGATAGGTGATGTTTCACAGAGTGCTGGAGTAACTCAGCAGGTCAGGCAGCATCTCCGGAGAACATGGATAGGTGGCATTTCACAGAGTGCTGGAGTAACTCAGCGGGTCAGGCAGCATCTCTGGAGAACATGGACAGGTGACGTTTCACAGAGTGCGGGAGTAACTCAACGGGACAGGCAGCATCTGCGGAGAGAAGGAATGGGTGACGTTTCGGGTCGAGACCCTTCTTCAGACTGATGTCAGGGGTGGGGGTTGTTCCTACGCTACATCACTCTCTGACTATAACGAGATGGCACCACCACTGGGTACAAGAGGCTTCAGGAGGTTTCAAAGCTACAGAAAATGCCGAAGAATAAAATTCTTCCCATTTTGAAATCACGCAGCACAGAAAGAAATACATTCTTGGCCGTATAGGGGGGTGGGATGGAGGGAATTTAATTTTTTTTTAATGAAAAAAGATATCCAGCACGGAAACAGGCCCTTTAAGCCAACTGTCGACATCAACAATTGAGCGCCCTTGCACACTAATTCTATGGTAATCTGTTTTCCCCCCAGAATCGACCACTACCCTGCATCCTTGGGGCAATTTAGGCAGCCCAATTAACTTACTGACACGCATGTCTTTGGGTTGTGGGAGGAAACCAGAGCACCCGGGGGAAACCCACGTGGTCACAGCTCCACACAGGCAGCACTGAAGGTCAGGATTGAACCTGGGCCACTGTAGTTGTGAGGCAGTCGCATTCCTAGCTGTGACACCCATGGTTGTGGTATTTGCAGGTGTGCAGCCCAAGTCCCAAAATGGTTCAGGCATGGCACAGAGAACGAGAGATACTAGAGTAATAAGATGAAGGGTCTCGACCATCAGTCTGAAGAAGGGTCTCGACCCGAAACGTCGCCCATTCCGTCTCTCCTGAGATGCTGCCTGACCTGCTGAGTTACTCCAGCATTTTGTGAATAAATACCTTTGATATGTACCAGCATCTGCAGTTATTTTCTTAGAGTAATAAGATGAACCACTCCGTTGAAATCGCCTATACTGAAGTGTAGTACGCAAAGGAGTGGAACGGCTGCCATTTTAGTAGGCAAAACCCGCCGTTCGCTATGCCTCTCGCAGTGTAATCAGTGTTTTGGGGGAACAGTATGTTTGATGATACCATTAAAATGCAGAATATATCTCATCCATCAACTCACAGATTTTTGTTATTTTTCTTTTCAAATGTCCCTGCAAGTTTCTGCCTACTAAAATGGCGCTGTGACTTACTACAGTTTTTAGGGTCGAGTGGTCTATCTTGCTCTGCTCTATTATCTTTGCAGCGAACTGACAGAGCTATGCAATACTGCAGTACCAGGCTGCTGCATAAGGGGTCCTCAGTGAGCTAAGTACCACAGCTACAACGTTAACACAAGACACAAAATGCTGGAGTAACTCAGCGGGTCAGGCGAAAGATGTCAGACTGGAGTAAAGGCATAGGTGAAATTTCAGGTTGAGATACTTTGTCAGACTGGATTAAAACAGTATTTCAGCACAGCTGTCTATTCACACAGACACACATGCAGTCACAAACACACACAGGCATTAAAATCTGTCCTGTTATTTTGAATCCTCGAAATCCTAACCTGGCCAATTTACCCAAGATAATGTACTGAAATTTGTAGTCGTGCTTCACACTTAAGGCAACTTATTTGAAACAATTAATTAAGTCTTTCTCTTTCCCCTGATCATTCCACTATGAAGAGGGTCCCGACCCAAAACGCCACCTATCCTTTTTCCTCCAAAGATGCTGCCTGACCCGCTGAGTTACTCCAGCTTTTTGTGTCTCTCTTTAGTATAAACCAGTTCCTTGTTTCTACATTTTTCCATTTCTCTACCTGTCTCTGCATTTTCCGTGATCTCAACAATCTCCTTGAATGGAAAGCTGCATTTGTTCTTGTCTTCCTGTTGCACAGAAAACAGATACCAGATTTTAATTTTGGAAATGCAAGAAAGAGCTTACGACAAAATGTTTTCATACAATCAAAAGTAATTCAGCAAGTTGGGAGGCAGGGAGAGGAGGTCAGAGGTCTCACTAAATCTTCCCACGAGGTGGCAGATGCCAAGACTGACACTGGCTGTGTCAATGGCAAAGTTGGTCACAGAACCTAAACACTAGTTCCACGTTAGTTCTCGCTCCAATTGAATTTAGAATAGATGGTGGCAACAAATTCTGGATCCATTCCATTTTTAGTTTAGAGATACAGTGCGGAAACAGGCCCTTTGGCCCACCAAGTCTGCACGGACCATCAATCACCCGTTCACACTAGTTTAGTTTAGGGATACAGTGCGGAAACAAGTCCTTTGGGCCACCGAGTCCCTGCCGACCTGCGATCCTCGCACACTAATACTATTCTACACATACTTGGAACAATTTACAATATTACCGAAGCCAATTAACCTACAAACGTGCACACCTTTGGAGTGTGGGAGGAAACCGGAGATCCCGGAGAAAATGCACGCGGTCAAGGGGAGAGCGTACAAACTCCGTACAGACAGCACCCGAAGTCAGGATTGAACCCGGGTTTCTGGTGCTGAATCGCAGGGACTCTACCGCTGCGCCACCGTGCCGCAGGTTATGGCAACACGGTATAAAAGTATACCATGTTTTGGTAATCTCTGACATTTCAGTTTAGTTTAGAGATTCAGCATGAAAGCAGTCTATTTAGCCCATAGAATCCGTACCGATAGAACCTGTTCACTAGTTCTATGCTGTCCCACTTTCTCCTCCATTTGCTACATAGTAGGGGCAATTTGCAGAGGCAAACACGCTGTCTTTGGGATGTGGGTGGAAACCGGAGCACCCATTGGAATCCCACGTGGTCCAATGATACTTTATTGTCACATATCGAGGACAAATCTGACCAAAGTGGGCCCACTGGTTGAGGCACATTCGCAGCTGCCACGACGGGTACAAGTAGCACAGGAAAGGCTCCCCTTTCATGCGTGGCAAGGCCAGGGTTTCCAATATTAATGTGTGGAAGAATTTACTCTCCACTGGCCTCTCTATTCTTCAGTGTAAACACTGAAGCCCAAAATTAGCATATAATAAAATCACCTGAAAACTTTGTAATTAACAGCAGCAGTCCTGACATCTTGGACATGATATTGCAAGCAAGTCCCAGAATTGGCACTTACTGAACATCTATCTATAGATGTTACTACAATTTCATCATGCATATAAAGGGCATGTTTAAAATAAAACTGGACTGTGCTCTCAGGTAGGCTGCTTACTCTCATGCAAAGATCCTAGCAACCTACCAATAATGCTTTCAACTTGTCGATCTGTTTATGCAGTCTCTGGCACTCCTTGTACTTTTGTACATAGCAAGACTTTCCTGTCAGCAGTTTAGTCTTTAAACTTGCAATCTCCTTCTGGATGTGATGGTCTGCAGTGGAACCCCCCTCAGCACAAGCCTATAAGCATAACAGACACACATGGATACATAACGGCAGTCTCAGGAGGGCTTCTATAGACAACGTGTTGTGTGTGGCATTGCGGAGTCTCGAGGCTCAGCCAAAAGGTGTATGGTTTAATGTGGATAGACACAAAATGCTGGAGTAACTCAGCTGGACAGGCAGCATCTCTGGAGAGAAGGAAAGGGTGACGTTTCAGTGTGAAGACCCTTCTTCAATGTGGAACTTACTGGCGCACTCTCTTGCCTGCATGACACACCCGAGTTCATGCTATACGGACACTCCCCAACTTAGGCAATAGGCCACTTACCTAAACAATTCAGTACTCAGTTCCCAGTGCAATCAAGGCAGATTGTAATTCCCACCATGCTGTACGATCGGATCGCTCAAGTTCACATCGGCAACAAGCCGGCAATGGCGGCAGTACTTACCCAGAAGGCCGCGCGCTGCGGAAAGTGCCCTGGACACAACTGGGCACCACTGAGACTGTGTCAGGGGTTGTGGGGAGAGGGCAGGAGAATGGGGTTGAGAGGGAAAGATAGATCAGCCATGATTGAATGGCAGAGTAGACTTGATGGACCAAATGGCCTAATTCTGCTCCTATCACTTATGACCTAAACGATCTCAGCGAGTTATTTCAGGCAGGGGAGGGGGATGGCGATTTTGACCAAAGTCTGACATGTGTGGGTTCAAAGAACGTTACCCTTAGGCAAGCCATGGAGTGACTGTGTGTAGGCGAGATCATATATTACACAAACACTTTACGTTACTTCCTGAGTTTCCAGATATGACCCCCTAGAGTAGTTTAATGCCCCAATTTTGGCCCAAGGGTTTTAGTTTAGTTTAGAAATACAGCACGGAAAAAGGCCCTTCGGCCCACCAAATGTGCACCGACCGGCGATCACCCTGTACACTTGCACTATCCTACACACACTTGGGACAATTTACAATCTGTACTGAAGCTAATTAACCTACAAACCGAGTCCTTGGAGTGTGGAAGGAAACTGGAGCATCTGGAGAAAACACACGGTCACAGGGAGAATGTACAAACTCCGTACAGACAGCACCCGTAGTCGGTATCACAAAATGCTGGAGTAACTCAGCAGGTCAGGCAGCATCTAGGAGAGAGGGAATGAGTGAAGTTTCGGGTCAAGACGCTTCTTCAGACTTACAGTCTGAAGAAGGGTCTCGACCCGAAACGTCACTTTAAGGATAGCGGAGTCAGGGGATATGGGGAGAAGGCAGGAACGGGGTACTGATTGTGAATGATCAGCCATGATCACATTGAATGGGGTGCTGGCTCGAAGGGCCGAATGGCCTACTCCTGCACCTATTGCCTATTGGAAGAAGGAATGAGTGACGTTTCGGGTCGAGACTGGTCTCGACCCAAAACGTCATCCATTCCTTCTCTCCTGAGATGCTGCCTGACCCGCTGAGTTACTCCAGCATTTTGTGCCTACATTTATCTTACAAACTCTGTGAATTAAAAAAAGCTGGAATGCTCATATCTTTAGCAGACATGCATTATAGTTCTGTAGGTAGGAAAATAACAATGAATAAGATTAATGGTTTACAAGATTTTTTTAATATATCACTTTATGTGACAACGTCTGGTCACGTGTGTGACATTTTGGTTCACTGTCCAAGGAATGGCCCACAAACAGATCGTTTGTGTATGACCAGCACGATGAAACCAAACCATGACATCACAGGGTGGAGATGCCGAGTTCACGGTGGAAAGGCAGGAATCAATGCCACCTGAAACTTGTGCACTTGGGAAGCCACCCAACGTGGCAACAAGCAGAATACAAGGCTATCAAATGATAACTTCAATTGGTAACTGCATTTGAACTAAGAATCCAACACAACACCAATGTGGATAAGACAGGGAAATAAATCATAGTACATAAATTTATATTATGCTCCGCTTTTACCACCTAGAGTTTGGAGAAAGTTCTATATAAAGTCAAGATATGTCAAGATATTCACTTGATATGGACACAAAGTGGGTCAGGCAGCATCTCTGGAGAACATGGACAGGTGACGTTTCAGGTAGGGACCATTCTTCGGACCTGAAACATCACCTAGCCACTTTTTCCCCAGAGATGCTGCCTGACCTGCTGAATTACTCCAGCACATTGTGTCCTTTTGTGTAAACCAGCCTCTGCAGTTCCTGTTTGAACATTCACTAGACACGGCAGGAAATTGGCTAAGACTGGACCGCACAGTATCAGTCTTAATCAATCAACAAGATTTCTTAAAAGACGTTCTCTTGACTTAGAATCACATGCACGATACCACAGACCAACTGAAGTTGAACTTATTTTAAGATTGCAAACTTACTTACTGATTTTTCGTAGCCACGCACTTGGCAGTTCATCAACCTAGCCCAAAATACATTTTGAGCTGCAACTAAATGATGGATTCAGTGATATCATGAAAAAGCTCACAGCGTCACACAGCAAGTGTGTCTCGGACCGGTGCTGGAAACTATTTTGAGCACGCCGCGGGTTAGACAGTGAGAGGAAATGAAAAAATCCCTCATGTGGCTTACCAGAAGTAGATTCTTCAGCAAACAGACATAAATCTATGATATCAGCCACACAGCAAGTAACGTGTTGGCTTCAGAAGCAAGGCTGTGCATGTAATATGAACCAACAGAACAACATACCTGCAGGAATTGCAGGTTCACACATCAATAAAAGCCCATCTATTGGTGAGTGTTGTGTATCTTGCAGTCCTTTTTCAAAGGTAGTCCATCAGGGTCAAGGATGACCTGCTTCCACTCCTGAGCCTGATGTATATTTTGACATATATATTTTGACTGGTATATTTTACGCATTCTGAGCAAGTACTAATGGTTGGTGCCAGTGGATGCTAAGTGCTCCTGATGCTGCAAGTGTTTGGCCTCTATGTGCTGCAATTGCTGACATACTCAGTGTGAAGAAGCACTAACCTGATCAGGTCTGAAAAAAGGTCACCTATTTCTTTTCTCCAGAGATGCTGCCTGACCCGCTGAGTTACTCCAGCTTTTTGTGTCTATCTTTGGTTTAAACCAGCATCTGCAGTTCCTTCCTACACATATATTCAGTGCCAATCTTGGAATCACCTACTCCATTTCGAGTGGTTCAGGGACTAGGATTCCCATGAGTTGAAGACAACGTTAGCAATTTTATCAGGAGGCTTTGAGAACATCCTGGATGTGTTTTCTGTCTACCTGGGATCTCCCTACCACATTAAACATCAGAGCAGGGTGTCAATTTCAAGATAGACACAAAGTGCTGCATGTTCCCAATGTTGGGGGAGTCCAGAACAAGGGGCCACAGTTTAAGAATAAGGGGTAGGCCATTTAGAACTGAGATGAGGAAAAACGTTTTCAGTCAGAGAGTTGTGAATCTGTGGAATTCTCTGCCTCAGAAGGCAGTGGAGGCCAATTCTCTGAATGCATTCAAGAGAGAGCTAGATAGAGGTCTTAAGGATAGCGGAGTCAGGGGGTATGGGGAGAAGGCAGGAACGGGGTACTGATTGAGAATGATCAGCCATGATCACATTGAATGGCGGTGCTGGATCGAAGGACCGAATGGCCTCCTCCTGCACCTATTGTCTATTGTAACTCAGTGGGTCAGGCAGCTTCTGAGAAAATGGACAGATGACGCTTTGGGTCGGGACCAGTCGGATTGTTGGTGGGGGGGGGGGGGGGGGGGGGGGGGGTGGTGGAATGGGAGAAGAATCTAGGAGCATAAAAAAACTAGGATAAATCGACAAATCGGGCCGTCTACAGATGACCCAAGGCGTGGAGGTTCCCTGATAGGCTGTTTGTTGGGTGTAGACAGCATGAGCACAAGAGGGTTGCAGTGTGTCAATTGTGGAACCGGTTAGTGCACCTTTAGAGGAGAAAGGGGAGGAAAGGTGGTGGTGGGGGGGGAGGGAGGGGCGGGGGAGGGGGGGGGGGCGGGGAGGGCAGTGTTTGAAGTTAGCTAAAATGAGAGAATTCAACATTTACACTGCTGGATTGCAAGCTACGACTGAAGAAGGGTCTCGACCCGAAACGTCACCCATTCCTTCTCTCCTGAGATGCTGCCTGACCCGCTGAGTTACTCCAGCTTTTTGTGATACCATTGCCAGTGAGGCTACATATTGGAGGAACAGCACCTCTTATTTTGCTAGGGTAGCTTGCAATCCAGCAGTGTAAATGTTGAATTCTCTCATTTTAGCTAACTTCAAACACTGCCCTCCCCGCCCCCCCCCCCTCCCCGCCCCTCCCTCCCCCCCACCACCACCTTTCCTCCCCTTTCTCCTCTAAAGGTGCACTAACCGGTTCCACAATTGACACACTGCAACCCTCTTGTGCTCATGCTGTCTACACCCAACAAACAGCCTATCAGGGAACCTCCACGCCTTGGGTCATCTGTAGACGGCCCGATTTGTCGATTTATCCTAGTTGAAGAAGGGTCTCGACCCGAAACGTCACCCATTCCTTCTCTCCTGAGATGCTGCCTGACCCGCTGAGTTACTCCAGCTTTTTGTGATACCTTCGATTTGTACCAGCATCTGCAGTTATTTTCCTACACTCACTGGCAATGGAGGAGGCCCAGGTCAGAAAGATCAGAGTGGGAATGGGAAGGGGAGCTAAAGTGGTTAGCATTTGGGAGATCCAGTAGGCCTTGGCAGACAGCACACGAGTGTTCGGCGAAACCATCGCCGAGTCTACGATTTGTCTCACTCGATGCTGCAGATGAGGTTCCAGGAAGTGCATGTGAACCTCTGCCTCACCTGGAGGGACTGTCGGGGTCTCTGGACGGAGGCGGTTCGGGTAGGAAGGGATGAGGGAATCAAGGAGGTGTGGTGGGGGCAGTCTCTGCGGAGGGCAGAAAGGGGCGGAGATGTGAAGTTGTGATACGTGGTGGGATCACATTGGAGGTGACGGAATTGTCAGAAGATGGTGCGTTGGATGTGGAGGCTGGTGGGATGAAAGGCAGGGACCAGGGGACTCTGTCCTTGGTGCATCTGAGGGGGACAGGAAGTGAGAGCAGAACTGCGAGACACAGAAGAGTTGTGGGTCAGAGACCCATCTACAACGGCTGGGGGTGGGGGGAGGATCCACCTTCACTAAAGAACGAGGACATCTCGAATGCCCTCATATGGAAAACCTCATCTTGGGAGCAGATGCTGTGGAACTTGGTGGCAGCCATAAGAATTGAATCTGAGGAAGGGTCTCAACCCAAAACGTCACCCATTCCTTCTCTCCAGAGATGCTGCCTGACCTGCTGAGTTACTCCAGCACTTTTTGTCTATCTTCGGTGTAAAACCAGCATCTGCAGTTCCTTCCTCCACACAAGAATTGTCTGGCCTTCTAGTGGAGCAGACCAACCACAAATTACATCCCCGACCTTGACCGGACGGAATGCTGGCATCTGACGATGGATTTGGAGAACGTTGTTCAGGCAGGTTTGGAGGAGCCATGCCTTTGCCTTGAGATACCTGCTATTGCCTAGGTGTTTTGCTACAGTATGCAGGATCCCCCGATACTCGACAGCCTACGAGAGCGGACCTCCATTCTTGAACTCTCTTTCCGTTAGTTATTGCGCACGACAGTGTGGAACAGTCACTTGGATGTGCAGAGAATGGAAGGATATGGGAAATTAGATTAGTTCATTTTGGCATCGTGTTCGGCACAGACACTGTGGGCCCAAGGGCCTGTTCCTGTGCTGTACTTTTCTAAGGTTCCCTTGATTCTCATGCTGTCCACACACACACACACACACACACACTTGGGGCAATTTACTATCGCAAATTGGCCTAGTAACTAGCACACCTATTGATGTGTGGCAGGACGTCTGGTTACCTGGGAGATGGGCACAGCAGTGCAGTAGAGCTGCTGCCTCACCGCGCCAGAGACTCAGGATCAATTCTGACAAAGGATGCTGTCTGCATGGAGTTCGTATGTTCTCCGTGACTGCGTGTGCTTTCCCTGGGTGCCCTGGTTTCATTTATACATGTCAAAGACGTGCAAGCTTGTAGGTTAACTGACTTCAGTAAAAATTGTAAATTGTCCCTAGTGTGTGGTGTGCGCTAGTGTAACAGGGATCGCTGGTTGGCACGGACTCGGTGGGCCGAAGGGCCTGTTTCCTCAACTAAATCTGTATCTCTACACTAAACTAAACGTGCAAGTTAATTGGCTTAGGTAAAAATTGCAAATTGTCCCTAGTGTGTCGGATAGCGTTAGTGTACAGGGATTGCTGGTCAGGTCAGACTCGGTAGGCAGAAGGGCCTATTTCTGCGCTGTCTCTCTCTCATCTAATCTCCTAAAGCTACATAGAGAGAGATTGGACAAACTACACAGTTATGAATCTGCTCGCATGTACAGTTCTGGAACAGTATAAAAGCGCGAGAAAAATGAATGCAAGGAGTTGTTACCAGATCTTCGAGGAGATTGGATACTTTCAGTGAACTCTTGAAATAGGCCCTTCTGCCTACCGAGTCTGAGCTGAGCTGACCAATCTCAAGTAGCGGCGCCTAACGGCTGCGGCTCGCTAGCAGTCTGTTCGTCTTTTTTCCCTTTTTTTTTTTGTTGTGTGTCGGTGTTGGGATGGGTTTTTTTTTTTTTTTGGTTGTGTATGTGTGGGGGGTGGTGGTGTGGGTGTGGGGGGTGGTGGTGTGGGTGGGGGAAACCTTTCTCTTTTAGGTCTCTTCCGAGCGGGGTGCTGCTCGGCCGCGGGGCCTTCCATCGCCCGGTGCGGCTCGGCTGCGGGGCCTAACATCGCTGGTGCGGCTCGGCCGCTGGACTTAACAGTGCCCGGTGCGGCTCGGCCGCGGGGCCTAACATCGCTGGTGCGGCTCGGCCGCTGGACTTAACAGTGCCCGTGCCGCGGGGCCTAACATCGCCCGGCGTGGTTCGGCCGCGTGACTTTTCATCGCTGGTGCGGCTCGGCCGCTGGACTTAACATCGCCCGGTGCGGCTTGGCCGCGGGGCCTTCCATCGCCCGGTGCGGCTCGGACTTAACAGTGCCCGGTGCGTCTCGGCCGCGGGGCCTAACATCGCCCGGCGCGGCTCGGCCGCGGGACTTTTCATTGCTGGTGCGGCTCGGCTGCTGGACTTAACATTGCCCGGTGCGGCTTGGCCGCGGGGCCTTCCATCGCCCGGTGCGGCTTGGCCGCGGGGCCTTCCATCGCCCGGTGCGGCTCGGCCGCGGGACTTAGCTGCGCACGGCTCGGTCGCGGGGCCTTCCATCGCCCGGTTCGGCCGCGAGACGTCTCAGCGCCCGGTGCGACTCGGCCGCGGGGACTTCCATCCCCTTGCGGGGACTGTGCGGGTCGTTCGGGGACGAGCTGTCTGTCCGTGGGCGTGGGGAAGAGAGTGGAAGTTTTGTTGCCTCCATCACAGTGAGGGGGTGTTTGGAGTCACTGTGATGGACGTTTGTGTTGGGGTTATGTGTCTTGTGTTCTTTTTTGTGTATGACTGCTATGTAGTTTCGTTCGGTACCTTGGTACCGAATGACAAATAAATAAAGCTCTGTTGATTTCCTTTTACAGCCACATTAACCAACTAGTGTGTTGTGGACATATTTGGAAGTAGTTTTCCGGCATCATTACCTCCTTCTTCAAAAAGATTTGGTCGACCGTTTCAAACTTGCTTTTCCAGTGCTGGATCTCCTGCTGGGCCTCAGACAGCTTCTGCTCACTCTGCTGCTGGCTGGCCTGTGCTGCTCTCAGCTCCTCCCTGGTCTCAACTTGTTGCTGCTGGGACTCCTGGACTTTCTCCTCCATCTCCTTCAGGCACTGCTGGAGCTTCTCCACCTGCTCCTGGAGCTGTCGGTGCCAACAAGAAAATAGGTCACCAGTCATAGGAGCAGAATTAGGACATTCGGCCCATCGAGTCTACTCCGCCATGCAATCTTTCCCTCCCAACCCCAATTCTCCTGCCTTCTCCACACAACCCTGCCTTCATACAGAAACGTATAAAATTATAAAAGGACTGGACAAGATAGACGCAGGAAAAATGTTCCCAATGTTGGAGTCCAGAACCACGGGACACAGTCTCATTTAAAACTGAGACGAGAAAAAACTTTTTCACCCAGGGAGTTGTGAATTTGTGGAATTCTCTGTCACAGAGGGCAGTGGAGGCCAATTCACTGGATGAATTTAAAAGAGAGCTCTAGGGGCTAGCGGAATCAAGGGATATGAGGAGAAGGCAGGCACGGGTTACTGATTGTGGATGATCAGCCATGATGACAATGAATGGCGGTGCTGGCTCGAAGGGCCAAATGGCCTCCTCCTGCACCTATTTTCCGTTTCTATGTTTTTTTTAACCCGACAACCTTACGAACCAAGAACCTGTCAATCTCCATGTTAAAAATACCCAATGACTTGGCCTCCACAGCCGTCTGTGGCAATGAATTCCACAGATTCACCTCACTCCGACTAAAGAAATTCCTCCTCATCTCCTTTTTAAAGGCATGTCCTTTTATTCTGCGTCTGTGCCATCTGGTCCTAGATTCTCCCACTTGTGGAAATATCCTCTCCACATTCACTTTATCCAGGTCTTTCACTGTTTGGTAATGTCAAAGAGGTTCCCCCCCCTCACCTTAAACCTATATCCTCTGGTTCTCGATTCCCCTAGTCTACCCAATCTATTCCTCTCATGATTTTGTACACCGCTAGAAGATCCTATAAATTGTCCTTACTGTGTGTAGATAGCGTTAATGTGCAGGGAACGCTGATCATAGCCTAGGTGATATCTCAGGTTTCTAGTGCTTAGTTTCGTTAAGAGATACAGCATGGAAACAGGCCCTTCGGCCCACTGAGACCGCACCAGTCATTGATCACTTGTTGACTATTGGTCCCCTTACTCTGGGCAAGAGTCTCTGTGCGTCTACCCGGTTTATTCCCCTCATGAATGAGGTGATAAGGAGAGGGAGAAAGCAGCAGCGGGTACAGAAGAGGCAATGTTAGGGGAGTGACGAGCTGGGGTTAGTAGACAATCCACAATAGGTGTAGGAGGAGGCCATTCGGCCCTTCGCACCAGCACCGCCATTAACACTGTGATCATGGCTGATCATCCACAATCAGTGCCCCGTTCCTGCCTTCTCCCCATATCCCTTGACTCCGTTATCTTTAAGAGCTCTATCTAACTTTCTCTTGAAAGCATCCAGAGAATTGGCCTCCACTGCCTTCTGAGGCAGAGAATTCCACAGATTCACAACTCTCTGGGTGAAAGAGTTCTTCCTCATCTCCGTTCTAAATGGCCTACCCCTTATTCTTAAACTGTGGCCCTCTGGTTCTGGACTCCCCCGACATCGGGAACATGTTTCCTGCCTCTAGCGTGGAATTCTCTGCCACAGAAGGTAGTTGAGGCCAGTTCATTGGCTATATTTAAGAGGGAGTTAGATGTGGCCCTTGTGGCTAAAGGGATCAGGAGGTATGGAGAGAAGGCAGGTACAGGATACTGAATTGGATGATCGGTCATGATCATATTGAATGGCGGTGCAGGCTCGAAGGGCCGAATGGCCTACTCCTGCACCCATTTTCTATGTTTCTATTTTCTACGTTTAATCCCTTCATAATCTTATACGTTTCAGTAAGATCCCCTCTCATCGTCTACATTCCAGTGTACACAAGCTGGGTACCTGTTGGATCGCTTTGGCGTTGGAAGCCTTCAGCTCCTCAGACTTGCTCAGGGCTTGACGTAGGCGGCTGATCTCAGCCACACACTCCTGCTGCAGGTTCTGCACCTCCACCAACTTCTTCAGGTTCTCCTTCAACTTCTCGTTTTCTTTTTTTTGGGTTTCAAAGTCAAACTGGCGAGCAAGCAAAAATGGAAGAGAACGACACTTATTCGGCAGAAAATAAAACGAGGAGGATGGTGGAATTAACCTGCCTCTACCAACCTGCTGGTGGACTCCTGGTGGGCAGGTTGGTAGATGTTTAAGTGTGCGTTATGCAAGTGTCGCAGGTGCTGAGGTTAGGGTTGTGCACTGATGGTGTGATGCAGAGAGTATAGGGCCAAAGGGCACAGCCTCAGAATGAAAGGATGTACTTTTAGAAAGGAGATAGCAAAGATTACGTGGGTGGCAGTGGAGGTGCTGCTTTAAAGTGTTAGAGACCCGGATTCAATCCTGATTACTGGTACTCGTCTGTACAGAGTTTGTACGCTCTCCCCGTGAGCTGTGTGGGTTTTCTCTGGGTGCTCCGGTTTCCTCCCACACTCCAAAGACGTACTGGTTCGTAGGTAAATTGGCTTGGTATAATTATAAACTGTCCCTGGTGTGAGTAGAGTGCATTAATGTGCGGGAATTGCTGGTCGGCACGGACATGGTGGGATGAAGGGCCTGTTTCCGCACTGAATCCCTAAACTAAACTAATTTCTTTAGCCAGAGGGTGGTGAATCTGTGGAATTCATTGCCATAGACAGTGGTAGAGGCTGTCTTTGGGTGTTTTTAAAGTGGAGATTGATAGGTTCTTGATTAGAAAGGGTGTCGTAAGTTACTGGGAGAAGGAAGAGGGAGAAAGGTTGAGAGAGAAAAAATAGATCAACCATGTTTGAATGGTGGAGTAGATTCGATGGGCCAAATGGCCCAATTCTGCTCCTCTACCTTATGATAGACAATAGACAATAGGTGCAGGAGTAGGCCATTCAGCCCTTCGAGCCAGCACCGCCATTCAATGCGATCATGGCTGATCACTCTCAATCAGTACCCCGTTCCTGCCTTCTCCCCATACCCCCTCACTCCGCTATCCTTACGATGGTTGTTTGGAAATCGCCAACATTTCCTTATAACACGGATGGTGGCCATTTCTGTCCATCCAACTGCATTCTTTGTTAGTTTTCCCTGTAAACTATTCCCTCCACTTTCCCCATTCAGAATCTACTGCTCTTCCACACTCTGAGACCAATTTACAGAAAAAGGCACAAAATACTGAGTAACTCAGCAGGTCAGGCAGCATCTCTGGAGAACGCGGATCGATGATGTTTCAAGTTGGGACTCATCTTCGGACTGATTGACTGGGGGAAGAGGGGGGGAAGCTGCTTGGAAGAGAGGAGGGGCAGGACAAAAGGTCCTGAACTGATTATTCTGAAATGATCAGAAAAGGCGCTCGTACATCATGTATGTGGACACAAAATGCTGGTGTAACTCAGCAGGTCAGGCAGCTTCTCGGGAGAGAAGGATTGGGTGACGTTTCGGGTCGAGACCCTTCTTCAGACTGATGTCAGGGGAGTGAGCGGAACAAAGATAGGATGTAGTCAGAGACAGGAAGACTAGTGGGAGAAATGGGAAAGGGGAGGGGATAGAGGGGGGAAGCAGGGACTACCTGAAGTTAGAGAAGTCATACCGCTGGGGTGTAAACTGCCCAAGCAAAATATGAGGTGCTGTTCCTCCAATTTGTGCTGGGCCTCACTCTGACAATGGAGGAGGCCCAGGACAGAAAGGTCAGATTGGGAATGGGAGGGGGAGTTGAAGTGCTGAGCCACCGGGAGATCAGGTTGGTTGAGTCGGACTGAGCAGATATCGTGCATCTTTCCTTCATTTACCAAGTTTACCAAAACTCTTGCTAGTTTTCCAGGATGCTGTTGGAGTAGAGTTCCCATTTTCCTTGCATGCTGCAGAAGGGAACTTGGAAGTGGGAGATCCCGCTGGGAACAGATGTGTTCAGGGGAGGTTCTCACTGTCTATCCCATCTCCATTTCTTGCTACGTTACAACCATCAGTCTCAGTAAATCTTCCCACAATCTCTCCCACACTCAGCAGGATGTTAACACAAGCCAGTGCCGGATGTTAATGGCCTTACCCGAACTAGTTCGAGGTTCTCCTGTGCAACTTTCAACTCGATCGCGGTCTTATTCTTTATTTCTGCCAAACTGCAAATCAAAACGCCAAAAATATATAAAAGTCAAAATACATTTCGCCAAATTCTGTTTGCATAAAATGCAAAACATTCACAATTATTTGTTGAATACTGGCATTCACACCTGCATTCCTAATGCTTTACATCAGATTCCACTTTGGGACAGAGCAACCCAGGTGAAACTCAACCAAACCTGAAAATCCCAGCAATAGTGTGTCTGGATTAATTCCTCTGATGAAGTCTTCCATGGGAAGATGTGGGAGAGAGCAAGGGGTGGGGGGGGGGGGGGCGAGAGAGGGAGTATGAAAGTACGATACTTCCTCATGTCCCGCATGGAGGAGGAAGTTAAAAGTAAACCTCATTGGGATTTGCTTGGAGTCACACAGGGATCATACCAGATTAGAGGGGCATATTTTCCTCCTTAGAGCAGAATTTCACTGACCCCATGGAACCATTGAGGGACCCAACCTAAAACGTTCTGTCCACGTCCTCCATAGATGCTGCCTGAACGGCTGAGTTACTCCAGCGCTTTGCGTTCTACATTTACCACAGGCATTGACTGTGAGTCAGAGATGCCAACAAGCTTGTGGGTTCACAAGCAGTTCACTCAAGAGACCAGAGTACAATTTTCTGAGGCGCACACCCAACAGGGAATGAGGAATCACAGCTCTGCTTGAATGTGCTTTCTTAAGCAGTCACAAAGGTGCAGTCTCCAACAGTCTGGCCTGTTTATCATTCAATTAGTGCTGACACACATTACCCGTCCTTATCTCGGTGTCTCCCAGTCCCCCAACTCCCAGTCTCAACAAGGGTCTCGACCTGAAACGTCACCCATTCCTTCTATCCAGGGATGCTGCCTGTCCCGCTGAGTTACTTCAACATTTAGTGTCTTTCTGACAAAGCAAGCAGTGGCAATCTTCGTGTGTGGAGCTCGCTCTACATTGTAACAGCCCCTTGTTGTCTGCACTTACTTTGAGATGACCCCACACAGTGAAAGGTGCCAGAACAATGAACACCCTCCCCTTTTACCTTGTCAACTCTGTCTCCTTTGCACTGATTTCCACTTTGAGACGCTTGCTTTCCTGCTGCAGTTGTTTCAGTTTCTCCACAGCTTTCTCGTGTTTCTGCTTCAGTTGCTCAAGACAGCCTTGTGATGTCTCCATCTTTGCCAGCAAGCTCTTAGAAAGAAAAGGAAGCGGACCTGATGAGCACAGAGCGATGTTCTGTCCAAATCAATGTTCTGTCTAAATCCTCACAGACTCTTCCCAGTTACAAGGGGCTCAAAGGGGCAGCTGGACACTTCCACAACTGCAGGGGCAATAAGTACAGGCAATGGAAGGTTGATGGTGGTTTAGAGATACAGCATGGAAATGCCCTTCGGCCCACCGAGTCCGTGCGTTCCATTGTTCACATGTTCACACGTTAGTTCTATGTTACATCCACTCCCCACACAAGAGGGACAACTCATGGAGGCCAATTAACCTTCAAACCCACACATCTTTGGGATGTGGTACGAAACCGGTACACCCAGAGGAAACCCACGTGGTCACAGGGAGAACGCGCAAACTCCACACAGACAGCACCCAAGTTCAGGTTCGCAGCCCGGGCCTCCAGCGATGCGAGCAGGTGGCTCTACCAGCTGTGCCACCCCCATGCAATTAGATGTACTGGCACTCCTCGACTTCTGCGGATCCTTGCACAAGTCAGATGTCATGCAAGTCAGAAACGGAAGTGCTACAGCGCACAAGTAAATTTACCCATTCGATGTGAAGACCACCGGGGAGATCCGGGGCGGAGACCACGGGGGGGGGGGGGGGGGGGGGGGGGCGGGAGGAGATGGGGGTGGGGGGAAGCTCCGGGTTGGAGAGCACGAGGGGGCGGGAGGAGATGGGGGTGGGGGGAAGCTTCGGGGCGGAGAGCATGGAGCATGGGAGGAGATGGGGGTGGGAAGCTCCGGGGCAGAGAGCACGGGGGGGGGGGGGGGGGGGGGGAGATAGGGTGGGGGGAAAGCTTCTGGGCGGAGAGCACGGTGAGGGGCTCCAACGCGGAGACGGTGGAGGGGAGCATCCATGAGGACAGCTGACTGACTCGCTGAAACAGCCGTGTGCGACTGTACTGGTGCACTCAGCTGGCTTAAAGAATTCTTTACACAACTGCAAGCTTACGCCAGTCCAGGAGCGGCTGTTTTGGGGAATACCAAACTTAACGAACAATTCTGAAGCCAGCGAGTAGATTCCAGAGAGTCTGAAATTATTAGCTTGGCAATAGATGGCATCGAGTGACATTCCAAGTTTACCTTGTGTTCGATTTATTCACAAAATGCTGGAGTAACTCAGCAGGTCAGGCAGCATCTCGGGAGAGAAGGAATGGGTGACGTTTTGGGTCGAGACCCTTCTTCAGACTGGAGAAGGGTCTGAAGAAGGGTCTCGACCCGAAACGTCACCCATTCCTTCTCTCCCGAGATGCTGCCTGACCTGCTGAGTTACTCCAGCATTTTGTGAATAAATTGATTTGTACCAGCATCTGCAGTTATCTTCTTATATTACCTTGTGTTCCTTCTGCAAGTTGAAACATGCAGTCTCTTTCTCAGTCAGATCCTTTCTCAGGTGCTCTGCCTTTTCATTCTGGGCTTTCATTTCCAACTCGCTCTTCACCTTCTGTTCCAGCGTTTGCTTTTCAAGTGCCGTCACCTCCTTCTGTTGTGCACAAGAAAATTAAGTGGGTCGGGGGGGGGGGGGCGAGGTGAGGCGTGCGATGGAGAGAAAGCAAAAGTAATCATTGTCCACACTAAGAAGAATACCAACATACCATCAGCCAAACACCTGGAAATATAGCACAAAGCACAAAACGCTACCCACAGGTGCTACCTGACTTGAAGGAATATTTCCTATTTCAGAATTCACACATCTATTTTTGTTTTTCTTTGCTCCCAAATGGCCTGGATCTATTCCTCTGAGACATTCCCATCACCCTAGAGTAGAGGTACAGTCATACAACATGGAAACATGCCCTTCAGCCCAACTAACCCGTGACGACCAAGATGCCCCACATAGGCTAGTGGCATTTACCTGTGTTTGTCCCATATCCCTCTAAACCTTTCCTGCGCATGTACCTGTCCAAATGTTATAGTGCCTGCCTCAACTACCGCCTCTGGCAGCTCATTGCACATACCCATAACCTTCTGTGTGAAAAAGGTTCCCATTAAATTTTTCCCCTCTCACCTTAAACCTACGTTCTCTCGTTCATGATTCCCCTATCCTGGCTCAAAGACTGTGTGCAGTTACCTGATCGATTCCCCTCATGACCACACACACCTCTGTAAGATCACCACTTCACCTCCTGCACTCCAAGGAATAAAGTCCTAGTTTGCCCAACCTCTCCCTATAGCTCAGGCCCTCAAGACCTGTCAACATCCTTAACATCTAACTTAACAGAATTAACAGGAGGGATATTTGAGAGCAAAATCAAGCAAGCCATTCAGAGTGTGACTGTACCTTATTTATCTCCAGCGCTGTACAATGTTCCTCCTTTTCCTTCGCTGCCTGGGTTTCAAGCTCTTTGATCTTTTCCTTCAAGGATGCATTTTCCTCTATTAACTTCAGATTGTTCTCGTTCAGCTCAATTTTCTCTCTTTCCGTTTCTTCTTGTTTCTCCTGTTGCAGGAGGAAATAGGAGACAAAATGTCAGGCAGACTGGAGAACAAGGGGAGAAGGCTGATGCTTCAGAGGCAACTCGCATCCTCTCTCAAAACTGGAGCTGCTCAAGCAAACATCCCAGTGATTGGGCCGGCCGACACTTCACAAAGGGCCGGTAGGAGGACCGGGGATCGAACCACCGACAAAGGTTGGCTGCTGGAAGTGCCACCCAGGGCACGAAGGCCGAAGAGGAGGGTGATGGCTAGCTGCTGAACCGTACAAGGGGTCGCCGAGAACAAGTAGTATAAGAAGATAACTGCAGATGCTGGTACAAATCAAAGGTATTTGTTCACAAGATGCTGGAGTAACTCAGCAGGTCAGGCAGCATCTCGGGAGAGAAGGAATGGGTGACGTTTCGGGTCGAGACCCTTCTTCAGACTGATGTCAGGGGGGCGGGACAGAGGAAGGATATAGGTGGCGACAGGAAGATAGAGGGAGATCTGGGAAGGAGGAGGGGACAGGAGGGACAGAGGAACTATCTAAAGTTGGAGAAGTCAATGTTCATACCACTGGGCTCAAGCTGCCCAAGCGAAATATGAGGTGCTGCTCCTCCAATTTCCGGTGGGTCTCACTATGGCACTGGAGGAGGCCCATGACAGAAAGGTCAGACTGGGAATGGGAGGGGGAGTTGAAGTGCTCGGCCACCGGGAGATCAGTTTGGTTAATGCGGACCGAGCGCAGGTGTTCAGCGAAGGGATCGCCGAGCCTGCGCTTGGTTTCGCCGATGAACAAAGTGAGATCTGGCGGGAGCGGGGGAGGAATGTGGTCGAGAACAAAGAGGGACCCACGGGACGGAGGGCCGCCGAGGTGAAAGAGGGACCTGGCGGGGCGGGGTGGGAAAGAGCCCGTGAGAACATCGAGGGACCATCGGGAGTCTGTTTACTTTTGTAACTTTGTCGGCCCCACATAAATGGCGACTCTTTGCGTTCTGTACGCACAAATAACAAAGTTCAGTGCCTAGGGACGTGTGAGAATAAAGAGTCATTGTTGGTGTGGTGGGGCAGCAGTCAGCATTGCTGCTCAGTGGGTCAGGCAGCACCTCTGGAGAAAAGGAATTGGTGACGTTTCGGGTCGAGACCTTTCTTCACGTCATAGACAATAGGTGCAGGAGGAGGCCATTCGGCCCTTCGAGCCAGCACCACCATTCAATGTGATCATGGCTGATCATTCTCAATCAGTACCCCGTTCCTGCCTTCTCCCCATACCCCCTGACTCCACTATCCTTAAGAGCTCTATCTAGCTCTCTCTTGAATGCATTCAGAGAATTGGCCTCCACTGCCTTCTGAGGCAGAGAATTCCACAGATTTACAACTCTCTGAGTGAAAAAGTTTTTCCTCATCTCTGTTCTAAATGGCCGACCCCTTATTCTTAAAGTAGTCATCTACTACTCCTCTCCAGAGATCACACCCAGAGAGTTGTGAATTTGTGGAATTCCCTGCCACAGAAGTCAGTGGAGGCCAATTCACTGGATGAATTTAAAAGAGAGTTAGATAGAGCTCAAGGGGCTAGTGGAATCAAGGGGTATGGGGAGAAGGCAGGCGCAGGTTACTGATGGTGGATGATCAGCCATGATCACAATGAATGGCGGTGTAGGCTCGAAGGGCCAAATGGCCTCCTCCTGCACCTATTTTCTATTTTTCTATGTTTCTATGCTGCCCGACCTGCTGAGTTACTCCAGCATTTTGTCTACCTTTGGTGTAAAGCAGCATCTAGAGTTCCTTCCTGAGCAACATGGATGCTCCACAGCTTGAGGGACCCAACCTCAGGTGCTGCATGCAAGAAGTTTGCACCGTTCACCAAGGTGTGGGGCAGCAGCGAGGCAAAGGGGGAGTAGATGTATGTGCGAGCCAGGTGACTCTGTCCGTTCATTGTTGCCTGGTACCGAGATGCAATTAAACACTTTTTGTTTTGCTTGCTCGCCAGGTAAAAGCGATCAGCCACTGCTACAATCAAAAACATTTGTACACGACCACAACAGATGGTGCAAACTGAGAGGAAACAGCGTGGACACAAGATGCTGGAGTAACTCAGCGGGCCAGGCATCATCTCGGGAGAGGAGTGTGTCTCGACCCGAAACGTCACCCGTTCCTTCTCTCCCAAGATGCTAACTGATCCGCTGAGTTCCTCCAGCATTTTGTGTCTACCTTCGGTTAAAACCAGCATCTGCAGTTTTTTTCTATGCAGAATACGGTGGTACATTTCAGAGGACCGAGTTGCCAGCCAACATGGACTTCCTGGGTCAAACGGATACAGTCTTGAGATTATAAATAAGACTTCATCAACTCTTACAAGCAAGTCAACCTACAACTGGAGCCACGGACAGTACATTTAATACAGATGGCTTTAAGCCGATGTGTTTGGATTATTTAAACATCCGTAATTGGGAGCAGATTTGGAGGACAGGTATGAAAATCCACCAAGGAATCTACAAATTAATCTCCACCCTAAACACAGCACTTAGTTCCTTATTCAACCAATTCATTGTAGAAATAAGGATGCTGGTTAACAAAATAAACATACACAAATTGCTGGAGTAACTCAGCGGGTCAGGCAGCATCTCTGGAGAACGTAGTCTGAAGAAGGGTCTCGACCCAAAATGTCACCCATTCCTTCTCTCCTGAGATGCTGCCTGACCTGCTGAGTTACTCCAGCATTTTGTGTCTACCTTCGATTTGAACCAGCATTTGCAGTTATGTTCCTACACATAGATGGAGGATGTTCAGTCAAGAGTCTGAAGAAGAGTCTGGGCTTGTATTCACTGGAGTTTAGAAGGATGAGAGGGGATCTTATGGAGAAATATACAATTATAAAAGGACTGGACAAGCTAGGTGCAGGAAAGATGTTCCCAACGTTGGGCAAGTCCAGAACCAGGGGCCACAGTCTAACAATAATGGGGAGGCCATTTAAAACTGAAGTGAGAAGAAACTTTTTCACCCAGAGAGTTGTGAATTTGTGGAATTCTCTGCCACAGAAGGCAGTGGAAGCCAATTCACTGGATGAATTTAATAGAGTTAGATAGAGCTCTGGGGGCTAGCGGAATCAAGGGATATGGGGAGAAGGCAGGCACAGGTTACTGATTGTGGATGATCAGCCGTGATCACAATTAATGGCGGTGCTGGCTCAAAGGGCTAAAAGGCCTCTTCCTGCACCTATTTTCTATGTAAGAAGGGTCTTATTCGGAAACCACCTATCCTTGTTCTCCAGACCCACTGAGTTACTCCTCCACTGGGTTTTCATTGCTGGTTGATACAGATAGAAATGGAGACGCAAGAGACCGCTGATGGTGGGGTCTCGAGCAAATCACAAAGTGCTGGAGGAACTCAGCGGGTCCCGCAGTCAGGATGGAACCCGGGTCTGTGAGGCAGCAAATCTAACGCTGCTCCACCGTGTCCGTTGCAAAGTGAACTCAGCTTTACTCTCAGGGGTGGGCTAGACTCACAGCTCCATTTCATCCCATTTTAAAGGGGCTGTTTAACTTGCAGTATGGAAATTGGAGATAAGAACGTCCCGTCCCGTCCCCCCAAGAACATTCCAGCATTCCCAGGTCTTTTTTTTTTATTGGAGCAAGAAAAAAAGGCGGTGAGGAAGAGCACTGTCAGCATTCCGCAGAGTGCTGGCCGGCCGGTGAAAGGACTGCCTGATGACATCTGGCAGTAGAACACATACTCAGGGTCACAGATAAAGGAAAAGCAGACCACGGCTCACTTTTATGAGCATTACTGATTTAAAACATTCGCAACTTAGATTCCTAGATAAAAAGTGTAACCGCAGCCAACATTCACACCGAGAAGCCCTGCAGTCTCACCTAACTTTTGGAGAATGTCAAAATATAAATCCCTGCCTCTTAAAACCCACCCTGCAAACTTCAGCAGTGCTTGCCAGGAGACTTGTGAAAAGATGAACGATATCGAAATCAACCCGAGGAGTAATACGACTTTAATCGTAGCAAGAGGCAGGGGAAGCATGACCACTGGCATTTCACAGTTCATTGACTCTGGAGTTATTCAGGACTGTCACATCCAACTCCAGATACCAATTAGATTACCGGCCACAATTCCACTGAAATACATTTAATTTAGCTTAGAGATACAGCGCGGAAACAGGCCCTTCGGCCCACCGAGTCCACGCCGACCAGCGATCCCCGCACGCGAACATTATCCTGCACACACTTGGGACAATTACAATTTTACCAAAGCTAATTAGCCTACAAATCTGCAGGTCTTTGGAGTGTGGGAGGAAACCAGTGCACCTGGAGAAAACACACGCAGGTCATGGGGAGAACGGACAAACTCCAAACACACAGCACCCGTAGTCAGGATCGAACCCAGGTCTATGGTAGCAACTCTACCTCTGCACCACTGTTCTGCCCTTCAATGGTTCTATGCATTATGAAAGTCAAAGACAATCCATTTTGTTTCAAAGAAGATGCTATTTTTAACCCTGTCCTGTCTTTTTGTAAAGGCAAGGAACTTCACATGCTGGAATCTTGCGTGGAGAACAAAGGGCGGCATGGTGGCGCAGCGGTAGAGTTGCTGCCTTACAGCGAATGCAGCGCCGGAGACTCAGGTTCGATCCTGACTACGGGCGCCGTCTGTACGGAGTTTGTACGTTCTCCCCGTGACCTGCGTGGGTTTTCTCCGAGATCTTCGGTTTCCTCCCATACTCCAAAGACGTACAGGTTTGTAGGTTAATTGACTGGGTAAATGTAAAAAAAAATAAAAATTGTCCCTTGTGTGTATAGGGTAGTGTTGATGTGCGGGGATCGCTGGGCGGCACGGACTCGGTGGGCCGAAGGGCCTGTTTCCGCGCTGTATCTCTAAATCTAAATCTAAAAGGTGCTGGAGTCGCACTGTGGGTCAAGCAATATCTCTGGAGGACAGAGAGGCAACGTTTTGGGTTAAGACTTTCGGCCTAGAGAAAGGTACCGACCTGAAATGTTAGGATAGAGTGAAATTATTTTTCTTGCATATAGTTCAGTAAAAGTATTACTATACAGAAGCACAATCTTAGATTAAGTAAACGTGTATCGGAATAGCACACTGGGACAGTACACAAGTGGCCAGGGTTTGGTCCCACCTTTTAGGCCCTATTCAAATAATTACACACAATGATGAAGTAAACCCTAGAAATTGTAGGAATTGACCTAATGATTTACATGTCAGATAAACAGCAATGTGACAGTGTGCATGACTTTGAAAGAGAACCCACGCTGAGCATCGATCTCCCGTTCACACGAGTTCTATGTCATCTCATTTTCTCATCCACTCCCAGATTCTAGGGGTAGTTTTACAGAGGCCAATTAGCCTACAATTCTGTTAGTCTTAAAGATGTAGGAGGAAAGAGCTCTTAGGGTTAGCAGAATCAAGGGGTATGGGGAGAAGGCAGGAACGGGGACACGATTGTGGATGATCAGCCATGATTGCATTGAATGGCAGTGCTGGCTCGAAGGGCCAAATCTCAAGTCAAGTCAAGTTTATTTGTCACGTACACATACGCGATGTGCAGTGAAATGAAAGTGGCAATGCCTGCGGATTGTGCAAAAAAAAAGTTACAATTACAGCATATAAATTAAAAATAATACAGAAAAGAAAATATAGTCCCTGGAGTTATAATAGTTAACAGTCCTGATGGCCTGTGGGAAGAAACTCCGTCTCATCCTCTCTGTTTTCACAGCGTGACAGCGGAGGCGTTTGCCTGACCGTAGCAGCTGGAACAGTCCGTTACTGGGGTGGTAGGGGTCCCCCATAATGTTGCTGGCTCTGGATCTGCACCTCCTGATGTATAGGTCCTGCAGGGGGGCGAGTGTAGTTCCCATGGTGCGTTCTGCCGAACACACTACTCTCTGCAGGGCCTTCCTGGCCTGGCCTACTCCTGCACCTATTGTCTAGGTATCTATGTAGATATGAAATTGGGGGGCCACAAAGAAAACATGCAAACCCCACACAGTCAGAATCAGAGGTCAGAATTATGTTCATAAGGGACAGGAGCAGAATTAGGCCATTCGGCCCATCAAGTCTACTCCACCATTCAATCATGGCTGATCCATCTTCCCCTTTTAACCCCATTTTCCTGCCTTCTCCCCATAACCCAACATCCGTACTAATCAAGAATCTACCTCTGCAGTAGAAATATCCATTGACTTGGCCTCTGCAGGCTGTGGTGATGAATTCCACAGATTCACCGCCCTCTGATTAAAGAAATGTCTTTTCATCTCCTTCCTAAATGAACGTCCTTTAATTCTGAGGCTGTGACCTCTGGTCCTAGACTCTCCCACTAGTGGAAAGATCCTCTCCACATCTACTCGACACAGCCCTTTCACTATTCGGAACCAAACCCGGACCTCTGGCGCTGTGAGGCAGCGGCTCCACCCGCCGCACCACTGAGCCCACTCAGATGACTGAGAAAAGGAGTGTGTTTTAAAAGAAAAAGCTCACTTGTGTCGTGATGATGAGCATCTCTTGAGCGGAATCACTTTCCAGCCGTTCAGGTGTGTTGTGGCTCATAACCCGGAACCCAAACGGAGTGCTGGCCCCACGGACCTCCCCCCTCTGTGTGACGTAGCAAAACTGGTAGAAGTCATTTTCATCCTTTGGAAGATAATAAGCTGGAAAAAAACCCCACACGTTTGCATGATTAGCTTTATTGGTTAATGGTTTCCATCACAAGAAGCATTATAATAGACAATAGGTGCAGGAGTAGGCCATTCGGCCCTTCGAGCCAGCACCACCATTCAATGTGATCATGGCTGATCATTCTCAATCAGTACCCCGTTCCTGCCTTCTCCCCATACCACCTGACCGCTATCCTTAAGAGCTCTATCTAGCTCTCTCTTGAATGCATTCAGAGAATTGGCCTCCACTGCCTTCTGAGGCAGAGAATTCCACAGATTCACAACTCTCTGACTGAATAATCTTCAAAACAAAGGTACAGACGAAACCCTCATCATGATCATGTTTACATACTGTACG
Organism: Rhinoraja longicauda; assembly: GCF_053455715.1. Lineage (NCBI taxonomy): Eukaryota > Metazoa > Chordata > Chondrichthyes > Rajiformes > Arhynchobatidae > Rhinoraja > Rhinoraja longicauda. The sequence continues at coordinate 2,317,515 of NC_135981.1, read as the reverse complement.
GGAACAGACGCTTCTGCCCCCAATGTCCGTGATAACCATGATGCCAAGTTAAACTAGTCTCCACTGCCGTCTGAAGAAGGCTCTCGACCCAAAATGTCACCCATTCCTTCCATCCACAGATGCTGCCTGGCCGGCTGAGTTACTCCAGCTTTTTGAGTCTAATCTCCACAGCCTGCAGGCAATCCATATCCATGTGCCTAAAAGCATCTAAAATGCCACTCTAGTACCGACTGCCATCACCACCACTGACAGCACCCACCCACCACCCTCTGTGTAAAAAACGTGCCCTACAGATCTTCTTTAAACTTCTCCCCCTCACCTTAAAGCTATGCCCTCTGGCCTTTGACATTTCTACCCTTTTACTTTGCAACTAAAGTACTCATTGCATTATTTTTTCAATTCAAGAATATTGTACCTTTGCATGACTATTGATAAAGTATTGGTCAAAGTTGATCTTGCAATGGTTTAGTGTTGTCACATGACTGTGGTACAGTCGGTAACTTTGTTTTGCATGCTTTCCAGGCAAAACATACTTTCCATGAGCACATCAGGTAGTGCAAAACATAAGACTTGTGAAGAAGGGTCTCGACCCGAAATGTCACCTATTCATGTACTCCAGAAATGCTCCCTGCCCTGCTGAGTTATTCCAGCACTTTTTGTAATAACCAGCATCTGCAGTTTTTTGTTTCTACAATCATGTGAAAAGTTGTTTATACTGTTTATATTGATAATCAAAAAGTGTATTTAAGTTGCACCATGGAGAGATTGAAAATTCATTTTCAGATACATGGAAATCAAAATCTATTGTGGGCAACCGTGAATGTGCAGCTGTTAAAAAAAGGACCCACTTCATTATCCTCTCCGTGTGAAGAACATTAGCTTTGTTATCCAGTCTGGTGCGTGGAGCCCAGAACCAGGGGCCACAGTTTAAGAATAAGGGGTAGGCCATTTAGAACGGAGATGAGGAAAAACTTTTTCAGTCAGAGAGTTGTAAATCTGTGGAATTCACTGCCTCAGAAGGCAGTGGAGGCCATTTCTCTGAATGCATTCAAGAGAGAGCTAGATAGAGCTCTTAACAATAGCGGAGTCAGGGGGTATAGAAACATAGAAACTAGGTGCAGGAGTAAGCCCTTCGGCCCTTCGAGCCTGCACCGCCATTCAATATGATCATGGCTGATCATCCAGCTCAGTAACCTGTACCTGCCTTCTCTCCATACCCCCTGATCCCTTTAGCCACAAGGGCCACATCTAACTCCCTCTTGAATATAGCCAATGAACTGGCCTCAAGTACCTTCTGTGGCAAAGAATTCCACAGACTCACCACTCTCTGTGTGAAGAAATGTTTTCTCATCTCGGTCCTAAAAGACTTCCCCCTTATCCTTAAGCTGTGACCCCTGGTTCTGGACTCCCCCAACATCGGGAACAATCTTCCCGCATCTAGCCTCTCCAACCCCTTAAGAATTTTATATGTTTCTAAAAGATCCCCCCTCAGTCTTCTAAATTCCAGCGAGTACAAGCCTAGTCTATCCAGTCTTTCTTCATATGAAAGTCCCGCCATCCCAGGGATCAATCTGGTGAACCTGCTCTGTACTCCCTCTAAGGCAATGGGGAAAAGGCAGGAACGGGGTACTGATTGAGAATGATCAGCCATGATCACATTGGATGGTGGTGCTGGCTCGAAGGGCCAAAATGGCCTCCTCCTGCACCTATTGTCTATTGACTTTCGATAGACACAAAATGCTGGAGTAACTCAGCGGGACAGGCCTCATCTCTGGGCTTTACCAGCCATAACTTTACCCGTCTTCCAGAATAGCCAAACTAACCACTCAATTTATAACTACAACCAGCCTCACATTGTCAGTGATAAGTTCCAGCCTCACCAACATCACCTGCATTCACAGAATGAGTAATTAACATGAACTAAGATCTCCACCATGTGCAACATGAGGCTCCCTTTTGGCCAATACAGATAATCCTTGATATGACTGATTATCCGGGGGGGGGGGGGGAGAATTCCACAGATTCACAACTCTCTGGGTGAAAAAGGTTTTCCTCATTGCACTAGCGTCGATCTAAGTAATCGCTTGTCAATGTCAATGGCCTCCCGCAGTGTAACCAGCAGCCTGTGTTCTTAAAGAGTCAGTGACAAGCATGATGCTAAGTTGAACTAAATTCCGCTGCCCGAAGAAGGGTCTCAACCTGAAACGTCACCTCTCCAGAGACGCTGCCTGTCCTGCTGAGTTAGAAACATAGAAAAACAGATGCAGGAGGAGGCCATTTGGCCCTTCGAGCCAGCACCACCATTCTATATGATCATGGCTGATCATCAAAAATCAGTACCCCATTCCTGCTTTTTTCCCCAAATCTCTCAATTCCCTTAGCCCTAAGAGCTAAATCTAGCTCTCTCTTGAATACATCCAGTGAATTAGCCTCCACTGCCTTCTGAGGGGTGGGGGGGGGGGGGGGGGGGGAATTTCACAGATTCACAACTCTCTGGGTGAAAAAGGTTTTCCTCATCTTTACTCCAGCTTTTTGTTTTAGTTCCTTCCTACACCAGTCACCGCTGCTTGCAGTCCATCCATATACTTCCATCCCCTGCATATCCATGTGCCTGTGTAAATCCCTCTACAATGTCACTATCATATCTGCCGCCACCACCACCTCTGGCAGCATGTTCCAGGCATCTACCATGACTGTGAAAATGTTCTGTTATCGCCACTATCCATTGTAAAGAGGTCTGTAACAATGAGGCAAGACTGCACGCTGGCGAGATTGGAGACTTTGAAAGTTCTTACCCTCAAACGTCACTTGTTGTTGCCGCTCGACATGACCGTCCCCCTTTGGCAGAGGAGCCCAAACAAAAGTGTGGTAATCTCGGGCTGTGCTCCAACCAACCTACACGCAAAGGAAAATAAACAACAATAAACCGACCTCACCAAACAGCTGTGGAAACGCATCGGTGGAAAGTTTATTCTCAAAGTCAAAAAAGATTGAATAAGTCTAGTTTAGTTTAGAGATACGGCGCGTAAACAGACCGAGTCCGTGCCGACCAGCATTCCCGTACACGAACATCATCCTACACACTGGGAACAATTTACAATTTTACCGAAGCCAAATAACCTCTAAACCTGTGAGTCTTTGGAGTGTGGGAGGAAACCGGAGCACCCGGAGAAAACCTACGCGGGTCACGGGGAGAACGTACAAACTCTGTACAGACGGCACCGGTGGTCAGGATCGAACCCGGGTCTCCGGCGCAATAAGGCAGAAACTTTACCACGGCACCAAGCAAGGATATTTTTATTGCCAACTCAGAAGGTTCAGGACAGAAATGGCAAGCAGAAAGGTCACCGAGTCGTTGATTGTCCAGCACAAACAGACTTTGTTCAGTGGTGATCACATTGTTGTGTACAGGAGGTGCCTGTGTACACATTGACTGCTACCCATCTCATGTTACAAACCTAGAAGGTCAGTGCAGTGGCTCATCCAAAACACAACACTTCTAGAAATTACACGCTGGGATTTAGAAGATTGAGGGGGGATCTTATAGAAACGTACAAAATTCTTAAGGGGTTGGACAGGCTAGATGCAGGAAGATTGTTCCCGATGTTGGGGAAGTCCAGAACAAGGGGTCACAGTTTAAGGATAAGGGGGAAGTCTTTTAGGACCGAGATGAGAAAGTTTTTTTTCACACAGAGTGGTGAATCTGTGGAATTCTCTGCCACAGAAGTTAGTTGAGGCCAGTTCATTGGCTATATTTAAGAGGGAGTTAGATGTGGCCCTTGTGGCTAAAGGGATCAGGGGGTATGGAGAGAAGGCAGGTACGGGATACTGAGTTGGATGATCAGCCATGATCATATTGAATGGCGGTGCAGGCTCGAAGGGCCGAATGGCCTACTCCTGCACCTATTTTCTATGTTTCTATGACACAAAAGCAAAACACTTGGACTATTGCGAGCAGTTTTGGGCTCCACATCTGAGGAAGGATGTGCTGACGTTGAGGGTGCAGAGGAGGTTCACGAGAATGATTCCAGGGATGATTGGGTTAACATATGATCAGCGTCTGACGGCACTGGGCCTGTACTCGTTGGAGTTTAGAAGGATGAGGTTGGGACCTCATTGAAACTTCCCGAATACTGAAAGGCCTGGACAGAATGGATGTGGGGAGGATGTTTCCACTAGTGGGAGTGTCTGGGGCCAAAGGCTCAGAATAAAAGAGTGTACCCGTAGATAGGAGATATTTATTTAGTCAGGGGGTGGTGAATCTGCGGAATTCATTGCCCCAGAAGGCGGTGGAAGCCATCAAATGATATTTTTAAGGTGGAGATGGATAGATTCTTGATTAGTACAGGTGTCAGGGGTTATGAGGATAAGGCAGGAGAATGGGGTTATGAGGGAAAGAGAGATCAGACATGATTGAGTTTTGGAGTAGACTTGATGGTCCAAATGGGCTAATTCTGTTCCGACGACTAATGAACTTATGAAATACTGGAAATGCCAGATATTTGAAATTAAAAAGGAAAATGCCAAAATTAATCAACAGTTGTTGGGAAGAAGCTATTCATGAGCCTGGAGTTCACGGTTTTCAGTCTTCTATGCCTTCATGCTGGTGGTAGGAGTGAAATGAGAGTGTGGCCAGGGTGTTATGGGTCTTTGATGATGCTGGATGCCAGGAAAGACAACAAACCCAGCTGGTGGAGGAGTGGCCTCACAACATCAGAGACCCAGTGTACGATCCTGACCTCCACTGCTGTCAGTGTGGAGTTTGCATGTTCTCCCTCTGGTCACATCTACGCCCGTTTTCTTTTCATTAATAAGTAAAAAACAATGGGCGGCACGCCACGGTGGCACAGCGGCAGAGTTGCTGCCTTACAGCGCCAGTTACCCAGTCCCGGGTTCGATCTTGATCACGGGTGCTTATCTGTACGGAGTTTGTACCTTCTCCCCTTGTCCTGCATGGGTTTTCTCCAAGATCTTCGGTTTCCTCCCACACCCCAAAGATGTACAGGTTTGTAAGTTAATTGGCTTGGTATGAATGTAAATTGTCCCTGGTGTGTGTAGGATAGTGTTAATGTGCGGGGATCGCTGGTCGGTGCGGGCCTGTTCCCGCGCTGTGTCTCTGAAGTAAACCATGAGCATGCATACTGTGACACTGTTCCTTTTTGTCACACCTCACTCCAACATGCATTCGGAAAAAAAATTCCTACCTTGAAAATTCCAATCCAATCCTTCTTGTGGGCTGCGATCTTGGATGTCAGAGTGTAGTTGCATTTTACTGGAATGTCGGTCATGTACAGTTTTTCCACATTGACGAAGATAACCTGGGCAAAGGTGCTGGAATACATTGTCGCGATGTCATGTTCTAGATCTTCGTTCATTGTGAGTGGTCTGACAACACACAGAAATAAATTGCATTTAGTAAACCGAAAAACACCACCGACTCTTTGAGAATTCGAGTTCAGAAAAAAGAAAAACACCTTAAAAAGACAGAAAGTGCTCGGAGAATAACTCCTCAGGTCAGGCAGCATCACGAGATACCATGGATAGGTGATGTTTTGGATCAGGGAGGCATGGTGGTACAGCAGTAGAGTTGCTGCTGTAAAGCGCCAGAGGCCCGGGTTTGATCCTGACTACGGGTGCTGTCTGTGCAGAGTCTGCACGTTCTCGCTGTGACCGCGTGGGTTTTCTCCAGCGCTCTGGTTTCCTCCCACACTCCAAAGACGTGCAGGTTTGTAGGTTAATTGGCTTTGATAAAATTGTAACTAGTGAGTCGCATAGTGAACGGGGGTGATTGGCATGGACACAGTGGGCTGAAGGGCCTGTTTCCACATTGTATATCTCTCTAAAGTTTAAGGACCCTTCTTCAGACCTGTAACGTCACCTATCCGTGTTCTTCAGAGATGCTGCCTGACCCGTTGAGTTAATCCAGCACTTTGTCTCGTTTTTGGTAAACCAGTGCTTGCAGTTCCTTGTGTGCACAAGAAAAAACATCCTGTCATGTAGCATCTGCCTTATCCTTATCCAAAAAGTGCTCCGCAAGCAATGGACTATCTTTGCAGTGTGGATACTATTTTGTATCACTACAGAGATGAAGACCATATCCAGGGGTCTCCAAGGCAACTGGCATATTGGGAAAATATTTTTTTTTAAACACCAGAATGAATTTCAGTTGTGTCTCGGAAACAACTGAATAAAAAAAGTTGGTTCCCCATATTTGTTTTTCCCCATATGTCAAGATGGCGAGAGGAATAAAGGGTGTTACGAGTTTATGCAGAGAATTCAATCAAATAGCAGAAATCCCCAGATGGACGTGAACTATTGTGTTCTCTCCAACACGCACTGACGAGCAGATATCCCATAGCACCTGTAATACACATGTCTTTGATATTTATACACAGTGCTTCACAAAACCTGCACACCACATGTTATTTTAATGTCAGAAATCCAGGGAGCCGTCAATTTAATACAAATTGGAAATAATAGAACTAGTAAATCATTTTTTCTGTAGTCAGTGATATTATTGCCAAAACCAAGGGTTTGCTTACTGAGTGTTGGGGGGAGGGGGGAGAGGGGACAATCCAAGCCCAGAGACATTTAGCACATTGATCCTTCCCATGAACTGAATATTAGATTGATAACATCCATGAACTAACTGCCCTGTCACCAACTAGGGAGTGGTCCTTGCCTCCCATCTACCTCATTGGAGACCTATGAACATCTCTAATCAGATAGACAGAATTAGATAGAGTCCGAAGAAGGGTCTCAACCTGAAACATCACCCATTCCTTCTCGCCAGATATGCTGCCTGTCCCGCTGAGTTACTCCGGCATTTTGTGTCTATCAGTGCAAACCAGCATCTGCAGTTCCTTTCTACATATCTTTAATCAGACTTTACAGGACTTTATCTTGCACTAAACATTATAATCTTTATCCTGTATCTGTACACTGTGGACAGCTTGATTATAATCATGTATCGTTTTTTTTGCTGACTGGATAGCACGCATCAAACAGCTTTTCACTGTACCTCAATGCACATGACAATGATAAACTAATCTAAACTAGCCTATCTTGGCATTGTGTTTGACAAAGGCATCGTGGGCTTGCTCCTTCTGTGTTCTACATTCAGGTACAAAGAAATTCCAAATGCAGCAATCCACCAGGCCTTTTAATTTTCTTATCGTTAGCAATAAATGGTGAACTCCAGTCACTTCAACATCTGGAAAGCCCTGCATCTCCAGTCACCTCTCCCTCCCCATCTCTACTCACCCCCTTCCCCACCATTCACCACCCACCCACTCCCATCTACAGCGCCCCCCCCCCAATGTCCAGTCTCCCACTAACCCGCATCTTTAGTCACCACTCCTCCCAACCATCTCTAATCACCCCTTCCCCCCACTCCAATCACCTCCTCCAGTCTTTTCCTCCCAATCTCCAGTCTCTCCCACCCCAATTTCTTGGGGGCACCACCCAATGCCATCTCCAATCTTCATCCCCAATCTCCAGTTACCACACCCCTGGTAACTCCAATGAACGGATTTGTGGAAGGGACCCAAATCCTTCCCTCCTCCCCCATTCTTCTCCACCTTCTCTCTCTCCCCTTCCCTCCCTCTCCCTCCCTCTCTCACCCCTCCCCCCTTCCCTCTCTCTCTCTCTCCCTTCCATTCTCTCCCCCTTCCCTTCCCTCCCTCCCCTTCCTCTCCCCCATTTCCTCCCTCTCCCCATCCCTCCCTCTTCTCTCTTTCCCCTTCCCCCCCTCTTCTCTCTCCCCCCCTCCTCTCTCCCCTCTCCCCCTCCCTCTCCCCCTTCCCCTCCCCCTTCCCTCCCTCTCCCCCCTTCCCTCCCTCTCTCCCTCCCTCTCTCCCCCAATGCCATGACCATTAACCGCATCAAACACGAGTGAAGGACATTGAACAGAGAGTGCAGCAACTCCAACCTTACCGAGTTGAGACGTGTGAAAGGACGGACCTGACTCACCAGGATTAGAACTGAAAGTGAAAGCACAATTTTTTTAATACGCAGCCACATAGGACAATAACAGAAATAAAGGATTAAAAGGAGATGGAGGAGGGTGGGGGGGGGGGAAACAAATAAGATACCAACTTTTCTGCGCTGGCCCAGGTTATGCTTCAAGTCATCAGAAAGTTTCCCGGTGTAGCCAATGCCGAGTGCGTCACAAACCCACCTGCCGGGCTTGTTGCCGCAAGGCACGCTGGGGGCTGTAGTCCCCAAGTCGGCCTCTCGCCCACAGAGCCTGCGCAGACCCAGGCCGGGCGGACTACAACACCCGGCAGCCTCTGCTCCCCATTCCCCACTGGGACTTAATGACATCGTTATGGGGGAGTTTGTCCCTGGAGTGAAACCAAGTCCAGAGTAGGAATGGAAATATGAGAGCTGATAATTGGCAACAGGCTAGGCTAGGCCTTGGGCAGCCTGCAGAATAATAAGACAATTTGATAGACAATAGACAATAGGTGCAGGAGGAGGCCATTCAGCCCTTCGAGCCAGCACCGCCATTCAATGTGATCATGGCTGATCATTCTCAATCAGTACCCCATTCCTGCCTTCTCCCCATACCCCCTGACTCCGCTATTCTTAAGAGCTCTATCTAGCTCTCTCTTGAATGCATTCAGAGAATTGGCCCCCACTGCCTTCTGAGGCAGAGAATTCCACAGATTCACAACTCTCTCGTCCCCCTGCAGGACCTATACATCAGGAGGTGCAGATCCAGAGCAAGCAAGATCATGAGGGACCCCTACCACCCCAGTAACGGACTGTTCCAGATGCTACGATCAGGCAAACGCCTCCACTGTCACGCTGTGAAAACGGAGAGGATGAGACGGGGTTTCTTCCCACAGGCCATCAGGACTGTCAACGTTTATAACTCCAGAGACTAAATATTTGTCTACACTATAGTAACTTATTAACTTTATTTATATGCTGTAACTGTAATTTTTTTTTGTGCACAATCCGCAGGCATTGCCACTTTCATTTCACTGCATATCGTGTATGTGTATGTGACAAATAAACTTGACTTGACTTGAAAAGGTTTTTCCTCATCTCAGATAAATCTGCCTGAGCAGAAATGATGGGAAACAATATATGTATATAATCAGTTATTTATTCACAAAAAGCTGGAGTAACTCAGCAGGTCAGGCAGCATCTCAGGAGAGAAGGAATGGGTGACGTTTCTGCAGACTGAAGAAGGGTCTCGACCCAAAATGTCACCCATTCCTTCTCTCCTGAGATGCTGCCTGACCTGCTGAGTTACTCCAGCATTTTGTGAATGTATAAAATCAGAAACAGAATAGCCTTTATTGTCATCCAAAAAAACAAGACTTTTGGACGAAATTCTGTTACCCACAGTCCAACAATAAGAGCAATTAAAATAAGCAATAACACACACAATCACAAACCAACACAAAACAAAAAAAGAAGAAACATCCATCACAGTGAGTCTCCTCCAGTCACCTCCTCACTGTGATGGAAGGCCAGAATGTATTTTCTCTTCCCCTGCCTTCTTCTCCCGCGGTCAGGCTGTTGAAGTTGCCACGTTCCAGGCCGTGCCGGACGGTGAAAGGTCCGCAGCATGGGAAGGAAGTGCAGATGCTGCTTTACACTGAAGATAGACACAAAATGCTAGAGAAACTCAGCGGGACAGGCAGCATCTCTGGAGAGAAGAAAATGGGTGATGTTTCGGGTCAATTCTGGAGTCTGAAGAAGGGCCTCGACCCGAAACGTCACCCATACCTTCTCTCCAGAGATGCTGCCTGTCCCGCTGAGTTACTCCAGCATTTTGTGTCTACTTTTGGTTTAAACCAGCATCTGCAGTTCCTTCCTACACATGGAATTGTACCTGGAGGTATTGAAGATGGCTACATTAACCCCACTATTTATAAAATCTACACGAGGCGCTGCATTAAAAAGGAAGCATCTATCATCGAGGATCGCCACCATCTGTACCGTGCCCTCTTCTCACTGGTGCCATCGGGCAGGAGGTACAGAAGCCAGAAGTTCCACACATCCAGCTTCAGGAACAGCGACATTTCTATAATCACCATGTTCTTGCACCGACCTGCAAGGCCCTAATCATGCTGATGTCAATAGACAATAAACAATAGACAATAGGTCTCCTCCAGTCATTCGGCCCTTCGAGCCAACACCACCATTCAATGTGATCATGGCTGATCATTCTCAATCAGTACCCCGTTCCTGCCTTCTCCCCATACCCCCTGACTCCACTATCCTTAAGAGCTCTATCTAGCTCTCTCTTGAATGCCACCTGTGATGTCACAGGTAAGGGGCGATTAATAGTTTCTAGTTAACTCTACCCAGAAGAGGTTTCTGTCCACCTTGTTCAAACCCATTATAATTTTAAAGGCCTCACAAGGACCTGGATGGCACGGTGGCGCAGTGGTTGATTTGCTGCCTCACATTACCAGAGACCCAGGTTCGATCCTGACTACGGGTGCTGTCTCGACGGAGTTTGTTCGATCTCCCTGAGATCGCGTGGGTTTTCTCCAGGGGCTATGGTTTCCTTCCACATTCCAAAGATGTGCAGGTTTGGATGTCAATTGGCCCAGGTGTGTAGGATAATGCTATGTTATTGGGTGACTGTTGGTCAGCGTGGCTCGGTGGGCCGAAGGGCCTGTTTCCATGTGGTATCTCTCAACTAAACTACTTAGGACATCCCTTTAAATTGTTTTTCACAAAAGAGGTGAGACACAGTCTCGTTATAAGTTGCTGGTCTGTACCTCCTTGGCAATGCTATGGTGCAGAAAGGCAAAGAAGGAAAAAGCGGAAATTAAAGATAAATCAGATAAAGAAATACTGCAGCCAGATCTGGAAATATATGACTGGGTCTAAATCCACTACAATATGGACTGTAGTCGTCAAGAAGGTGACACCATCATCTTCTTAAGGGCGATTAAGTTGTTTGCGAAGCTCAGAAACTATGAATGAGCATGACAAGAATCATCTTCACCTCACTATCTTCTTCAAATCACCATCTATATCTCTTGTTTCCCTTTCCCCCTAACTCGCAATCTGACCCAAAACGTCACCTATTCCTTTTCTCCAGAGATACTGCCTGACCTGCTGAGTTATTCCAGCTTTTTGTGTCTATTTGCGGTTTAAACCAACATTTGCAGTTCCTTCTTACACAATCATCTTCACACCACCGTTGTAGATCAGACTGTATCCATTCTTTGCTGCATATCGCCAGATGTTTCACATTCCATGAAGAAGTCCGAAGAAGGGTCCAGATCCAAAATGTTGCCTCTCCACGTCCTCCAGAGATGTTGCCGGTCTCACAGAGTTACTCCTACACTTTGCGTTCTACGCAAGAATCCAGCATCTGCACATCCTTGTGTCTCTATGTCTTCCATGTCTTCCATGAAGCCTGCTGTGATTTAGACCGGAATCCCACTTTCAGTCTGCACTTTTCCACTTCCACTTCCACTCCCGACAAGCTAGGAGGCATTTTTACAGAGGGCGAATTAACCTACAAACCTGCACACCTTTGGGACGTGGGAGGAAACCAGAGCACCGGGAGGAAGGCCACGCTGTCACAGGGAGAACGTGATGGGCAAACTCCACCCAGACAGCACCCGTGGTCAGGATCGAACCTGGTCACTGGGTCTCTGACGCTGTGAGGCAGCGGCTCTACCCGCTGCACCACTGCGCAAATCTCCGCTGATTGTTGAGTAGAGAAAGACATTTGGCTTCAGGTCATGAGACGCTGACCAAAGTACATGAAAATATAGAGGGAAGGAGTAAGTTGGAATAAAAAAACGCACAATAAATATATATTAAAAGTAATCCTAAATCATTTAGCTATGATGCTGATGTGAGCTGGCCTGAATCTGGTGACCAGATGGTTCCAATACAGTTTTGTGCAAAGTTTATCGGGGGTAATGTGCCTCAGATTGCTTGCACTCCTGTGGCCTGAGCATTGAGCACCATTTTCCGATCAAAAAAATCCTTCAGCTATTTTTTCCACTTATTTCTTTACCTATTTTTCCGCGCATTGCTGATTAACAGACCCTCTTGTGTTCTCATACAAAGGAAATATGGCGTAATAAAGACTGACACTAACTATGATATATAACCACATAATTTCCTTTTTAACCAACGCTGCCAGTAAATCACTTTAATTAGATGCATGTGCACATGTTTATGGACTTTTGGATCGAGGAATTTAGGAAACCGTGGGAGTCTTGATTTCAAACGATTTTTAAAATTTATTTCATGGCCTAACAGGAGAGCTGGATTAGATATAACTCGTGGGCCCACGTGTTATAAAATACACAGAGCCCTAATATCTACTTAGGTGAAACTATTGTTTATCTACTTGCCTTATATCCAGCTGGGCTTCAGTAGATAGAACATATTACCCTTGAGTCAAGAGGCTTTGAGTTCATCTCCTGTTATGGAGACTTGAAAAGACTTCCAAGTGCTGGAGTAACTCAGCAGGTCAGGCAGCATCTCTGGAAAGGAGGAATGGGTGACGTTTCGGGTCAAGACCCTTCTCCAGTCTGAAGAAGGGTCTCGACCAGAGATGTCACCCATTCCTTCTCTCCAGAGATGCTGCCTGTCCCTCTGAGTTACTCCAGCATTTTGTGTCTATCTTCGGTGTAAACCGGCACCTGCAATTCCTTCCGACACACAACATCTCTGGAGGACATGGATAGGCGACGTTTCGGGTCTGATCTTCCTTCAAGAGACTTGAAAGTGGTTATCACGATCGCTGCTTCACAGGCCCTTTGCCCACTGTCTGTGCTGACCGTCAAACTCACAAGTACACTAATCCAATTTTATTCTCCCCACATTGCACTCAAGTTGGGAACACTTGATCATTACGAGCACTGGGTATAAAAGTTGGGATGTTATGATGGAATTGTACAAGACGCTTATGAGGCTGCATTTTTATTATTGTGTTCAGTTTTGGTCACCCTGGTGTGGGAAAGATGCTATTAAGCGGAGACGATTTACGAGCATGTTGGAGGGTGCAAGGGACCGAGTTATAGGGAGAGATTGGACGAGCAAAGGTGTTGTTCGTTGAGGTGGAGTAGACTGAGGCATGATCATACAGAGGTGTATGAAATCATGAGGGGAACAGCTAGGATGAATGCACAAATTCATTCTCCTGGGGTTGGGAATCAAGCTCTAGAGGCCATAGCTTTAAGGTGAGAGGGGAAAGATTTAATATGAATCTGAGGGGCAACTTTTTCACATAGAGGTGGTACGGACATCGAATGAGTTGCCAGAGGAAGTTGTTGTGGCAGATACTGTAACAGCATTTAAAAGACATTCAGACAGGTGTTTGATGAATAGGAAAAGTTTAGAGGGATATTCAGTGATTCAATTGTACTTTATTGTCATATGTAGGGCAGCACAGTTGCACAGTGCCAGAGACCTGAGTTCGATCCTGACTACGGGTGCTGTCTCTACGGAGATTGTACGTTCTCCCTTGACCTGCGTGGGTTTTCTCCAGGTGCTCCAGTTTCCTTCACACTGCAAGGATGTATAGGTTTCTCGGTTAATTAGCTTTGGTAAAATTGTTCCTGGTGTGTAGGATAGTACTAGTGTCCGAGGTGATCGCTGGTAGGTGCGGATTCGATGGGCTGAAAGGCCTGATTCCATGCTGAATCTCCAAAGTCTAAAGTCTTATATGTACCTAGGTACAGTGGCCAAATGTGGTAAATGGAACTGGCTTGGAAGGGCATCTTGACAGGTTTACATATAACATAGAACAATACAGAATCAGGTCTCGACCCGAAATGTTATCCATTCCTTCTCTCCAAAGATGCTGCCAGTCCTGCTGAGTTACTCCAGCATTTTGTGTCTATTATCTTTGATTTAAATCAGCATCTGCAGTTCTTTGCTACACATAGAACAGTACAGCACAAGAACAGTTCCTTCAGGCCACAATGTCCGTGCTGAACATGACGTCAAGATAAACTAATCTTCTTTGCTTGTATGTGATCTATATCCACGGCCTTTGCTAAAAGCCTCTTATACATCACTATTGTATCTGCCCCCACCACCTGCCTTGGCAACACCTTCAAGGCACCCACCGCACTCTGTGCAAAAAAAAACTTGCCTCCTTTCAACTTTGCCCCTCTCATCTTAAAGCGATGCTCTCCAGTCTCACTTCCACCCTGGGGAATAAAGTTCTGGCTATCTACCCTATCTCTGCCTCTCATAATTTTATAAACTTCTATCAAATGTCCCCTCTGGCATTGGATCTTGTGATTTGGCAGTAGAATGCGGTTGGAGCAGACATTGTGGGTCGGAGAGCCTGCTCCTGTGCTGTGGTCTTGTAATAGGAGCAGAAGTAGGCCATTGGGCCCATCTAGTCTACTCCGTCATTCAATCGTGGCTGATCTCTCCCTCCTAACCCCATTCTCCTGCCTTCCCCCCATAACCCCCGACAGCCGTACCAATCAAGAATCTATCAATCTCTGCTTTAAAAATATCCATCGACTTGGCCTCCACAGCCTTATTCCTTATCATCTTCCTAAAGGACCGTCTTTTAATTCTGAGGCTATGATCTCTAGTCCTAGACTTTCCCACTAGTGGAAATATCCTCTCCACATCCACTCTACCCAAGGCTTTCATGCTTCTCTACCTTTCAGTGTTCTAGGTTCTATGTGATTTGGACGACACCTTCCAGGTGCTGGGTTCCCCAGCTTGTGCTGCCCTTCTCCTTTCGGCTGGTAGAGTAGGTGGGTTTGGAAGGTGCTGCCTACGGAGTCTTGGAGAGTTGCTCCTTTAGACGTGCCACCTGTAGATGTTACAAACTGCAGCTGCTGTGCATGGGTGTGGAGTGAGGGAATGGTTGCGGATTTGGTGCCCATGAGTTGAAACGTACCAAATAGTGAAAGGCTTGGATAAAGTGGATGTGGTGAGGATATTTTCACTGGTAGGAGAATCTAAGACTGGAGGTCATAGCCTCAGAATGAAAGGACGTTCCTTTAGGAAGGAGATGAGGAGGAATTTATTTTGACAGAAAGTGGTGAATCTGTGGAATTCTTTGCCACAGAAGGCTGTGGAGGCCAAGTCAATGGATATTTTAAAGGCAGAGATAGATAGATAGATTCTTGATTAGTACGGGCGTCAGGAGTTATGGGGAGAAGGCAGGAGAATGGGGTTAGGTGGGAGAGATGGATCAGCCATGATTGAATGGGGGAGTAGACATGATCGGCCGAATAGCCTAATTCTACTCCTATCACATGACCTTATGAAGCGGGCTTCTATGTCCTCTCTCTCCCTCTCTCTCCCTCTCTCTCCCTCTCTCTCTCTCTCCCTCTCTCTCCCTCTCTCTCTCTCTCTCTCTCTCTCTCTCTCTCTCTCTCTCTCTCTCTCTCTCTCTCTCTCTCTCTCTCTCTCTCTCTCTCTCTCTCTCTCTCTCTCTCTCTCTCTCTCTCGTCAGCCAATGTATTATCTCCTTTTGTAGCTAATGTCAAATTTGTCTGATTTTTTTTCTTCCTTAATGTGTCTTGGGATATTCTGCAGCGTTAGAGATGATGTTGGTGACTGAAGAGCAGTTGCCATGTCTTGAAAGGTGCTATCTAAATGCAAATATCACTTAATTTCCCCATTGACAGTAGATGCTTGAATGGACAGTCTGAAGAAGGGTCTCAACCCGAAACATCACCCATTCCTTCTCTCCTGAGACGCTGCCTGACCTGCTGAGTTAATCCAGCATTTTGTGAAATAAATGCTTGAATGGACAACTCTTACCGCTAAGTCAAGGGGCTTGCTTCCCATCTCTGACAGTATTCCAACCTGATGGGCAAAAGCTTTGAAAGGAAACAAATGGAAATGATATCGTTGAACCTCTGAGTCGCTCCCAGCAGTATTTTTTGATAATTTTCTGACGTTCTTGAAGTAAGCATCTCTCCACATCATCCACGAGTACTGTAAAGATTTGTGATCATCAGCTATTCTCTGTGAAACCACCTGTAACAATGCTGATTCAGCTTTCGTTTCCACAGTTTTTATTAACAGGAGAGTTGTTCAATTCCTGTAAGTAATTTACCAGTGTCTCTAAATAGAAAACACACTGCTCGCTGTGTAAAAAAAAAAAGACCATCTCCCTATCAGGTTTGAAAGCAGCTCTGTGCTACAAGCTGATGTCAGGTGCAGCGGGAGCTAAATAAAGACCTGCATTCACAACATCTGAAAAGCCTTAGCAGCAATTAAGTACCTCTTCAAGAGCACCACCTGTTGCAGTCTCGAGCCATGATGCCTAATTTGTACACAAGGTCCCACATGGAGGCAATGCGATGAAAAAAAAAATCAGATAATTGTTTATCAGCTTTACTTTTTAGTTTTGGAGATACAGCGCGGAAACACGACCCATCGGCTCACCAGGTCCACGCCGCCCAGCATTCCAGAACACCAACACTATCCTGCACATACCAGGGACAATTTTGCATTTATACCAAGCCAATTAACCTACAAACCCATACGTCTTTGGCATGTGGGAGCATACCGGAGATCTCAGAGACAATCCATGCAGCTCAAAGGGGAGAACACCCAAACTCCACACAGACAGCACCTATCGTCAGGATCCAACCCGGGTCTCTGGCGCTGTAAGGCAGTAGCTCTGTTGCTACGTGACCTTGCAGTTATTAGTAAGCCAGTTAGCTAAACAACCCTGTATGTCATGGGAGGAATATATATATATATATTCCTTTATTCGTCCCACACCGGGGAAACCGGCGCTCCCGGAGAAAACCCACGCCGGTCACGGGGAGAACGGACAAACTCCGTACACACAGCACCCGCAGTCAATAGACAATGGACAATAGACAATAGGTGCAGGAGTAGGCCATTCGGCCCTTCAAGCCAGCACCACCATTGAGGCTGATCATTCTCAATCAGTACCCCGTTCCTGCCTTCTCCCCATACCCCCTGACTCCGCTATCCTTAAGAGCTCTATCTAGCTCTCTCTTGAATGCATTCAGCGAATTGGCCTCCACTGCCTTCTGAGGCAGAGAATTCCACAGATTCACAACTCTCTGACTGAAAATGTTTTTCCTCATCTATGTTCTAAATGGCCTACCCCTTATTCTTAAACTGTGGCCCCTGGTTCTGGACTCCCCCAACATTGGGAACATGTTTCCTGCCTCTAACGTGTCCAAGCCCTTAATAATCTTATACGTTTCGATAAGATCCCTTCTCATCCTTCTAAATTCCAGTGTATACAAGCCTAGTCGCTCCAGTCAGGATCAAACCCAGGTCTCTGGTGCTGTAGAGCAGCAACTCTATCGCCACCGTGCCGCCCCTGTGATGATAAATATTAGAGGGAGCATTGAGAGTAACCCCCCCCCCCCCCCCCCCCCCCCTCCGGTCTTTCTTGAAATAATGTGCTGCCGTCTTTAGTACTGACCTGGCGGAGCAGATGTGGTGTATTGTGATCCAGGACACGAGTCTGAGTGGATACTTTCAAGAGTCAAGAATCAAGAGTGTTTAATAGCCATATGTATTGACAACACTATAATGAAATTCTTACTTGCAGCAGCTTAACCTGTAAATGCAATACACACATTTAATATATATTAATGAAAAAAAATCATTAAATTAGCAACCATAATACTAGGTAGCAGGAGATTGGGGTTAAGAGAGGAAAAATTGATCAGCCATGGTCGAATGGTGGAGTAGACTAGGGGGGCATGGTGGCGCAGCGGTAGAGTTGCTGCCTTACAGCCAATGCAGCGCCAGAGACTCAGGTTCGATCCTGACTACCGGCGCCGTCTGTACGGAGTTTGCACGTTCTCCCCGTGACCTGCGTGGGTTTTCTCCGAGATCTTCGGTTTCCTCCCACACTCCAAAGACGTACAGGTATGTAGGTTAATTGACTGGGTAAATGTAAAAATTGTCCCTAGTGTGTGTAGGATAGTGTTAATGCGCGGGGATCGCTGGGCAGCGCGGACTCTGTGGGCTGAAGGGCCTGTTTCCGCGCTGTATCTCTAAATCTAAATCTAAAAGAATTCTCTCTGTACATCAAGAGATTGCACAAACCCTCAAATCCAAAACCTTATCAAATACTGCCAAAAAACAGGTGGAAATCATACTCAAGATGAACAACAAAGGACAGAAAATGCTGGAGTAACAGCATCTCTGTTGAAAAGGAAGAGGTGACATTTTGGGTCGAGACCCTTCTTCAGGTCTTGACCTGAAATGTCAACTCTTCCTTTTCTCCAGAGTTGCTGCCTGATCCGTTGAGTTACTCCAGCATTTCGCGTCTACCTTTGGTGTAAACCAGCATCTGCAGTTCCTTCCTACACAGGAAATCATAATCCTTGGACATCGCCCATTTATCGTTTCAGCTTCCCTGCTGTAGGAATGCCAGTAGATTCATGAGGCATGACACACTGCTTTTATATCCACGAGACTATCCTTCTGCTTTCTAGATGAATATTGATGGACTCTCATAAAATGCCTTCGAGCATTTCCTCCACAATTGAACCTCCCCTAGCTGGTCCATAATTCTCTGATTCACGGCTCTGTGCTGCATGCATATTTATTGTACTACAGCTCTCTGTCTGATGGTGCTGGATGGTATAGAATGCACCAGGGAAAATCCCCCTCTGCCCTGCCTTTTCTTTGAGGGTCCTAAGGTCATAAGAGCAGAATTAGGCCATTCGGCCCATCAAGTCTACTCCGCCGTTCAATCATGGCCGATCTATCTCTCCCTCCTAACCCCATTCTCCTGCCTTCTCCCCATCACCCTTAACTCCGTACTAATCAAGAATCTATCTATCTCTGCCTTAAATATATCCACTGATTTGGCCGCCATTGGTGGAGCGGGAGCACGTGGCCGCTGGCTGGGTGAGGTCACGTGGGGCGCGGGGCAGTGATGTCACCCTTTGTCCCTTATTTGGGAGTGAGGAAGTTGGCAACCCTAGTTCTGTGACACTTTGAGTTCTTCCAGCAGTTTATTTGTTGCTGTGGATTTCAGCATCTGTGGTCCCTCGCCTCCTTCCCTATCTCCATTATCTTCTGTAGCTGCATAATCCGTAAGGAACGACTTCTTCCAACCCTATCCTCTGCAGATTCCTGAATCCAAATCACTAATCATCACTTGTGATATCACCAATTCATAACAAAATATAACACTTGCCATAACTAATTGTGTCATTAGCTGGGTAACACATCACACACTGGGCTGCATAGTGGCGCAGCTGGTAGATCTGCTGCCTCACAGTGCCAGAGACCTGAGTGCAATCCTGACCTCGGGTGCTGTCTGTGTGGAGTTTGCACGTTCTCCCTGTGACCGCCTGGGTTTCATCCGGGTTCTCTGGTTTCCTCCCACATCCCAATAATGTGTGTGGCTTTGTAGGTTAATCGGCCACTGTATAAAGTGCCCCAGTGTTTAGGGAGTGGATGAGAAAGTGGGATGACAATGAACTAGTGTGAACGGGTGATCAGTAGTAGGTGTGGACTCAGTGGGCCGATGGGCCTGTTTCCATTCTGCATCTCCAAACTAAACTAAGCACTAGTTACCTGAGACATCATGTAGGCTACAGAGATATTATAGAGGATCTTATAGAGGTGTTCAAAATCATGAGAGGAACAGATTGGGTAGATGCACAGTCTCTTGCCCAGAGTAGGGGAATCGAGAACAAGAGGACATAGGTTCAAGACAAGGGGTGGAAGATTTCATAGTAACTTGAGGGGTAACATGTTCACACAAAGGGGGGTGGTGTAATGGATCGAGCTGACGGAGAAAGTAGTTGAGGCTGATACTATCGCAACATTTAAGAAACATTTGGACAGGTACATGGATAGGACTGGTTTAGAGGGATATGGGCCAAACATAGGCAGGTGGGATTAGTGTAGCTGGGACATATCGGTCGGTGTGGGCAAGTTGGGCCGAAGGGCCTGTTTCCACACTGTATCACTATCAGACTCCAGTAATACTGTGATGGTGAGATTATTGCAGGTCTGAGTGAGATTCTGCCCTGATAATCTCTCTTGTAGCCCACAACCATTGTGCAGCAAAAACCTGTTGTTGTTACCATCAGGTGTCGACATCACACAGCAATAAACCTGTTGCTAATGGCATCATTGATTACACAATGCTGCCTGGATGAGAAGGTGTTCGCTGTGAGGAGAGGTCGGACAGACTTGGATTATTCCCTCTGGAACGCTGCATGTTGAGGGGAGACCTAATTGAAGCATATAAAATTATGAGAGACAATAGACAATAGACAATAGGTGCAGGAGTTGGCCATTCGGCCCTTCACGCCAGCACCACCATTCAATGTGATCATGGCTGATCATTCTCAATCAGTTCCCCGTTCCTGCCTTCTCCCCTTACCCCCTGACTCCGCTATCCTTAAGAGCTCTATCTAGCTCTCTCTTGAATGCATTCAGAGAATTGGCCTCCACTGCCTTCTGAGGCAAAGAATTCCACAGATTCACAACTCTCTGACTGATAAAGTTTTTCCTCATCTCCATTCTAAATGGCCTACCCCTTATTCATAAACTGTGGCCACTGGTTCTGGACTCCCCCAACATTGGGAACATGTTTCCTGCCTCTAACGTGTCCAACCCCTTAATAATCTTAAATGTTTCGATAAGATCCCCTAGGATACCTGGAGTAGACAGAACCTTTCTCCAAGGATGAAAATGTCATAGACTAGAGGGCAGAGGTTCATGGTGAGAGGGACAGAGTTTAAAGGAGACATGCAGTGCAAGTTCATTTTTTTACACAGAGAATGATGGGTGCCTGGAACGTGCTTCCAGGGGTGCTGGTGATGACGGGCACAAAAGTGGTGTTTAAGGGGATTTTAGAGAGGTGCGTGGATTTGCAGGGAGTGGAGAGATGTGGATCACATGTGAGTTATTGATAGAAGAGTTCATAATGGTGGGAAGGCAGACTCAATGCTGGAGCAACTCAGCGTGTCAGGCAGCATCTCTGGAGAGACCCTTCTTCACGTCGAGACCCTTCAGACTGATGTCAGGGGAGGGGTCGGGACAAAGATAGGATGTAGTCGGAGACAGGAAGACTAGTGGGAGAGCTGGGAAGGGGGAGGGGAAAGAGAGGGAAAGGAGGGACTATCTGAAGTGCTCCACCTCATAGTTGTTGGATTTGGATGAGAAAGAAACAAAGACAATTCAAGAACATCGGGGACAGTATTGATTTTGCCCTCCATTGATTCCCATTAATCTTTGGGAAATTATTTTGTCCAAGATGTTGGAAAATAGCTGGGTGGTTGTTCAGCATGGCGATTTAGTTTAGTTTCGTTTATTTCACGTGTACTGACGTACAGTGACAATTTTTTTGTTGAGTGCTAACCAGGCAGTGGAAAGACTAGACATGATTGCAATCGAGTCGTTCTGCAAAGCTGCAAGTTTAGTTTGGCCTGGATGTTTTATTTCTCTCATATGATAGCACAGAAGATTCTACCTCCGAACCTGATGGTGGGGAGCAGGAAAAATATTAAAAAGTTGATTGAGCTTAATGACATTTTGTTCATCCATACCATCTATCACTTAACGTGGCCTTTGGTTGAATTGATTGGTTGATTGATTGATTGATTGATTGATTGAAAGATATAGCATGGAAACAGGTCCTTCGGCCCAACGAGTCCAGGCCGACCATCAATCACCTGTTCACACTGGTTCTATGATGTCCCACCTCCTCATCCACTCCCTACACTCTAGGGGCAATTTACAGAGGGCCATTTAAGCTACAAACCCGCACGTCTTTGCAAAGTATGAGGAAACTGGAGCACCTGGAGGAAACCCATGCGGTCGCAGGGAGAACGTGCAAACGTGAAAGGAGATGAGAAGGAATTTCTTCAGTCAGAGGGTGGTGAATCTGTGGAATTCATTGCCACAGACGACTGTGGAGGCCAAGTCAATGGGTATTTTTAAGGCGGATTTTGACAGATTCTAGATTAGTGTGTCGGGGCTTATGGGGTGAAGGCAGGAGGATGGGGTTGATAGGGAAAGGTAGATTAGCCATGATTGAATGGTGGAGCAGATTTGATGGGCCGAATGGCCTAATTCTGCTCCTAGAACCTATGAACATGAACAAACTTCACATAGACAGCGCCTGAGGTCAGGATTGAATCTGGGACTCAAGGCTGTGGTGGACTTGTTCAGGCTGAATTATGATGGACAAAATGGAATGGTTTTTGTTACTTTGGACGTTGCTGGAAGTATGCCTGATGAGACCTGCATTGAGAATGTCCGATCAATGCTGTCCACCAGGGGTCAGTGTGGAGACATGCTGGCTGCTCCAGGACTCCTGAGCTCCCAACGCACATGTTCCACACCTCTCCTGTTACATCAGGTCTGCCCGGAGCAGCAAGTATTTATAGGCCTGTTCGGTCAAAAACATTAGATTGATTTTTAGTAGGGAATGGAGAAATTGTGGAACGGAGAGAGAGAGAGAGAGAGAGAGAGAGAGAGAGAGAGAGAGAGAGAGAGAGAGAGAGAGAGAGGAGGGAATAGAGCGAAGGGCAAGAGGATGATTTGTAGGAAGAAACTGTAGATGGTGGTCTATACCAAAGATAGACCCAAAATGCTGGAATAGCTCAGAGGATCAGGCAGCATCTCTGGATAAAAGGAATAGGTGACGTTTCAGGTTTTATTGAGTCTGAAGAAGGGTACCGACCTGAAACGTCACCCATTCCTTCTCTGCTGAGATGCTGCCTGACCCGCTGAGTTGCTCCAGCATTTTGTGTCTACCTTCAATTTGAACCAGCATCTGCAGTTATTTTCCAACACATTCTGACCTGGAACACGTTCTCACCTATTTGTTTTCTCCAGAGATGCTGCCTGACCCGCTGAGACATTCCGGCATTTTGTGTCTATTTTCGCGAGAGGATGATGGTTGGGTTGAAGCAGATTTGGGGATGGTCAGGGGAAGGACACGGAGGTGGAGGAGGGGTGGGGATGAGGAAAATAATAATTGAAGGGTTGCAAGCAAGAAAAGAGTTTTGATATTGTAAAAATCACAAGGTCTTGAAAGAGTAGGAATTGTTGCCATTGGCAGGGGGCAGATAACCAGGAGATACCATCACTGGAAATGAGCTAGAGAGGGGAAGAGAATGTTTCTTGAGCAGCCTGTTGCTGTGTGATGTACATGACTGAAACGTGTGGTGGAAGCTGTATCAACAATAGCCTTCAAAACAAGACCCAGATTATAAATTGGAAAGATTTGCAATCTGATTTGGGAGGTTGCGGGGCGGAGGGATAATTGTCACTCTCTTTCAAAGGGCCAACATGCAGATACTGGGCCGAATGGCTTCCAAACTGTGAGGGACAATGTTGGGATTCCAGAAGCACTAGCACCCTGTTGCATCCCATCCCTGCATGACATCAACCACTTGGCAAAAGACTCCTGATTTTCCAAGTTGCATGTACTGTATGGAGATATCACTGTGTTGAGCAGGCAGATTCCACGTTTCAGAGCTATAGAATGAGTTAGGGGAGTGGGATTTGCTTGGTCTTGCAGAGAGAGCCAATATGGACTACTTCCTTGGATTCATTTCCTTCCCATCTGGGCATTAATGAGCCATTCGGGTCTTTGAAATAATCCAGTTTTGTGATCACCATTACTGATGACTGTTTCTCGTTCCAGATGGATTCAATTAGTTCAGTTTAGTTTTTTGTCACGTGTACCTCGGTTTCGTTGCGTGTTATCCAGCCAGTGGAAAGACTATACATGATTCCAATTGAGCCATCCACATTGTAAAGGTGAATAACGCCAATAACAGCTGGATCTAAACTGTCCCTGAATCTGGAGATGTCGAGCCATCCACAGATACAGTATAAAGGGAATAATATTTAGTGCAAGATAAATTCCGATTAAATATATTCCCAGGGTCTGCAATGGAGTAGAGGCCTAAATGAGTGCAGCGATTGCAATGAGTGATTGCAGTTCTGCTTCTGGGACCGGCCGGCAAGTGGAGAGTCACCTGGCTTGGACGCCATCTTGCCGAATTAAGCTCTGGGAATGTGGTGGGATATTAATTCACGTTCCCAGATGAATAGTGCAAGTATCTGGGTCACCACTCCACTGCCTTTCCCCACCAAGACCATGTTTCCGCTGGCAGAGAACGTACATTTCCAAGAAAGTTGGAAATCCGAAAGAGAATGGAAACAGTTCTGATGAAAGCTGGACGAATCTGAAGCATCGAGTTAAATCCCTCCTCCACAGATGCTGCCTGACTACTGGGTGTTTCCAATGCTTTCTTTCAATTGACCATTTCTGTGGTATCTGTCGTACCTGTGGTGCTTTGTAAAGAAAGACATACCGTTTGAACTCTCCACACTGCTGCAGAAAAAAAGATGGTCTATTGAAGAACTCGGCACAGTACAGCACAGGAACAGGCTCTTTGGCCCACAATGTCCGTGTTGACCATGATGCCAAGTTAAACTAATCTCCACTTGTATGTAGAAACATAGAAAATAGGTGCAGTAGGAGGCCATTTGGCCCTTCGAGCCAGCACCGCCATTCATTGTGATCATATGGCTGATCATCCACAATCAGTAACCCTAAGCCTATCTTCTCCCCATATCCCTTTATTCCGCTACCCCGAGAGCTCTATCTAACTCTCTTTTAAATTCATCCAGCGAATTGGCCTCCACTGCCTTCTGTGGCAGAGAATTCTACAAATTCACAACTCTCTGGGTGAAAAAGTTTCTTCTCACCTCAGTTTTAAATGGCCTCCCCTTTATTCTTAGACTGTGGCTCCTGGTTCTGGACTCCCCCAACATTGGGAACATTGTGATCTATATCCCTCCTGTCTCTGCATATCCATGCACCTATCTAACAGCCTCTTACCTGTAAATGTCCTTACCGTAACTGTCTCCACCGTTACCCCTGGCAGCCCATTCCAGGCACAACCCTCTGTGTAAAAAAATGCCCCTTTAAACCTTGCCCCTCTCACCTTAAAGCTGTGCCCTCTAGCCTTGATGTTTCCACCCTGGGTGTAAGGTTCTGACTGTCTCCTCTATCTGTGTCCCTCATAATGTTATATATTTATATCAGGTCTCCCCGCAACCTCTGAAGCTCTAGCAAAAACAATCCAAGTCTGGGCAGTTAATACACTTTGTGGGGGTGCAGAAGAGATTTGCCCAGTGTCCTAGTAAACCTCCACTGCACCCTCTCCAAAGCCTCCGCATCCTCCCTATATTGAGCGCACCAGAACTGCATGCAATACTCCAAAAGCTTTTCGCTGCACCTCGATATACGTGACAATAAACTCAAGTAAACTAGTGTAGGAAGGAACTTCAACTGCAGATGCTGGTTTAAACCGAAGATAGACACAGAATGCTGGAGTAACTCAGCGGGACAGGCAGCATCTCTGGAGAGAAGGAAAGGGTGACATTTCGAGTCGAGACCCTTCTTCAGACCTGAAACGTCACCCATTCCTTCTCTCCAGAGATGCTGCCTGTCCCTGCTGAGTTATTCCAGCAGTTTGTGTCTATCTTCTTAAAGAAGGAATAGGCAGGCGACATTTCAAGTTGGGGCTCTTCTTTAGTTTAAGTTTAGTTTTAGTTTTGCAATACAGAACGGAAACAGGCCCTTCGGCCCATCGGGTTGATGCTGTCTTCGGGCATTATCTGTGTGGAGTTTGCACATTCACCCTGTGAGCACGTGGGTTTTCTCCGGGTGCTTCAGTTTCCTCCTACATCCCAAAGACTTGCAGGTGTGAAGAATGGTCTCGACCTGAAACGGCACCCATTCCTTTTCTCCAGAGATGTTGCCAGACCCGCTGAGTTACTCCAGCACTTTGTGTCTATCTCAGGTTTGTAGGTTAGTTGGCCTCAACAAAATTGCCTTGAGTGTGTGGGAGCGAATGTGAAAGTGAGATAACATAGGACTAGTGTGGATAGACACAAAGTGCTGGAGTAACTCAGCATGTCAGGCAGCATCTCTGGCATTAGTGTGCATGGATGATCAATGGTCGACATGGACTTGGTGCGCCAAAGGGTCTGTTTCTGTGCTGTATCTCTAAACCAAACTAAATAAAATCTCTAAACAACACACAAAGTGCTGGAGTAACTCAGCGGGCCAGGCAGCATCTGTGAAGGGAATGGATGGGCAATATTTTGGATTGTGACCCTTCTTCAGACTAATTGTTGTAGAGTGGAATCATAGAGGGGGAGAAGTGGGAGAGGGGCTCAGAGGGAGAGAGGAGCAGAGAGGAGCAGAGAGGACTATACATGATTACAATCGACCCATCAACTGTGTACAGATAAAGGATAAAGGGAATGGGGATTAAAGATCGGTAGATGGTAGCTCAGCACTGCTCTCTAGTTGTTGATAGGATGGTTCAATTGCCTGATAACCGCTGGGAAGAAACTGTCCCTGAATCCTGAGTTGAGCTTGATTTGATTGTAATTATGTACAGTATTAGCCGATTTGATTTGGATAGTTTGCAAAACAAAAGTTTTTACTGTGCTTTGGCAGACATGGCAATAATAAACCGAAACCTGGCTCTGTCAGTCTGTGTGATGGATTGTCATGGTGCCGGGGATGAGATCAGAGGCTGGGAACGGCTCCAGGAAGTTTAGCCTTCGTTCAGCCTGCCTGCCAGTTCTGGGATGAAAGGGTTAAAATCAGAACTGAAGTGAGTGTGCTTTGGGAGAGGGTCTGATGTCATTCTCAGTGCTTCAATGTTATTTGCGTAAGGAGTTCTTCACATTAAAATGAATGTTAGACCCATGCACTGTAAACTGTGGACGGCTCGATTGTAATCATGTACAGTCTTTCCGATGACTGGTTAGCACGCAACAAAAGCTTTTCGCTTCTCCTTGGTACACGTGACAATAAACTAAAGTAAGCACATGCATGCACACGTACATATTCACTCACGCACACACAGTTAAACATATGTGACCACATTTACATGTTTTTGCAGATGCACACACAGATGCCTGCTGCCCTGATTCAGAAATGTAAATATATATCAACTGAATCGAGGACTGTAAAAGGAGGATAGGCCTGGTGAATTATTGACAGGCCCAATGAAACGGAGTGATGTGGCCTCTCTCGGGGAGCTTGCCTGCTCTGCATCTTTAATAAACCTGTCTTCTGTTGACAGCTTCTTGCGGCCTGGAATGCGCTGGTAATGGGCTTGTGGCTTTGTGCGCACCAGCTACCAAGAATGAAGCTCCTTGACCTTCAAAGGCAGGCAGAGCTTCTTTGGAACACACGATGGTGAACAGGAATCTCTCCGATCAATCTGGAGTGTAGCGAGCTGAGAATGAAGTCGGAAATATGTTGCCTGTCCAGTGAACTCCATCAGGAATCAATGTCACCGTGTCAGGTGTTATCAGGCAACTGAACCATCCGACCACAACTAGCGAGCAGTCCTGAACTACTATCTACCTCATTAGTGACCCTCGCGCTATCTTTGACCAGTTTCTACCGGCTTTACCTTGCACTAAACGTTAGTCCCTTATCATGTCTTTCATTCATTTGTTCTCCATCTCTCTGCATCACCATCTATATCTCTCATTTCCCTTTCCCCTGACTCCAGTCTGAAGAAGGGTCTCGACCCGAAACGTCACCCATTCCTTCTCTCCAGAGATGCTGTCTGCCCTGCTGAGTTACTCCAGCATTTTGTGTCAATCTTCGGTTTAAACCAGCATCTGCAGTTCCTTCCTAAACATTCCCTTATCATGTATCTATATAATATAATTGGCACAATTGTAATCATGTATTGTCTTTCCGCTGACTGATTAGCGTGCAACAAAAGCTTTTCACTGTACCTCGGTACACGTGACAATAAACTAAACTGTCAATGCTAACTTAGATATTCCCTATACCTAGAAGTGTCTGGACCTGAAACATCACCTATTCCTTCTCTCCAGAGATGTTGCCTGTGTTACTCCAGCATTTTGTGTCTTATCTTCATTTCTCTTCTTAGTTTGCATCATTGTGCTTCTTAAGGCACAGGATGTTGTTGTCATTAAATTGGAAGGGGTGCAGAGTAGGTTTATGAGGATGTTGCCTGGACTTGAGGGCCTGAGCTACAGGGAGAGGCTGGGTAGGCTCGGACTTTTTTCCCCTTGGAGCGCAGGAGATTAAGGGGTGATCATGTGGAGGTGTGTAAAATTATGAAGGGAATCGATAGGGTGAATGCATGGAGTCTTTTATGCGGCGTGGGGGAATCAAGAATCAGAGGATATCGGATTCAGATGAGAGAGGAAAGATTTAATAGGTGCCTGAAAGGCGAATCTTTCACTCTGAGGGTGGTGGGCAAAGGGAATGAGCTGCCAGAGGAGAGGCAGGGTGGCGCAACGGTAGAGTTGCTGCCTTACAGCGAATGCAGCGCCGGAGACATGGGCTCGATCACGACCACGGGTGCTGACTGTACGGAGTTTGTACGTTCTCCCCGTGACATGCATGGGTTTTTTCCGAGATTTACGGTTTCCTCCCACACTCCAAAGACGTTCAGTCGTGTAGGTTTTCGGTTTCCTCCCACACTCCAAAGACGTGTAGGTTAATTGACTTGCTAAATGTAAAAATTGTCCCTAGTGGGTGTAGGATAGTGCTAATGTGCGGGGATCGTTGGTCGGCGTGGACCCGGTGGGCCGAAAGGGCCCGCTTCCGCGCTGTATCACTAAACTAAATTAAACTAAGGAGGAAATTGAGGCAGGACAATATTAAAAAAATACTTGGACAGTAACATGGATAAGAAAGGACAAAGGTGGGGAGGGGGGAGAGAGGGGGGGGGGGGGGGGGAATGAAATGCAGGAGTTACTTGAAATTTCACAGATTTCTCTAATTTTAGTAACTCCTGAATTTCTTCCTTCCACCCACGCCCTCCCCCACCCTAGTCGTTCTACAAGTTCCACTGGTGGCCGACCTTGCATCCCTGTCGTTAGCACATCTTCCCCAGCCAACAATGGGCCATTGTGGGCTCCACCCTTCCTGAGGACATCTTTTGCCAGCCCTGATTTGTTCTAGCCTTCTCTGTCTTTCAGTCTTTAAAGGGTTCCGACCTGAAAGGTCACCTATTCCTTTTCTCCAGAGATGCTGCCTTATCCGCTGAGTTACTCCAGCATTTTGTATCTGTCTTCGCGCTTTTTTCTCTGCTGAGCATCCTATGGAAAGCCTCGGAATGTTCTAATAGGTGAAAAAGTTTTGCTCAAAGGTTATATGCAAATTCAAATTTCAATCGTCTCTTCCTCAATGCCCTGAGATCAAAACCCGTTTGCTGACAGAAAGCAAACAAGAAACTGCTTAAGTATTGATGTTTGTTGGAGATAGTCAAGTCAAGTCAAGTCAATTTTATTTGTATAGCACATTTAAAAACAACCCACGTTGACCAAAGTGCTGCACATCTGATAAAGGAGTCTACTTTGTGGCACAGTGGTGCAGTAGCAGAGTTGCTGCCCTACAATGACAGAGACCCGGGCTGGATCCTGACTACGGGTGCTGTCTGTGCGGAGTTTCTACCTTCTCCCCGTGACCGCGTGGGTTTTCCCGGCTGTTCCGGTTTCCTACAACACTCCAAAGATGCACAGGTTTTTCAGCTAATTGGCTGTGCTAAAATTGTAAATTGTCCCTAGTGTGTGGGACATATTATTTGTGTGCGGGGATCGCTGGTCGGCGCGGACGCGGTGGTCCGAAGGGCCTGTTTCCGCACTGTATCTCTAAACTAAACTAAACAAAAATAACCATTCAAGTCCTGCCTAGATAAAGAAGCCACTCATCTCAGTGAGATGGAACAAGTAAATCTGCATATGCTACACTTCAATTGATTTCCTTGTTTGATGCCTCGTAGCAAGCATTAGGATTAATGGCAAGCGAGGAGCTCGCTGTGGATTTAATGATTTATATATCAGTTTCATGGAGGGAGAAACAATGACACTTGGCTGCTTTAAATCAGGCAAAAACGACTCATTATGGAGCAACGAGCAAACAGAAGCACACACGGATTGAATATAAAGTGCACCCTGCCCTGCTCTCGAGTTGCTGAATACTCTGTGGCTTCACATAACAGGGGTCTGCCGGGCCACAGAGCAGTGGTGGAGGGTGGCCTAAGACTTCCTGCTGTACCTTTTTAAAAAAAAAAAGGCACAAAATGCTGAAGTGACTGATAAGTTCATAAATTCTAGGAGCAGAATTAGGCCTTTTGGCCCATCGAGTTTACTCCGTCTTTCAATCTGCAGGGGATTGGAGAGTGGATGCGGAGAGCATGTTTTCACTAGTGGAAGAGTCTACGACCAGAGAATTAAAAGACGTTCCTCAATGGATATGTTCAAGGCTGAGATGGATAGATTCTAGATTAGTACGGTTGTCAGGGGTGACGGGGAGAAGGCAGGACAATGGGGGTAAGAGGGAAAGATAGAGCAGCCATGATTGAATGGTGGAGTAGACTTGATGGGCCGAATGGCTTGATTCTGCTCCTATCACTTATGAACGTATGAACAGCCAGGAACTCTGCAACACGAAGGTGAACAGGAATATTTCTGGCAAATCTGTAGTGTTATTCTGAGGGTGAAGTGGGAAATCTGCTGCCTGTGCCGGTGAAAGTTGTGGTCGAGCGGTATTCAATGCCACCCTGAACATCTGACCAGATCCTCAACTATGGTCCACATGGGGAGGAATGAGCAGTGGGTGGAGGGCGGGGTGAGGTATCAGTGGCAGGATGTCATACAAAGGCAACTCCAATCAGGATTGGTAGCCATTTCGGACTGCAAGATGGGGAGTGGAATGTGTAAATAACTGGCGGTGTCACAGCCTTGCAGCTCCACAGCACCTGAGGTCAGGTTTGAACCCAGGTGTCTGGCATTGTGAGGCTGCATTTTGCATTGGGATCATTCTTCGGTTACTCAAGATCCCAGCACCTGCAGTTCCTTGTTTGGTTTACTTTAGGGATACAGCACAGAAACAGGCCCATCCGCACACGAATCCGCACCTGCCAGTGATCTCCGCACACTAACACTATCCTACACACAAAGACTCCGACATCTTTGGAGTGTGCGTACACCCGAAGAAAGCCCACGTGGTCAAAGGGAGAAGGTACTAACTCCGTACAGACAGCACCTGAGGTAAGGATCAAACCCGTGTCTCTGGCGCTGTGAGGCAGCAACTCTACCGCTGCACCACCGTGCCTCCATTGTGTCTCCATCACTTACATGTCTTTGCTCTCCCATTCTGAAGGCACAGTTATTTTCTAGCGACCTCTGCTTGCTTCGATACAGTTCAGCAACTTGCTGTATAGTTGTTTTACTTTGTGCAAAAAGTGTCTTTGGGAAAATAGGCCGTTTGAAGACACAGGATAAATAATGTGCTCGAGCCTCATGACTGCCCTTGACTTTCGAATTACACCCACAACCTTGAGTTATGTACTCAAGAGAGTGGAAGGAAAGACAAAATCAAATCAGACTGGTGCCCACGGCTATCTGCTTTGTTCGATACCTTGTACACATTTTCATTACACTGTGGAACATTATCATTACCACCTGAAGCACAGTGGATTCACATTATGCATTTGTTTCCCTGAAATGTTTTGCAAGAAGCCATTTAGAACGAGGTGAATGTAAATGCCACATTAGTCATCCAAATGTTAAAGATGAGAATCTTTCCACAGCCATCACTTCTGATGGGACAAGCGAACACGAAATCATTGAGTGAATGAATTGTTTCAAGATGTTTCGTGTTCTTGTTTTCTTGCCCAATATTCTTCTCACCTCTCAAGAGCCTTTGGTGAATAAACTATTCTTGGTTAAAAAAACAATGATAATGTTAATAATCCCGTGTTCCTCCTGAGGGTCGTTCCTTTTTTTAGTTTAGTTTAGTTTGGAGATACAGCGCAGAAACAGGACCTTCAGCCCACCGAGTCCGCACCGACCAGCGATCCCCGCACACTAACACTATCCTATGCACACTAAGGACAATTTACCCAGCTAATTAACCGACAAGCCTGCATGTCTTTGGATTATGGGAGGAAACCGTAGCACCCGGATAAAACCCACGCAGGTCACGGGGAGAACGTACAAACTCCGTACAGATAGCACCTGTAGTCAGGATCGAACCCGGGTCTCTGGCGCTGTGAGGCAGCAGCTCTACTATTGCGCCACCGAGCCACCCTGACTGAAAGAAAGCCTGCAAGTGTTTTTTAGAATATCAACATTGTGTTAGGAAAAGAAGCTACAGTTCATATTCAATAAGATCACTCAAAAAGCCAGATAATAAAAACGAGATAGCATGTTCCTTTATATTAGTTGAGTAATAAGTGTTGGTGTTGGTGTGGAATACTGCCAAGACGTTCTCTACTCAATGTAGCAAGTGCCTCAGTCTTCTATGTCCATCCAAGACGGGGCACTGATGGAGAGCACGTCACTGGGAATCGCAGGGTAGTGTGTCAAGGTGAAGGTTTTGTCCCAATCATCATCAGCTTTCCATCACTGACATTCTTAATGTTATAAGTGAGGGTACAATTGGACGTTGGACCTTGAATAACGGTACCAAAAATGGCGGCGCCAGCATGTGTAATATATGCATGAATAATTTTACCGATGCATATGGGACAAATAAAGCACATTGGCCATTGAAGTGTCTGAAACATCACCGCTCAACGTTCTCCAGAGACACGGTGGCACAGTGGTGGAGTTGCTGCCAGATCTTACTGCGGGCACTGTCCGTGTGAAGTTTGAGAGAGAAGTAAGCCTTGCCTATCTTCAGTAAGATGACGAGGCTTGGGGTGATAAATGGCGGGTAACAATTGCACCATACCAGTTGCAGGCAATGACTTTCCCCAAGTACAACGTTTAATGCTCTTGACGTTCAATGGCAGTTCCACCACCGAGATTTCCAGCACCAACACCTTGTGGGGGGGGGGGGGGGGGGGCACCATTGGCCAGGATTTGCCACATTGGTACCATGGCTTCAAGGACAGGTCAGAAACTAGGCGTCCTGCAGTGAGTAATGCATCCTTTGACCCCCCCCCCCAACTGCTTGACCCAATCTATAAGACGTAAGTGAAGAGGAAAATGAAATACTGTTCATTTAGATGACTGTTGCGGGAACTCAGTGGGCCAGGCAGCACCTGTGAAGGACAATGGACCGACAGTGTTGAAGTGATGATGTGGTATATCGTGATTTGGCAGCCCGAGTATATGAAATATGAAATGTTAGAACAAGGGTCCAGCGAGTGGTGAAGAAGGTCCACGTGTAGCTCGGTACACGTGACAGTAATAAACCATGCTCAAACTAAACTGAGCTAGACTAGCCGAATGTTGGTCATAGTTGCAAGGATTACGGTGTATAAAAGAAATAGGTTTGGATGCAGGATGACAAGGAATGTCATACTGAATTGGAAGCAATTTAGAGAAGATTCACGGTGGATTGCTGGGGTGAAGAGAATTGAGGTTGGATTTATAATCCTCTCAGAGTGAGAGATGGTCTTACTGAAGTGATGGTCTTACTAATAATGGTGGATGTTTATGTTAAATTTTATTTTATGTGGCAGTGTGTCTTGTTGCTTTTTACTTAGTATGGCTGTATGGTAACTCAAATTTCACTGTACCTTAATTGATACATGTGACAATTAAATTGATTGTTGAATCTTGAATCTTGAAACATGTAATCTTCATATTTCGCTTGGGCAGCTTGGAACCCAGCGGCATGAATATTAATTTCTCTCATTTCTAGTCACTCCTGCATTCCCTACCCTCTCTCCCCCCCCCCCCCCCCTCCCCCACCCCAGAAAAAAAATGTCTGAGGTCATTTGTTGCTGGTCCTGGTCTACACGACCCAAAACTTCACCCATCCTTTTTCTCCAGTGATGCCGCCTGACCCGCTGAGTTACTCCTTTGCGTCTGTCTTCGGTACAAACCAGCATCTGCAGTTCTTAGCTAAAACTTGCTTGCTTTTTGATTGTTTGCACTGACAAAGCAACCTATTATAAACATAGTGTTTTTTCACCCAGATTTACAAGCAAAATCACCCAGCTGCAGCCGTAAGTGATGGATTGAAGGCTTCAGAAGTAGATCCATTCATCGTACCGACATTTCACATTTGCAAATTAATGCAGCATAAACTATTTAAATGCTGACAGGCTGCAGTGGTTTCTGCTTGGCTTCATACTATGCAGCGGGATATTTTTCTGGGTTCGTGACTTCACTTCATACAGGAACAGTTTCTTCCCAGCTGTTATCAGGCAACAGAAACCATCCTACCACAACCAGAGAGCAGTGCTGAACTACTATCTACCTCATTGGTATCTACCTCGAACGATCCTCGGTCGGACTGTCTCGACCCGAAACGTCACCCATTCCTTCCATCCAGAGTAGCTGCCTGTTCTGCTGCCTTACTCCAGCATTTTGTGTCTATCTTGATAGGACTTTGCTGGCTTTACCTTGCACTAAATGTTATTCCCTTATACACTGTAAGCAGCTCAATTGTAATCATATTTTGTCTTTCTGCTGACTGGTTAGCATGCAACAAAATCTTTTCACTGTACCTCGGTACAGGCGACAATAAACTAAACTGAATTAATCCAAACTAAACTAAACTGGACGTTCTCATCAGTCTTCAATGATTCCTTACTTTGGAATGGATAAAACATCTCCCTTGTTACCATTGTGAGCTCCACCTTTCTCAGTGTCGGAGTTTCGGGTCGGGGCGGTTTTTCAGACACAAGAATCCCTGATGATTTCTCCTGAAGTCTGAAGAAGGGTGCTGACCCAAAACGTCGCCTGTCCATTCCACAAGGTCATAAGTGATAGGAGCAGAAGTAGGCCATTCAGCCCATCCCATCAAGTCTACTTCGCTATTCAATCATGGCTGACCTATCTCTCCCTCCCAACCCCATTCTTCTGCCTTCTCCCCATAACCTCTGACACCTGTACTAATCAAGAATCTATCTATCTCTGCCTTAAAAATATCCTCTCACTTGGCCTCCACAGCCTTCCCTCCACAGATGCTGTCTGGCCCGCTGAGTTCCTCCAGCACCTTGTGTTTTGCTCAAGATTCCAGTTCCCTGTGTCTCGATAAAAAAAAATCTTGGTACAGGGAAGGACCTGCAGATGCTGGTTTACACCAAACCTGGACACGAAGTGCTGGAGCAACTCAGCCGGGTCAGGCAGCATTTATGGAGAAAAGGAACAGGTGACATTTTGGATCAGAATCCTTCTTCAGACACTTGATAAAACTCTGACTCTGAAAAATAATTCTTGGAGCTGGTTAATGAATGGTATCACAACCAACACTATCCAGTTCTAATTTGATCATCTTTTACAAGCGTTGAGATAGTCGATTGGAACAGCCAAGCTATTAAATAGCTCTGCTTTAGATCTTTGTCCGATGTACCATTTTCCCCCCTCTATTTTTTTTATTGTACACTGCATTAGCATTTTTATAGACTTTAGTCACTGATGCCATTGTGATTCTTGGTATTCCAATGTGCTTTGCTGATATTTTATTATTTTGCTGACATCTGCTTTTATTCCCAATATAATCCATTATGTGAAGCATAGCAGCTGATCCACTGGGAGGGAATTACGGAGAGAAGGGGGTGGGGGTGGGAGTGAAGAATCGTAGGGTGGGAGGGGGCTGGGGGGATACTTGTTGGTAAAATGTTATTGTCAACTGGGAAGATTCTGTTCTTGGCTTTTAAGGCAATTTGCTCGGCTGAAAGGAATATAGCTCAGAGTTAAAGGAAGGTTACAAATCAGAGGACGGCAATGTCGCTCGACAGTGATGAAGCATTATGGTTGCTTTTCCCCAAATTGATTGCAAAAGGGAGATGTTCGCTGGGTGAAAAACGTGGCTATTAGACTGATCTACAGCTCCCAGCAATTAAAGGGCTGACAGGCAGAAGCAGGCACTGTCACTGTCACAGCCTGACAATGCTGCAAGTACAGGCCTCCTCCGTGTTAACTAACACAGGGAGCGTCGCCCCTCCCCCACCCTCCGAGAGGTAAACCTGACATCCAGATAGTGGGAATCATGGCATCCATTTGAAATGAGCCAGAGTGTAATGGCCACGACATTATTTCCTGACATTGCTGGACAAGGTAAATTTGCAACGGGTTGATATGTTTTGAAACACTTCGCAGATTGTACAGTCATGTAAAAAAACCCCCATTTATTTGAAGAAGTCTGAGTTGAAGTTGTACAGATGGATGCAAGATGCGGGAGTAACTCAGCGGGACAGGCAGCATCTCTGGAGAGAAGGAATGGGTGATGTTTTGGGTCGAGGCCCTTCTTCAGACTGTCTGACCCGAAACGTCACCCATTCCTTCTCTCCAGAGATGCTGCCTGTCCCTCCTGAGTTACACCGTTTTTTTTGCGTCTCTCTCCGGTTTAAACCAGCAGCTGCAGTTCCTTCCTGCAAATTGCAGTTGTACAGCAACAGAAAAACATCTTGATCGCCCTCCCTGATGAACATCGACATTCAGAGTCGTATAGTTGGACAGAAGCATGAGGTTAGCATGGCGGAGCAAACCTGGCTCGGAAGGCAAGCCAATGTCACCTGTTCCTTTTCTCCAGAGATGCTCCCTGACCCACTGAGTCAAGTCAAGTCAAATTTATTTGTCACATACACATACACAATGTGCAGTGAAATGAAAGTGGCAATGCCTGCGGATTGTGCACAAAAAAGAATTAGAGTTACAGCATATAAATAAAGTTAATAAGTTACTATAGTGTAGACAAAAATTTAGTCTCTGGAGTTATAAAAGTTGGCAGTCCTGATGGCCTGTGGGAAGAAACTCCGTCTCATCCTCTCCGTTTTCACAGCATGACAGCGGAGGCGTTTGCCTGACCGTAGCAGCTGGAACAGTCCGTTACTGGGGTGGCAGGGGTCCCTCATAATCTTGCTTGCTCTGCATTGCCACTTTCATTTCACTGCACATTGAGTATGTGTATGTGACAAATAAATTTGACTTGACTTGACTTGACTTGACTTGATCTGCACCTCCTGATGTATAGGTCCTGCAGGGGGACGAGTGTAGTTCCCATGGTGCGTTCTGTCGAACGCACTACTCTCTGCAGGGCCATCCTGTCCTGGGCAGAGCTGTTCCCAAACCAGACTGTAATGTTGCCGGACAGGATGCTCTCTACAGCCTCAGAGTAGAAGCAATGAAGGATCCTCAGAGACACTCTGAATTTCCTCAGTTGTCTAAGGTGGTAAAGGCGCTGCTTTGCCTTATCCACCAGTGCGGCAATGTGCGTTGCCCACGTCAGATCCTCTGTGATGCGGACTCCCAAGTATTTAAAACTGCTCACCCTATCCACAGTTACTCCAGCACTCTGCGTCTATCGTCTGTAAACCAGCATCTGCAGTTCCTTCCTACACATCTTGAGTTGTCACTGGGTCTCCCTTCCAAACGATATTGTGGGAGAACTTTCATGGAAAGGACTGCAGCGGTTTAAGAAGCTGGCTCACGAACACTTCCTCACGGGCAATTAGAGATAGGTAAGTTGTTCTGGACTTGTTAGTGCTGCATCAGTCCCAGAAAATACATAAATAAAATGATCACCCAGACTGCATTGAGGTACTCCAATGTGAGGAAAGCACTAAGTGGAGTACTCTTGACCTAAAGATGTGCAAGTGAATTGCTGCTTCACCAGTCTTTAGTGCAGCACAGTGGTGCAGCCTCACAGCACCAGAGACTCAGGTTCGATCCTGACCACAGGTGCTGTCTGTACGGAGTTAGTACGTTCTCCCTCTGACCATGTGGGTTTTCTCCGGGTGCTCCGGTTTCCTCCCACACTCCAAACACGTACAGGTTTGTAGGTTAATTGGCTACTGTAACGTGTCCCTAGTGTGTTAGATGGATCTAATATGCGGCTGATCGCTGGTCGGCGTGGACTCGATGGGCCGAAAGGCCTGTTTCCACGCTGTATTTCTAAACTTCACGCAAAGAGTTGTGAAGCTGTGGAATTCTCTGCCACAGAAGGCAGTGGAGGCCAATTCACTGGACGTTTTCATGAGAGGGCCAGATTTAACGGGCTAATGAAATCAAGGGATATGGGGAGAAAGCAGGAACTGGGTAATGATTTTGGATGATCAGCCGTGATCATATTGAATGATAGCGGTGGCCCGAATGGCCGAATGGCCTACTCCTACACTTATTTTCTATGTTTCTATGTTGAAACTAAACTAAACTAATAAGGCAGGTAGATGCTTGGTTTAAAATCTCATCGACAGAGTGCTTCCAACAATACTGCATTGCACAGTCAACCCAGATTAAGTTTAAGGATTTTGGAGCTGCAAAATATCTCAACTTCCTTTCCAAGGCAGGAATGTTACCCTGAAGCCAAGGCTTCCCACAGTCATGCACTGGGTTTACTAACTCAACCACTGGAACAATGCCAGGGACATTTAAAACTGCTCTCAAATTTGGGGATTTCCCTTCTGATCAAACTCATTCAAGTACAGATTCTGTTCTTGGTAAATTTCCACGCCGTGAAGTGTTAAAAGCAAACTGTCTCTTGAAAAACAAGCTGATTCTTTCACAGAATTAAGGTGACTTTGCACCTCAGTCCGGTATGTGGTCTGTAAATTCTAGCTGTCCAATAAAGTCTGCTTTGTCTTCTGTAAAATTCACTGTTTGGCAATGCAGTGTTTTACGGATATTACAAGCTTCTAGTCTTAAAGGTGTGTTGCTATTGCATGGAAGGGTTTGGGAGCTCTCCCAGTTTATACACGCGCACACGCAGACACACACACGCACATGCACACACACACGGGCGCACATGCACACACACATGCCCACACACATGGACAAATGCACATGGACACACATATGCTCACACTCATACACATGCAAACAGACATGCACACTCAACATGCATGCACATGCACACAAACATGGGCAAACACCACACACATGGACAAACACACGCACACGGATACATACGCATGCACTCACTCGTACACAATGCATGCACACATGCACACAATAAATGCATGCGCACACACATGTGCTCACACATGCACACATGCAGACACGCGCACACACACGCGCACACAGAAAGAACATGCATGCACACACACAAACACAGAAAGAAGCAAACCCAGTTGTAGATTTCCACCTGTCTCTGGGCGGGAGGCTGTACATGTACACATCGACCCACCGAGGAAGATCTGTGGATGCATGATCAGTGGATCATAAGCAGACAGTTGAACAAGCTGAACCTGTTGAATCTGAATCATTGGCTTCTCTGTGTTTTTTGGCAACCGACCCGTGAACAAAGTCTGCACAAAAGCCTGGTGAGGGCCGCTGGACCTAAGCAGTGCACTCCCCTGCCAAATATTCCCACGGACAACTAATTCAGAAGCCACAATAAAAACTTCATTCATTGCCGTTGCAATCTTGGAATGTATTTTTCCAGTCTCTTTATAACGTGGCCTTTGCAGTCGTTCCACCTCACTGCCCGTTTATCTCGAGGGAAATGAACTGCCACATCACATCTCTGCTCGACAGCGAGCTCAGTTTTATGTCGAGGTAGAGGGACAGCATGGTGGGCCCTGCCCTTTAAGGGAGGGAAATTCCATCATAGTTTCCATTCTTAATCATTATCCAGTAACTCCGGTTGGCACTGCCTGTGTGGTCTTGATCAATTTGATACAGTGTAGAAGGGCCAAGTTGCTCTGAGCTAGAAAACTGGTGTCAAGATTCACACACAACATGGGATCTATGGGTAGGAGGAACTGCAGATGCTGATTTACACCGAAGATAGACACAAAATGCTGGAAAAAACTCAATGGGACAGGCAGCGTCTCTGGATGGAAGGAATGGGTAATGTTTCGGGTCGAGACATTTCTGAGAGGGAGAGGGAGACACAGAGATATGGATGGGTAAGGTGTGAAAACGAGAGAGCAAAGTGGACAAAGCCCAAGGAAAATGTAGAATAGATCATTGTTAGCTGGGGGAAAGTAACAATAAACAATAGACAATAGGTGCAGGAGTAGGCCATTCGGCCTTTCGAGCCAGCACCACCATTCAATGTGATCATGGATGATCATTCTCAATCAGTACCCTGTTCCTGCCTTCTCCCCATACACCCTGACTCCGCTATCCTTAAGAGCTCTATCTAGCTCTCTCTTGAATGCATTCAGAGAATTGGCCTCAACTGCCTTCTGAGGCAGTGAATTCCACAGATTTACAACTTTCTGACTGAAAAAGTTTTCCTCATCTCCGTTCTAAATGGCCTACCCCTTATTCTTAAACTGTGGCCCCTGGTTCTGGACTCCCCCAACATTGGGAACATGTTTCCTGCCTCTAACGTGTCCAACCCCTTAATAATCTTATATGTTTCGATAAGATCCCCTCTCATCCTTCTAAATTCCAGTGTATACAAGCCTAGCCACTCCAATCTTTCAACATATGACAGTCCCGCCATTCCGGGAATTAACCTAGTAAACCTACACTGCATGCTCTCAATAGCAAGTATATCCTTCCTCAAATTTGGAGACCAAAACTGCACACAGTACTCCAGGTGCGGTCTCACTAGGGCCCTGTACAACTGCAGAAGGACCTCTTTGCTCTTATACTCAACTCCTCTTGTTATGAAGGCCAACATTCCATTGGCTTTCTTCACTGCCTGCTGTACCTGCATGCTTCCTTTCAGTGACTGATGCACTAGGACACCCAGATCTCGTTGTAACAATGAGGCATTCAAAGATAAAAGTTAATTAGGAGGGACAGTCAGACTGGTCGGAGAACTAGGATGGGGAGGGATGGGGAGAGAGGGAAATCAAGGTTTACTTGAAGCTAGAGAAGTCAATCTTCATACCGCTTGGCTGTAAGCTGCCCAAGCAAAATATGAGGTGGTGTTCCTCCAATTTGTGTTGGGCCTCACTCTGACAGTGGAGGAGGCCCAGGACAGAAAGGTCAGTGTGGGAATGGGAGGGGGAGTTAAAGTGTTTGTCAAACAGATCTATGTACTGTGCTTGTGGGTCAGAAGGATGTGGATGGATCCTATTTCAAGGGCATGGCACCCCAGCCCATGGCTCAGGCTCCGATGCTCACCTTTCAGCTGAGATGTTACGCTCTCATCTGAATTGCTTTGTGCACATTAAGGATTCCACAGCACTTTTCCAAACAGATCTCTTTGTTGGCACAAGGAAGTGCAGTTGCTGGAAACATGGGCAAAACACAAAGTGCTGGAGTAAATGTGAAGCAGACTCGATGGGCCGAATGGCCTAATTCAGCTCCTCTGGTGATCCTATGATCCTATGATCCTTGCCAGTTGTACAGGGCCTTGGTGAGACCGCACCTGGAGTAGTGTGTACAGTTTTGGTCTCCTAATGTGAGGAAAGACATTCCAGCCTTAGAGGGAGTACAGAGAAGGTTCACCAGATTGATCCCTGGGATGGCAGGACTTTCATATGAAGAAAGACTGGATAGACTAGGCTTGTACTCGCTGGAATTTAGAAGACTGAGGGGGGATCTTATTGAAACATATAAAATTCTCAAGGGGTTGGAGAGGCTAGATGCGGGAAGATTGTTCCCGATGTTGGGGAAGTCCAGAACCAGGGGTCACAGCTTAAGGATAAGGGGGAAGTCTTTTAGGACCGAGATGAGAAAACATTTCTTCACACAAAGAGTGGTGAGTCGGTGGAATTCTCTGCCACAGAAGGTAGTTGAGGCAGTTCATTGGCTATATTTAAGAGGGAGTTAGATGTGGCCTTGTGGCTAAAGGGATCAGGGAGGTATGGAGAGAAGGCAGGTACAGGTTACTGAGCTGGATGATCAGCCATGATCATATTGAATGGCGGTGCAAGCTCGAAGGGCCGAATGGCCTACTCCTGCACCTATTTTCTATGTTTCTATGTTTCTAACTGAGTGGGACAGGCAGCATCAGTGAAAGGGACTTGGACAGATAACATTTTGGGTTGAGACCCTTTAGACTTTAGAGATACAGCGCAGAAACAGACCCTGCAGTCCACCGAGTCCTCATTGAGCAGCGATCACCCGTATACTAACACTAGTCTTACTCACTAGGGACAATTTAGTCCTGCATGTCTTTGGAGTGTGGGAGGAAACCGGAGCACCCGGAGAAAGCCCACATGGTGATGGGGAGAACGTACAAACTCTGTACAGACAGC
This sequence comes from Rhinoraja longicauda, assembly GCF_053455715.1. Taxonomy (NCBI): domain Eukaryota; kingdom Metazoa; phylum Chordata; class Chondrichthyes; order Rajiformes; family Arhynchobatidae; genus Rhinoraja; species Rhinoraja longicauda. The sequence goes on along the minus strand of NC_135981.1, from coordinate 2,275,462 downwards.
GCCCGTAGTCAGGATCGAACCTGGGTCCCTGGCACTGCAAGGCAGCAACTCTACCGCTGCGCCACCATGCCACTCTTCTTCTGAGTGATTATGGAAGGGGGATGGTGGGGAATCTGGCAAAGAGAGATGGGGGTGGGACAAAGCCTTTGTTGTGTACCCTGTATTTATCCCTCAACCAACACTATTAAATGCAGTGAGTGTCGTCATGATCCCATTGCTGCATGTGAGATCTTGCTGTGTCACAATTGCCTATAACACAACAATCAATGACTGTACCTCAAATGATGTTTTGTATTGGTTGCAATGTATTTCGGAGCTTTCTGAGGTTGTAGAAGACCCTAAATAAAACTCCCAAACCATGTACCAGCTCTCACTCAGTAACGATCCCAATATTAGCATCCAACCCACTGACAAAGGGGTTGCCATTGTAGTCTGGTGGGTTGGATGGTCGGACACCTCCTCAAACCTACTCCTTGACCATGACCCATGGATGAACACCATCTCTCAGACCATCCAGTCCGATGAAGGGTATCGATTCAAAACTTAGCCTGTCCAGTCTCACCCTGGTCACTCCCTCTTCTCCCCTCTCCCATCAGGCAGGAGATACAGAAGTTTGAAAATGCACACCTGCAGATTCGGGAACAGTTTCTTCCCAGCTGTTATCAGGTCCTCTCATCAGCTAGAATGAGGTCCTGACCTCCCATCTACCTCATTGGAGACTTCTGAACTTTCATTAATCAGACTTTATCGGACTTTATCTTTGCAATACAATTTGTACCCTTCATGCTTTGCATTGTGGACGTCTTGATTGTATTCATGTCCAGTCACTTTTTACTGAATGGTACGCAAACAAAAGCTTTTCACTCGATACACTTGACAATAACAATAAACTAAAGTAAAGTTCATAAGTTTATGTGATAAGAGCAGAATTTAGGCCATTCGGCCCATCAAGTCTGCTCTGCCATTCAATCATGGCTGATCTATCTCTCCCTCCAAACCCTATTCTCATGCCTTCTCCCCATAACGCCTGACACCCGTTCTAATCAAGAATCTCTGCCTTAAAAATATTCATTGACATGGCCTCCACAGCCTTCTGTGACAATGAATTCCAAAGATTCACCACCCTCTGACGAAAGAAATTCCTCCACATCTCTTTCCTAAAGGGGGTATGGGGAGAAGGCAGGAACGGGGTACTGATTGAGAGTGATCAGCCATGATCGCATTGAATGGCGGTGCTGGCTCGAAGGGCTGAATGGCCTACTCCTGCACCTATTGTCTATTGTCTATTGTCTATTGTCCTTTAATTCTGAGGCTGTGATCTCTGGTCCTAGACTCTCCCACTAGTGGAAACATCCTCTCCACATCCACTCTATCCAGGCGAGACTAAACTAATACATTTCCCTCCACAGACGCTGCCTGACCTGCTGAGTTCCTCCAGTACATTGCGTTCTGCTCAGGATTGCTGCATCACAAGTAAGCCTGGTGGCTGGACACATATGTACACCTTTATAAACAGGGCATTGCCAGAGAATTTTGGTACCTTTAAGACGTTTTATTTTGAATCCTATCAGATTACCTTGATAAAAGATAGGGAACATTTATTGCCTTCTTTGAGCAAAGGTAATAAAGTGGGTTCATAAATTAAAATGGAAACTGTAATGAAAAATGTGGTATATGCTATAAAAGGAATCTTTTTTCACCGCTAATTACATTTTCTATTCATTTATATTACAGTTGCTTTCTAAAAGAATCTATGGTTCGTACTAGTAAATTTAAGTAGCCTTTCAGAGATTTTAGACGTTAAACTTTGGAGATACAGCGTGGTAACAGGCCCTTCAGCCCACCAAGTCTGCACCGACTAGCGTTCACCCCATACACTAACATCATCCTTCACTAGTACCAACTGCCCACCATAATAAACTAAACTAATCTGGAGAGGTGCAAGTCAGAGAGAGAGAGAGAGAGAGAGAGAGAGCGAGAGAGAGAGAGTAAGAGAGAGAGAGAGAGTGACACAGTGTGGAAACAGGCCCTTCGGCCCAACTTGCCCACACCGGCTAACATGTCCCATCTACGCTAGTCCCACCTGCCTGCGTTTGGTCCATATCCCTCCAAACTTGTCTTATCCATGTACCTGTCTAACTGTTTCTTAAACGTTGGGATAGTCTCAGCCTCCACTACCTCCTGTGGCAGCTCGTTCCATACACCCACCACCCTATGGAAAAATATTTCACAATGACTGTTTTAGATGCTCTGATTCACGTTATTTGGAATGCGATGGTCTAATTCCCAAAATACAGCATGGCTGCCTGGAGTGCATTGAGTCTCAACGGTATTTTATTGAATGAATGTGCAGTCTGAGCATCTAGTTGACTTCAGTTTATTGTCACATGTACCGAGGTACAGTGAAAAGCTTTTGTTGCGTGCAAACCAGTCAGCGGAAAGACAATGCATGATTACAATCGAGCCAAACCAGTGTACAGATACATGATAAAGGGAATAACGTTTAGTGGAAGATCAAGCCAGTAAAGTCCGATCAAAGATAGTCTGAGGGTCTCCAATGGGGTAGACAGTAGATCAGGACTGTTCTTTAGTTGGTGATAGGATGGTTCAGTTGCCTGACAACAGCAGGGAGGAAACTGTCCCTGAATCTGGAGGTGTGCGTTTTCACACTTCTGTACCTTTTGCCCGATGGGTGAGGGGAGACGAGGGAGTGGCCGGGGTGTAGTTCATTGGGGTGTCCATGAAACAAAACATACCTTTCAAGTCTTCAGTTAACATGCTTACCAATTTATCTAATTGATTAATTGAGAATTATGTAAATTGAAGACCGGAAGATCACGAAGCCATGTTTAAATTAATGACAAAACCCAATGACGCAAAATGAAGGACCTTGCCCAGTAATGGAGAGACGGGAGTGTTAATCAGGATGTGGTGATACCAAGTGGAATTTCTTTAAACCGTGTAGATTATGGGGGTGGGGTGAGGGTGAAGATTGGTTCGAAGATCCATCTTGGTGTTGCGGCTATTACTCTTACTCTGGGGGCTTGTGCGTTGCTGTTTACATTCACTGTGTTGTCCCTGGTTAGTTTGAGGTCACCCCACTGTGACATCATAAAGTTCTGCTGCAGTGACATCGGGGATGAAGATGTGAACGACAGGCACTCACTCGCTGCCTCTCCATATAAACGCCATCCTGGACAAGGCAAAGTTCTTCATGAATTTCGCATGTGTGCCAGCAAGAGCAACAGGTGACATATCAAGAGGCAGGTATTCAACGGGGCGATGTTGCGTGCTCTACCGTGGTGGAGGTTGAGAGCTGGGACCCAGATGGCCTCTGGAATAAGCCTCCCATTACCACCGGGAGCAAATTGACATTTGGCACTTTGGATTTCTAACATCTTGTCCTGTGTATTTGGAAACATTGAGAGGACATTTGCAATGTCATTGATCACTTGTATATAGACATAAAGAGAGCCAAAGATCGGGGTAGACAGTCAGGGTGGGAATGTCGAACATTTGAGGGTATAACTACAAGTTGAGAGGGGAGAGAAGTTTAATGGAGGGGAGTGCCTTTTTACACAGAGGATGGTGTGGGGGCCTGGAACTCATTGCCAGTGGTGGTGGTGGAGGTAGATACCATAGTCGTGGCATTTAAGAGCTTTTAGATTGGCACATGAAAGCGCTGGGTATGGAGGGATTTGGATCGCTTGCAGGCAGACATGATCAGTTGGGCTGGGCATCATGTCTGACACAGATAGTTTGGTCTGAGGGCTGGTTCCTGTGCTGTCCTGCTCTGTGTTCTACTCCCCACACTGACCATGAGGTAGCAAAACCAAGTAGTTCCTCCAATTGCCCTCACTCCGACAATGCTGCTCTATGTTGTAATGAAACACTGAATATGGAAATATGGAACTCCCAACCCCACAGCTTTTAGACAATAGACAATATGTAGGTTATGTAGGTTAATTGGCTGGGTAAATGTAAAAATTGTCCCTAGTGGGTGTAGGATAGTGTTAATATACGGGGATCGCTGGGCGGCATGGACTTGGTGGGCCGAAAAGGCCTGTTTCCGGCTGTATATATATGATATGATATGATATGATAATAGACAATAGGTGCAGGAGTAGGCCATTCGGCCCTTTGAGCCAGCACCACCATTCAATGTGATCATGGCTGATCATTCTCAATCAGTACCCCGTTCCTGCCTTCTCCCCATACCCCCTGACTCCGCTATCCTTAAGAGCTCTATCTAGCTCTCTCTTGAATGCATTCAGAGAATTGGCCTCCACTGCCTTCTGAGGCAGAGAATTCCACAGATTCACAACTCTCTGACTGAAAAAGTTTTTCCTCATCTCAGTTCTAAATGGCCTACCTCTTATTCTTAAACGGTGGCCCCTTGTTCTGGACTCCCCCAACATTGGGAACATGTTTCCTGCCTCTAACGTGTCGAACCCCTTAATAATCTTATACGTTTCGATAAGATCTCCTCTCATCCTTCTAAATTCTAGTGTATACAAGCCTAATCGCTCCAGTCTTTCAACATATGACAGTCCCGCCATTCCGGGAATTAACCTAGTAAACCTACGCTGCACGCCCTCAATAGCAAGAATATCCTTCCTCAAATTTGGAGACCAAAACTGCACACAGTACTCCAGGTGCGGTCTCACTAGGGCCCTGTACAACTGCAGAAGGACCTCTTTGCTCCTATACTCAACTCCTCTTGTTATGAGGGGGATCCAGATATTTATTCACCTTTCTTTGAAGTGTCCCTGTTGTTTAATGGCCTGGCTCCAACTAAATCTGAACTTCAACTCCCTTTATGCAGGACTCCCCTACCAGAGGAAATTATAGACAATAGACAATAGGTGCAGGCGTAGGCCATTTGACCCTTCACGCCAGCACCGCCATTCACTATGTTCATGGCTGATCATTCGCAATCAGTACCCTGATCCTGCCTTCTCCCCATATCCCTTGACTCTGCCATCTTTAAGAGCTCTATCTAACACTCTGTTGAAAGATTCCAGAAAATTGGCCTCCACTGCCTTCTGAGGCAGAGAATTCCACAGATTCACAGCTCTCTGGGTGAAAAAGTTCTTCCTCATCTCTGTTCTAAATGGCCTACCTCTTATTCTGAAACTGCGGCCCCTGGCCACAGTTGATTGATATCACAATCAAACTAATTTAATTGTTTTACCCATTATAAATACCTTAAAATTAGTTGATCACTCAGCCGTCCCTACTCAAGGATATCCAAACTGAGTTTTTGAGCCTGTCCTCATAATTGAACACAGTAACCCTGGGTGGGACTTGCATATAAGTCATTGAGGATGTTGCATAGCGAATGATTAAAAGACATGAGTGAACCAACTGGGTTTTTATAACAATTCAACAGTTTCAGGGTCATTTTTACTGAGTAGCTTTTGTTTCCAGATCTTTTTAAAACAGCCTCCAATGTTTGAATTGCCAATGTGAGATCCTGTTAGACTGGGAACATTTCCTTTTATTCTTGGTACATGTGTACCTAAGGAACAGGAGTCTTATGATGAGTTAATGGCTTCCGAGAGTTTTAGGAACAGGTGCATTTATTGAGTGTTTATTCTCCAAAGAAGCACAGGAAATGAGGGACCAAAAGTTAATGCCCAACAAACATATTTAGCCTGGAAAAAAGTCCTGAGACTTACTGGACTATTTTCTTATGCTCTTTTCGCTAACCTCAGTGAGGTTTTTCCCATGCCCTGATACTTTTACTTGATTGAATGTGAATAACATGCAGTTTTGAAAACAGGTTAGGATTGGGATCAGAATGGCAATTTTACCAAAACCAATTAGCCTTCAAACCTGTACATGTTTGGAGTGTGGGAGGAGACCGGAGCACCAGGAGAAAACCCACGCTGTCATAGAGAAAACGTGCAAACTCCGCACAGACAGCACCCGTTGTCAGGATCGAACCTGCGTCTCTTGCCTACTAAGGCAGCAGCTCTACCACTGTGCCACATTGCTGCCCGCTAAACCTTTCCTCTCTGAGTACCTGTCCAATTGCAGTTTAAATGTTGTTATTGTACCGAGCTCAGCTACCTCCTCTGGCAGTTTGTACCATATACCGACCACCTTTTGGGTAATAAAATTGCCTTTTTGATTCTTATGAAATCTTAAACCTTGTATTCACTGGAGATTAGAAGGACGAGAGGGGACTGGACAAGTTAGACGCAAGAAAAATATTCCCAATGTTGAGGGAATCCAGAACCAGGGGCCACAGTCTAAGAATAAAGGGGAGGCCATTTAAAACTGAGGTGAGAAAAAACTTTTTCACCCAGAGATTTGTGAATTTGTGGAATTCGCTGCCACAGAAGGCAGTGGAGGCCAATTCACTGGATGAATTTAAAAGAGAGTTAGATAGAGCTCCAGGGGCTAGTGAAATCAAGGGATATGGGGAGAAGCAGGCACGGGTTACTGATTGTGGATGATCAGCCATGATCACAATGAATGGCGGTACTGGCTCGAAGGGCCAGATGGCCTTGTCCTGCACTTATTTTCTAAGTGTCTATGTTTACATCATCAGCAAATATGTGAATTGAGACTGGCAGTGCCCGGTTGAATAACCAGAGTGAAGGGAATCATTGCAATTATTGAGCAAGATAACATGTGACCAAATTTCTAAGAGACCTTCTTTAAACCGGAATAAGTGCAATAGAAAAAAGATTGCGTTATAATTCATGGCTATCATCGGCTGTTGTGTTTTTCAGTGGCCATGTTTTAAAAGATAGAAGGAGTTAAAATGCATAGAGTTCCTATAATATTCATGTTCATCCGTTATGGGATCAGAATTAGTCCATTCGGCCCATCATGTCTACCCCGCCATTCACTCATGGGTGATCCATTTTCCCCTCTCAACCACATAGGAGATTGGTGGGCAAAATTAGAGCACATGGTATTGGAGGTAGGGTACTGACATGGATAGAAAGTTGGTTGACAGACAGAAAGCAAAGAGTGGGGATAAATGGGTCCCTTTCAGAATGGCAGGCAGTGACTAGTGGGGTACCGCAAGGCTCGGTGTTGGGACCGCAGCTATTTACAATATACATCAATGACTTGGATGAAGGGATTAAAAGTACCATTAGCAAATTTGCCGATGATACAAAGCTAGGTGGCAGTGTGAACTGCGAGGAAGATGCTATGAGGTTGCAGGGTGACTTGGACAAGTTGTGTGAGTGGGCGGATGCATGGCAGATGCAGTTTAATGTGGATAAGTGTGAGGTTATCCACTTTGGTGGTAAGAATAGGAAGGCAGATTATTATTTGAATGGTGTCAAGTTAGGAAAAGGAGACGTACAACATGATCTGGGTATCCTAGTGCATCAGTCACTGAAAGGAAGCATGCAGGTACAGCAGGCAGTGAAGAAAGCCAATGGAATGTTGGCCTTCATAACAAGAGGAGTTGAGTATAGGAGCAAAGAGGTCCTTCTGCAGTTGTACAGGGCCCTAGTGAGACCGCACCTGGAGTACTGTGTGCAGTTTTGGTCTCCAAATTTGAGGAAGGATATTCTTGCTATTGAGGGCGTGCAGCGTAGGTTTACTAGGTTAATTCCCGGAATGGCGGGACTGTCATATGTTGAAAGACTGGAGCGACTAGGTTTGTATACACTGGAATTTAGAAGAATGAGAGGGGATCTTATCGAAACGTATAAGATTATTAAGGGGTTGGACATGTTAGAGGCAGGAAACATGTTCCCAATGTTGGGGGAGTCCAGAACCAGGGGCCACAGTTTAAGAATAAGGGGTAGGCCATTTAGAACAGAGATGAGGAAAAACTTTTTTAGTCAGAGAGTTGTGAATCTGTGGAATTCTCTGCCTCAGAGGGCAGTGGAGGCCAATTCTCTGAATACATTCAAGAGAGAGCTAGATAGAGCTCTTAAGGATAGCGGAGTCAGGGGGTATGGGGAGAAGGCAGGAACGGGGTACTGATTGAGAATGATCAGCCATGATCACATTGAATGGCGGTGCTGGCTCGAAGGGCCGAATGACCTACTCCTGCACCTATTGTCTATTGTCTATTGTCTATTCTCCTGCCTTCTCCCCATAACCCCTGGCACCAATCCTAATTACATAATGTACGAGACCACGGGGACCCGTTGGGCCCAAACCTCTCCTGCATTGGTGCAGCACCCTCTCCTCTCCCCCTCCCCCCTTCCCCCTCCACCCTCCCCTTCCTCCTCCCCCTCCCCGTTCCCCATCTCCCTTCCCCCCCACTCGCCCCCCTCCCCCCCCTCCTCCCTCTCTCCCTCCTCCCTCCCTCCCTCCCTCCCTCCCTCCCTCCCTCCCTCCCTCCCTCCCTCCCTCCCTCCCTCCCTCCCTCCCTCCCCCCTCCCTCCCTAGGAGATAGATTTAAACTTTAAAATGTGAATAACTAAAAATATAACACCGATTTCAATGAAAGTTCTTCCATTAGCACCAAAGGGACAACGATGAGTAAGGTGGGCCTAAAATTGTCACGCTATCATGTATTGTTTTGGCTGTTGTTCAGGAACAAACAAACAAACAAACAAACAAGAGTTTTAGTATATAGATGTAAATGAATAAAATAAAACCTAAAAGTTATAATTGTTAAACAGAAAATTTGTGGCATTTTGTGTCGTGATAAAATTTGTGGTGATGGGTTTTCAAAGAATATCAGCTCCCCCGTGGTCTCTGCGTTGTTTTACCATTCACTGGACGTTGACAGGGACATGTTAGTTGTTTGTTATAGCTGCCAAATTTAAACTTTTCATATTGGATGAGCTTAGGTAAAACTATCCTCTGTGACACAGTCTTATGTTTAGATTTAGCTTCTCATTTAAAAAAAACATTTGGACAGGTACATGGATATGATATGTTTAGAAGGATATGGGTTAAACGCAGGCAGGTGGGACAATAGACAATAGACAATAAGGGTAGGAGTAGGCCATTCGGCCCTTCGAGCAAGCACCACCATTCAATGTGATCATGGCTGATCATTCTCAATCAGTACCCCGTTCCTGCCTTCTCCCAATACCCCCTGACTCTGCTATTCGTAAGAGATCTATCTAGCTTTCTCTTGAATGCATTCAGAGAATTGGCCTCCTGAGACTGGTGTAGATGGAGCATGTTGGGCCTTGTGGGGAAGTTGGGCCGAAAGGCCTGTTTCCACGCTGTAAGACTCTATGACTCCACAAAGATAAGTTAGAGGGATATGGATCAAGCGCAGGCAGGTGGGACTAGTGTAGATGGGGCATGATGGGCGGTGTGGGCACGTTGGGCCGAAGGGCCTGTTTCCAGGCTGAAAGACTCTATGACACTATCAGAATTTGTTTCAAGGAAAATTCTTTGTTTAGATTGACTTGTGCTTTACCCTGTTCAAAAACGTGGAACAAGTCCCTTTTAACTACTTGTCAATTTAGCAAACTATACACCCATGCCTGGATTTGGATAATCTTAACGTCTGATAGTCATTGATTGCAGTTGAGTCCAGTCCTTCTTCGAGTGTGGAATACACAGCAATTTGGAATGCAGTTCCCGTGAGCTATAAAATGTATTCAGTCCACAAGCTAACATGATGTATGAGTTGCTCTCCCTATAAAAGGGACTGGATCCTGTAAAGTTGTATTGAAACCTTTAAGTCTACTTTTATTTTCATATTAAAAATATCTGTAACCCTTCTCAGGGAAGGGTTATTATTGGATCACAAGGTAGAATTACAGCAGGCTCCAAAGGCACTAAATAAAGAGGTAAAAAAAGAGGCAACTGTTTTCTGATGGGGAGGCGGCTGGGGTGGGTTGGCGGAGGGAGGGGAGGGGGTTGGGGGGGTGTGTGGTGGTGGTGGTGTTGATTAAAGCTACCAGATTATGTCCCAAGATCCAGGGGTGCAACGGTAGAGTTGCTGCCTCACTGCACCAGAGACCCAGGTCAATGTTGACAACATGTGCTGTCTGTATGGAGTTTGTACGCTCTTCCTGTGATCTGCTTGAGTTTTCTCCGGGCGCTCCGGTTTCCTCCCACACTCCAAAGACGTGCAGATTTGTAGGTTAATGGGCTTGGTAAAAAATTAAACATGTCCCTGGTGTGTATAGGATAGTGTTAGTGTGCGGAGATCACTGGTCATTGCAGACTCGGTGGGCCGAAAGGCCTGTTTCCGTGCTGTATCTCTAAACTAAGCTAAAGTAAAGTGAAGTAAACTAAACTAAACTAAACCTCACATAGAAATCAATCCCCAGCCTTCAGTACAGTACTAACATTCCACTTCACCATTTCTAATTTTGCTTTCTCCTGTACACCTCTTTTCCATTGCCGCCTTGACACAAAGCAGCTCTTCTATGCCAATGTTTCTCAAACCATAGTCCCATTAACACATTGCAGAGAATGTTCCATTCTATTAATTTAAGCAGTTATTATTATACATACACTTAATTTAATCTTGTAAAATGAGCTTGGTAGACATTTACCAATAGTCATACAGCACCGAAACACGCCCTTCAGCCCAACTTGTCCATGCGCGCAAGATACCTCATCCATCCAAGTCCCATTTGGCCACATTTGTCCCGTTCCCCTCTAAATCTTTCCTGTCCATGTACCTGTCCAACTGTCTTTTAAATGTTGCATTGCACTGGCATCAAGCACCTCCTCTGGCAGCTTCTTCCATACACCTACCATCCTCTGAGTGAAAAGGTTGCCCCTCAGGTTCCTATTAAATCTTTTGCCTCCAAACCTATGAAAGACAATACATGATTACAATAGAGGCATCCACCCGTGTTCAGATGCATGATAAAGGGAATAAGGTTTAGTGCAGGATAAAACCAGTAAAGTCCGATCAAAGATAGTCCAAGGGTCTCCAATGAGGTAGATAGTAGTAACTCTGCAGGTCAGGCAACATCTCTCCAAGACATGGTCATGGTCAGGCAACATTTCGGGATGGGATCTTTCTTCAGACTGAACAACGGCCCCGACTTGAAATGTCACCTATCCATGTCCTCCTTGTCTACGCAAGATTCCAGCATCTGCAGGGTCATTGTGCTGAACAGTTGAGAACCAGTTTTGCTTCCTCTTGGGTTTCCACCAGCCTTGTTCTGATTAGGTGGCACCGGCAACACGTTCCAACCATTGGGGTTTGGAACGCTGAGCTCCAGATCATAAGTGCACAAAAACATTCTTTCAAATCTAACATTCCACGTCTCAACTGTCAAAGTTCTGATGTGTCAAACCTCCATTCTCCATTGATGTTGAAATGAAAGAAATCCCGTTGTTTCTGGGTTTGATTTTTCTTCCTAGTTCATCATTTTTCATTCCCGCTGTCTGTTCTTTTGTTTTTCCCTGTGTCCCACCATCTCTCCCCTTCCTCAACCATTTCCCTCTCTCCTCCACACTCTTCTGAAGGCCCCTGGTCTGTGGCCCTGCCCCCTGAGTTCACGTTGTACGTGAACAAGGGACAAACTGGGTGCCCCTGAGAACAGCCCATAGGTTCAACAGCAAAATGGATGGTGGCTCATCAAGAATCCTGTGAACACTCTCTGTCTTGTGTCAAAAGAGGGATTGCAGTCGACATCTCGGAAGATACAAGCGTCATGAGAAGTCTTTCTTGTCTTTTAGCAGAATGAAAGATCCTCTGAGGGGGTTGCCCCAAGGATCTTCAAAGGATGGCCTTCAGAAAGGGAACTCAGGAGCCTCGAATAGCAGTGACAAGGAGGATGACAGGGAGAAGGAATGTGAGACACCTCAGCATGCTTCCGTCATTGGGCCCTCGAGTACCTGCGATCCCCAAAGAGCACGAGCTAAGATCATGAAGAAAAAGAGGTAACTAGTAATTAACTGTCAACTGGATCCACTAGGATTGACACTAAATGCTGGAGTAACTCTGCAGGTCAGGCTGCATCTCAGGAGAAAAAGAATAGGAGATGTTTTGGGTCGGGACTCTTCATCAGGACTTCAGGCTTTTCTACCTCCTGCCTGATGGTAGCAGTGAGAAGAGGGCACAGCTTGGACGGTGGGGAATCGATGAAAGGTGTCGCAATCTATTGAGGCGAAGCCTCATGTAGATGGTTTCAATGGAAGGGTGGGCTGTGCCCGTGATGGCTGTGCCCACCAATCCCTGCAGCCTCTGGTGTTCTTGTGCATTGGGATTGCCCCACCAGGCCATGATGCAACCACTCAGGCTACTGTTCCACAATACATCTCAAGCTGTTTATTCGAGTATTTGGTGACATGCCAAATCTCCTTGAAATTCTAAGAAAGTTGAGGTGCTGACATGCCTTCTTCATGGTTACATGTATGTGCTGGGACTAGGAAAGGTCATCTGAGATGTTAACGGCCAGGAATTTGAATCTGCTAACTTCTCCACCACCGATCCACCAGAGAAAACTGGCTGGTGGGTCTTCCAACATCCCCTTTCTGATGCCCCTTAAACATCTCTACCTTAGGTTTATCCACCTCTATCTGTGAGAGCCCAGCTGCCCTTCCCCATGTGGACTTGGCAGTGTGATCACTTTGGGCACTGGAGAGAGTTTTACCTTGCGTCTGATCACAACTAAGTATTCACAGAGAGAAGGATTTAGAGTCACAGTGACACAGTGTGGAAACATGCCCTTTGGCCCAACTTGCCCAGACATGTCCCAGCTCCAGTAGAATTGTTTGGGAAATGAGGGACAGAATTATTGGCAACTATAAAGTGAGTTGCAAGTTCTGTGGCACCTTGATTAGTCGGCCAACCGAACCACAAAATAACAAATGGGCCTTGACCCATTTGCTTCCTCCAAAACTCACTCCAAAACTATTGACCCAAAACAAGGACAAAACAGATTGCAGCAAAATTCAGGAATGCTGCTTTTAACTGAGGTCAGCTGTGTAGAATTAAAATGACATTGCAAAAACTGGAGATTTGCGTTCCATCAGGGAGGCAAAGAGTTATCCAGAACCACGCGGGCAATCATGGAAAGGTAAACTTGCCTGTGAATCAATGCCCTCAGGGTCGAAGGGGACAGCGATGGAAGAAACATAAATGACTACACGGAGTGAGAGTTCAGTTACTAGTTAATAGTTGAAACAATTCTCAAGTTCAAATAAACCTTCATTTAAATAGAAGGTATTTATTCACAAAATGCTGGAGTAACTCAGCAGGTCAGGCAGCATCTCAGGAGAGAAGGAATGGGTGACGTTCCGGGTCGAGACCCTTCTTCAGACTGATCAGTTTGAAAAAGGGTCTCGACCCGAAACGTCACCCATTCCTTCTCTCCCGAGATGCTGCCTGACCTGTTGAGTTGCGCCAGCATTTTGTGACTAAATACCTTTGATTTGTACCAGCATCTGCAGTTATTTTCTTACACTTCATTTAAATAGAGTGGCTCTAACCTAGAAGCAGCATTCCAAGTATGAATTACAAGGCGTGTCGTCACGTAGGGAACTATAGAAGCCAATACAGACTCTGGTAAAAGAAAGATGGTGTAAAATGCTTCCTGCCTTTCAATACCAGCCAGGCAATAGTTAGCTCAGTCCAGGAGGCTTGCAGTGATACTGTGTCTTATAGATCTGATGCCCAACACTTTACCATTGTGCATGGAGCAGACCTTGGTTATTTTATTGACAAGGTAAGCATGCATGTACAGCGGACAGTGAAGAAAGCTAACGGCATGTTGGCCTTCATAACGAGAGGATTTGAGTATAGGAGTAAAAAGAGGTCCTTCTGCAGTTGTACAGGGCCCTGATGAGACCGCATCTGGAGTATTGTGTGCAGTTTTGGTCTCCTAATTTGAGGAAAGGCATCCTTGCTATTGAGGCAGTGCAGCGTAGGTTAATCCACGGAATGGCGGGACTGTCATATGAGGAAAGCATTGGAAAGACTGGGCATGTATTTACTGGAGTTCAGAAGGATGAAAGGGGATCTTATATAGACGTATAGAATTATAAAAGGACTGGACAAGCTAGATACAGAAAAAATGTTCCCAATGTTGGGGGAGTCCAGAACCAGGGGCCACAGTCTAAGAATAAAGGGGAGGCCATTTAAAACTGAGATGAGAAACCTTTTCACCCAGAGAGTTGTGAAATTGTGGAATTCTCTGCCACAGAAGGCAGTGGAGGCCAATTCACTGGATAAATTTAAAAGAGAGTTAGATAGAGCTCCAGGGGCTAGTGGAATCAAGGGATATGGGGAGAAGGCAGGCACAGGTTACTGATTGTGGATGATCAGCCATGATCACAATGAATGGCGGTGCTGGCTCGAAGGGCCAAATGGCCTCCTCCTGCACCTATTTTCTTTGTTTCTATGTTTCTATGTTGAAATCACCACTGAGGCAGAATGTTGCAATTGTTGAAGCAATGCTCCTTGTGTCTGTGGCTGTCTCTTTGTATCTTTCCTGTTTCAGATGAATATGGATTAATCTTTCTAACTGCAAGCAGTCCAGTGGTGAGTATGTCCAACTGCATTTGGCCCAAAGCGTGTTTAGGTATGGGTTTAGATTTATTAATGTCTCATGTCCTGAGGTACAGTGAAGAGCTTTGCTTTGCATTCTGTCCAATCAAATCAGATAACACAAAACATAAATGCAAATACAAACTCAAAAGGTCCCATAGGTAGAGCAAGGGGGGGAACACAGAGTGCAGAATTTAGTTCTCAGCATTAGAGTGCACTTGTTCCATAGACAAAGTCCAATGTCCGCAATGGGGTAGAGGTGAATCAGACGGGACCCTAGCATATGAAAGAACCATTCACAAGCCTGATAACGGTTTTCTCCGAGATCTTCGGTTTCCTCCCACACTCCAAAGACGTACAGGTATGTAGGTTAATTGGCTGGTAAATGTAAAAATTGTCCCTAGTGGGTGTAGGATAGTGTTAATGTACGGGGATCACTGGGCGGCACGGACTTGGAGGGCCGAAAAGGCCTGTTTCCGGCTGTATATATATGATATGATATAACAGACGAGAAGAAACTATTCCTGAATCTGGCTTTCAAGCTTCTCTATCTGTTGGGCGGGAGTGGTCACCTTCAATTTATTCCTCGTTGGAAATGTGGCAGTTCTACAGCCTGCAAAGATTGGGTGACTTCAACATCTCTCATTATACCTAGGGATTTTGTGCTCATTCGAGAAAGAAGCTCAGTGAGTTGTGTGCACCAAGCTGTTTGGAGCTTTAAAGAGATGCCACAGGACCATCTTCTCAATAAGGACATACTCTCCATGACTCGAAATCATTGCCTGGGAATCTATGGGAGAAACTCCCATGCCGGTTGCAGCATTAGTTGTTCTTATGGTTATTAGTTTCCCAGCTCCACAACTTGCTTCAATGTTCCTCTCTCGACAGCAGCAATTTATTGATCAAAGCACAAAATGCTGGAGGAACTCAGCGGGTTAGGCCAGCATGTGTGGAAGGAATGGACAGACGATGTTTCGGGTTGGGACCCTTCTTCAGATCGATTGTAGTGGGGGGGGGGGGGGGGGGGAGAAAGCTGGAAAAGGGAGGTGGGGGGCGGGGGACAGAGTCTGGTGAGTGACTGATGGGTACGGTTTCGGGGGGGGAGGCAAGTGGGGGTTTAAATGAGAGATGGGTGGAGTAGGTGACAAAGACAAAAAGGTGAAGAGGAGACAAAAGGGTGTCAGATTAGGAGAGAAGAGGAGTGAAATGCAAAGCCAGAGGGAGGGATGTAGGTAGAAGTGGAGGTGAGGAGGGGCAACATGGGCCGGATATTGGGAGAAATGGGTGCGCATGGTGTTATTACATAACATTGGAGAATTCAATGTTCATACCATTGGGTTGTAAGCTACCCAGGATTTGCATGTGGCCTCACTGGCAATGGAGGAGGCCCAGGACAGCAAGGTCAGTGTGGGGATGGGAAGGAGAGTTAAAAAGGTTAGAGACCAGGAGATCCAGTAGGCCTTGTTGGCGGACAGCGTGCACGTGTTTGGCGAAACGGTCGCCTTATCTACATTACTGATCACCCGTTTAAAGTCATTTATTGAGCTGGCATTGACTGTTTCTATTACAGTTCGGCGTGCAGCCACGCTGTTTGGGTTGAAGGAGGTTGGTGATGATGAGGAATGGACTCTGTGCTGGAGTGACTACTCAGTGTCTTTGGACAAAGCCATGGAGCTTAAACGCTTCCAGGTAAGTGGGCAATCGAGGCCCGGTGACCGCCCCAGAACCTGCAGCAGCGTGAAACCCCCACACGGCAATAATTATCATTGCATCGAAGCTTTGGTAAACTATCAGGTAGTTGGTGGCACACTAGAGCTGGAAGAGTATGGTTTCATATATTTGTGACCATCTGCGTGTGTGAGTTCACGCGCGTGTGTGTGCGAGCGCACTTGTGT
The DNA here is from genome assembly GCF_053455715.1 of Rhinoraja longicauda. Classification (NCBI taxonomy): domain Eukaryota; kingdom Metazoa; phylum Chordata; class Chondrichthyes; order Rajiformes; family Arhynchobatidae; genus Rhinoraja; species Rhinoraja longicauda. The sequence goes on along the minus strand of NC_135981.1, from coordinate 2,259,160 downwards.
GAGTGCGTGCATGTATGTGCGTGTGCTTATGTGTGTGTGGATGTGCATGTATGTGCATGCATGTGTACGCTTGTGTGTGGGCGCGCGTGAGTGTGTGCGCGCATGCGTGTGCATGTGTGTGTGTACATGCGTTCCCAGCGTGCGTGCATGTCAGGTGTATGCACATCCATATGTGTGCGAGTGTGTGCACGTGTGTGTGTGTTTGTGACCATCCATGTGAGCAGGTAAAAGTGTAAAATTAGTGTCTCAGTGTGTACTATGTCCATGTCGTGGAGCCTGATCTCCAATTGTTTTAGACCATTTGCCAATGGACCACTTCACCCATAGTCAACCCTTGTTAAAAGAAATCACACCCAGACATCTTCCACACTGCCTCCCACATCCTAACGTGCTTTACATCCAGTGACGTACTCAATAACCTAATCTCAGCATGAACATGTGCCTCTAAATTGGCCGCAGCTGCCCATTCGTGCAGCAGTCGGAGATGTTGCTCGGAATTACATTGCTATGACTCTGGAGTGTTGGGAGGGTGTAAAACAGAGTGACGTACATCTCGATGGTAAGTTCCCTTATTGTAAGAGTCATGTCTGATGAGTGAGGAAGGATTACCGCTGGCCGTGGAACCATTCCCCATCATAGAAACATATAAAATAGGTGCAGGAGTAGGCCATTCGGCCCTTCGAGCCTGCACCGCCATTCAATATGATCATGGCTGATCATCCAGCTCAGTAACCTGTACCTGCCTTCTCTCCATACCCCTTGATCCCTTTAGCCACAAGGGCCACATCTAACACCCTCTTAAATATAGCCAATGAACTGGCCTCAACTACCTTCTGTGTCAGAGAATTCCACAGACTCACCACTCTCTGTGTGAAGAAATGTTTTCTCATCTCGGTCCTAAAAGACTTCCCCCTTATCCTTAAGCTGTGACCCCTGGTTCTGGACTTCCCCAACATCGGGAACAATCTTCCCGCATCTAGCCTCTCCAACCCCTTAAGAATTGTATATGTTTCTATAAGATCCCCCCTCAGTCTTCTAAATTCCAGCGAGTATAAGCCTAGTCTGTCCAGTCTTTCTTCATATGAAAGTCCTGCCATCCCAGGGATCAATCTGGTGAACCTTCTCTGTACTCCCTCTAAGGCTAGAATGTCTTTCCTCAGATTAGGAGACCAAAACTGTACACAATACTCCAGATGCGGTCTCACCAAGACCCTGTACAACTGCAGCAGAACCTCCCTGCTCCTATACTCAAATCCCCTCGCTATGAATGCTAAGAGGATATGTCAAAGCCCTCGGGAAAGAAATCATACATTAAAGTAAGGAAAGTGTGCTTCCACACACGGGATAGATTGGCAATGTGGATTAACAACTTTTTTTCTTACGCAGAAAATTAATCATTTTCCTGGGATGAACGAGATCTGCAGGAAAGATTTGTTGGCCAGGAACTTAAATAGAATGTTAAAGCTATATCCAAAAGATTACAACATTTTCCCTAAAACGTGGTGTCTACCATCTGAGTAAGTTTAAGGCGATGACGTCTGCAAGGCATTTGATAAGGTCGCACATCGTAGAAGGTTAGATCACATGTGATCCAGGGGGTGCCAGCTGGCTGGATAGAGAGCTGGCTTTATGGATGGAAGCAGAGGGTGATTGTGGAAGGTTGTTTTTCGGACTGGAGGCCTGTGACAAGTGGTGTGCCTCAGGGATCAGTGCTGTTTGCGGTTTATATCAATGATTTGGATTGGAATGTGCACGGCTTGATTAGTAAGTTTGTAGATGACACTAAAGCGAGTGGTATTGCAGATAGCGAAGATAGTTGTCAACAATTACAACAGGATCTGTTGTACAAATTACACCAGCTGGGCAAGTGGGCTGAGGAATGCGTAATGGAGTTTAATGCAGATTAGCGGGAAGTGTTGCTTTTTGTGAAGTCTAACAAGGGCGAGACCCACACAGTGAATGTGCGGAGTGTTGTAGAGCAAAGGGATCTAGGAGGGCAGGTGTATCATTCCTTGAAAATGGCATCACCAGTAGACAGGGTAGTTAAGAAGGCTTTATTTTGTCCTTCATCACTCAGGGTATTGAATATAGAACTTGAGATGTTGTGTTCTAGTTGTACAAGACATTGGTGAGGCCGCATTTGAAGTATTGTGTTTAGTTTTGGTCACCCTGCTATCGGGAGAATATTGTTAAGCTGGAAGGAGGACAGAGAGGATTTGTGAGGATGATACCAGGACCTGAGGGCCTGAGCTACAGGGAGAGGTTGGGCAGACGAGGACTTTATTCCTTGGAACGCAAGAGGATGATGGGTGATCTTACAGAGGTGTATAAGACCATGAGGGGAATAGATAGTGTAAAGGCACACAGTCTTTTACCCATAGTAAGGGAATCAAGAACCAGAGGACAGAGGTTTAAGATGAGATTAATGGGAACCTGACTGGCAACCTTTTCACACAGAGGGTGGTGGGAATATGGAACGAGCTGCCAGAGGAGGTACTATAACAATGTTTAAAAGGATTTTGGACAGGTTGATGGATAGGAAAGGTTTTGATGGATATGGGCCAAATGCGGGCAGGTGAGACTAGTGTAGATGGGGTGTCTTGGTTGGCATGGGCAAGGTGGGCCAAATTCCATTGATGAGCACAGTTTCCGTGCTGTATGACTCTTTGACACTAAAGAACATCTCTGGCGGGCGTGGGTGAGCACAGTTTGGGTCTTCCAGAAATGCTGCCTGACCTGCTGAGTTACTCCAGCATTTTGTGTTCTATGCAATGGTCCTCAGGGGTATCTCAATGGCTGAAGTGTTATAGGACACTTTGTGGATGTGAAAGGCATAAAAGAAATGCAAGCCTTTTATAAGTTCCTTGAGCAGAATTAGGCCACTCGGCCCATCAAGTCTCCTCCGCCATTCAATCGTGGCTGTTCTATCTTACCCTCTCAACCCCATTCTCCTGCCTTCGCCCTGTAACCCCTGACACCTGCACTAAACTTTCTTTGGATGATTGTTTCTTGGCTCTGACAATTGATTCTTGCCGCAGCTACCATGACTTTGTGGCCTACAGTAGAAACAGGAAAACCAAGACATTCATATGCAAGCCCGATTCCGAATGTCAGGGGCGAGGAATTTTCTTGACTCGGAATACCAGCGACGTTAAGCCGGGGGAAGACATGGTCTGCCAGGTTTACGTTCCCAAGGTACTATACTACACTGTCTTTGGCTGAGTGCGAGCTTTCACATAGCAGGATTTGTCAGCGAATGTAGGCAGCTCAAATGAAAAATGAAATCCTGTAGTTGCTGCGTGACATGTTGCTGGTGGGACCTCATGCATCTGCAGGCATTGCCCACCGTCCCCTGGTGGGACCTCATGCATCTGCAGGCATTGCCAACCGTCCCCCGAGAGACACCACAAAACCCAAAGCTAGCTAAGCAAGCTCTGCAGGGGATTACTCCCTGATCTCATGAAGCAATCAAATATGGGTGTCCATGGGTAATTGAAACATAGTTATCTGGCAACATTCCCACATCCGGAGGGACCTTGGGATGGGGTGCTCATGAAATGTAAAAGTATAGAGCTGGATGATCATGAGTATAGAAGTTGTGAGGTCATGCTACAGTTATACAAGACATTGGTGAACGCCCACGTTTAGAGTATTGTGTTTAGTTTTGGTCACCCTGCTGTAGTAAGGATGTTGTTAAGCTGGAAGGGCTGCAGAGAACTAGAGAGCTTTATTCCTTGCAGCACAGGAGAATGAAGGGTGATCTTATAGAGGTGTCCAATATCATGGGAGGAATAGAGAGGAACACAGTCTTTTGCCCAGAATGGGGAAATTGAGAACCAGAGGGGGGAAAGATTTTGTAGTAATTGGAGGGGAAACTTTTTTTACACAAAGGGTGGTGGGTTTATGGAATGAGCTACCGAGGGAGTTGAGGCAGGCACTATCGCAATGTTCAAGAAACATTTAGACAGGTACACGGATAGGATAGGTTGAGAGGGATATGGGCCAAATGCAGGCAGGTGGGACTAGTGTAGATGGGGCATGTTGGTCTGCGTGGGCAAGTTGAAGCGATGATTCCCAGCTGTATAACTCTAAGACTCTATCGTGTCCAGCTGAGATTACACAGGGCCATTGTGAGATCTGACCTGGATCAACTTGTCCACTTTTGGTCTGCACACCTAAGTAAGGATGTACCTGCTTTGCAGACAGAGGAGGGAGGTTACAGCACATTGGTTCCTACATGAAGGGAACTCTGAGGAAAATATTTCCGAGCCTGGTGGACTTATCCTCACTAAAGTTCTCAGGCAGCAGATAGTACCTCATTGAAACACGTGATAGTCAAGAGATGAATAGAAAAGATACAGAGGCTGTTTTCTGGGTGGTGGGTCTATAACTAGAAGACATAATCGGTCAGTCATTTACAACTGAAATGAAGGAAAGCTTTTTATTTGCATGGTTGTAATTTCTTTTGGAACTGCCTGCACAAGATGCTCAGTAACTGAGGCTCACTCAATGGTGACACAAGGAACTGCAGATGCTAGAGCCTTGAGCAGAACACAAAGTGCTGGAGTAACTCAGTGGGTCAGGCACCATCACTGAAGGACATGGACAGGTGACGTCTTGGCGCGGGGGTCCTTCTTCAGACTGACAGTAGGAGGGACCCAACCCAAAACGTTGCCTGACCCTCTGAGTTATTCCAGCGCTTTGTGTTCTATGCAAGATGATAGAATTTTAGACATCAAGCGAGTGGAGGGATTTCTGGGTGAGAGTGGGGTGGGTGTGGTGTAGGTGTGGCCCCATAATCCATAAATGTAAGAGGGTGTTGGGGGCACATTAGGCTCGGGCCAGGAATTTACATTGGCACCGATGCCTTTTGTGATGGAGTAGCCACCCTTACATGTGATCATCTGGTATCAATTTCCTCTGTCCCTTCCAGGTGCTTGGGTTTCCTCCCGCATCCAAAGGACGTGTGGGTTTGTAGGTTAATCGGCCCCTGTAAAATTGCCCCCGGAGCGAATGAGAAAGTGGGATAACATAGAACTAGTGTGAACGGGTGATCGATGGTTGGCGTGGACTCGGTGGGCCGAAGGGCCGGTCCACACGCCGTATCGCAAAACTAATCACAAAGATTATTAAGGGGTTGGACATGTTAGAGGGAGGAAACATGTTCCCAATGTTGGGGGAGTCCAGAACAAGGGGCCACAGTTTAAGAATAAGGGGTAGGCCATTTAGAACTGAGATGAGGAAAAACTTTTTCAGTCAGAGAGTTGTTAATCTGTGGAATTCTCTGCCTCAGAAGGCCGTGGAGGCCAATTCTCTGAATGCATTCAAGAGAGAGATAGATAGAGCTCTACAGGATAGCGGAGTCAGGGGGTATGGGGAGAAGGCAGGAACGGGGTACTGATTGAGAATGATCAGCCATGATCACATTGAATGGCGGTGCTGGCTCGAAGGGCTGAATGGCCTACTCCTGCACCTATTGTCTATTGTCTATATAAACTAGGGTGATCGATGGTCGGGGAGGAGTCTGTGAGCTGAAGTGTCTGTTTCCATGCCTTAAGTTTAAAATTAAAAGAGTGGGACAAAGGGGAAAGTAATCTTTACGGGGAAACTGCAGCGAGAGGTTAGAGAAGGTGGAGAACGCAAGGGAACACAAGATCTAACGTGGATACAGCAGCCAAACTTTTCAAAGATAAAATGAGTGTAGACACAAAATGCTGGAGTAACTCAGCGGGTTAGTCACCATCTCGGGAGAGAAGGAATGGGTGACGTTTCGGCCCGAAACGTCACCCATTCCTTCTCTCCCGAGATGCTGCCTGACCCGCTGAGTTACTCCAGCATTTTGTGTCTACCTTCGATTTAAACCAGCATCTGCAGTTTTCTTTCCGAAAGATAAATGAGTAATCCTTGGTCTTTGCGAATCACTAAACCCTCCTCTGCTTGTGCAGCCATTTATCTTGGATGGATTCAAGTTTGACCTCAGACTCTATGTCCTGATCACGTCCTGCGACCCACTGCGGGTTTATTTCTACGACGAGGGCTTGATCCGTTTTGCTACCATGAAGTATTCTGAACCCACTGAAAAGAATTTAGTAAGTGATACGTTGACTTATTTTTAAAAACTGGTCCAGCTAAAAAAAAGTTGTATTATTTTCTGCAACGCTACTTTTTAAAGAGCGTTTTCCTTTTTTTATAGTCTTCTTCCTTTGAGAAATTTAACGTGCGATTCATATGTAATTTACACCGATCAGCCAAAACATTATGACCGCTGACAGGTGAAGTGAATGACATTGATTGTCTCGTTACAATGGCACCTGTCAAGGGGTGGGATATATTAGGCAGCAAGTGAACAGTCAGTTCTTGAGGTTGATGTGTTGGATGCAGGAGAAATGGGCAGGAGTAAAGACCTGAGCGACTTTGACAAGGGCCAAATTGTTATGGCCAGACGACTGGGTCAGAGCATCTCTGAAACGGCAAGGCTTATGGGTGCTCCCGGTCAGCTGTGGTGAGTACCTACCGACAGTGGTCCGAGGAGGGACAAACCACAAACCGGCGACAGACAGGATGTTGGGCACCCAAGGCTCATCAATGCGCGAGGGCAATGAAGGCTATCCCGTCTGATCCGAACCGACAGAAGGTCTACTGTGGCACAAGTCACAGAAAGTTTTAATGGTAGTCACGGGAGGAATGTGTCACAATACACAGTGCATCACACCTTGCTGCATATTGGGGCTGCACACGGAGGACCAACAGCATATTAGGCAGGTGGTCATAATGTTTTGGCTCATCGGGTCATAATGTTTTGGCTGATCCGGTGTATATATTGTTTTTTATGTGTGTTTGTCTGAGTCTGTGTGCCTGTGATGCTGCTGCGAGCAAGATTTTCATTGTACCGTTCTTGTGTACATGACAGTAAACCCGACTTGACTTAACTCAAACCTAACTTGTGGCACGGTGGCACTGTTGGTAGAGCCACTGACTCACAGTACCGGAGACACGGGTTCGATCCTGGACACGGGTTCGATCCTGACCTCGGGCGCTGTCTGTGTGAATTTTGCTCCTTCTTCAAGTGACCACGGGGGTTTCCTCCGGGTACTCTGGTTTCCTCTCGCATGTCAAAGTTTATCGGGTTTGTAGGTTAATTGGCCTCTGTAAAATGTTAAACCTATGATCCCAGAAGTGGATCTACAAGCATATCATAAGTTCCAATCGCTCCACCCTCTGAAATCTTTATTTCAACAGCGACATTTACCTTTGAAGAATCTTTAATCTGGCTTTATCAGACTTCATCCTGCACTAAATAATATACCATTGATCCTTTATAAAGGGTATATTATGGGTACATTAAGGGCATACACTGGACGACGCGATTGTAATCGTGAATAGTCTTTTCGTTGACTGGATAGCACGCAACAAAAAAGCTGCTCACTATATCTTGTTACACGTGACAATAATAATATAGTTAACTAAACTAAACTAATTGCCCTGAATATGCAGGGAGTGGATGATAAAGTAAGATAGTATAGAATTACTGTGGACGGTTGATCGATGGTCGGCCTGGACTCGATGGGCCGAAGGGCGTATTTCCATACTCTATCTCCAAAGCTGAAATTAAAAAGCAAATCACACATATGTTTACACTGTCTGCCAAGATCAGTCTGCTCTGCTGAAAGAGGATGCTATCGCGATAGGAATAATAGCAACTCAAAAGAGATTTGGATGGGCACTTGAAGGAATACAATTTACCACTTTGGTTCCCACTAGTGGGAGAGTCAAGGACCCAGGGGCAATAGCCACAGAATAAAAGGACCTACCTTTAGAAAGAGGATGAGGAGGAATTTCTTTGGTCAGAGGATGGTGAACCTATGGATTTCATTGCCGCAGAAGGCTGTGAAGCCAAGTCAATGGATATTTTTAAGGAGTGGATTGACAGATTCTTGATTAGTGAGGGCGTCGGGAGTTATGGGGAGAAGGCAGGAGAACGAGGTTGAGACGGAAAGTGATATCAGCCAAGATTTAATGGCAGAGTAGACTTGATGGGCCAAATGGCCTAATTCTGCCCCTATCCCTTATGAACCTACATGGTTCTGGGGTCATGGATTAAATAGATTGCTTTCAAAGAAGCATGGTTGATTGACCTGCTTCTGTACCATGTGACAGAACTCGCACTGAGGGAATGCTGCACTGATGGGACTGGTGTCTTTCAGATGAGATCTTGGATGTAACAGACCCCATGGAATTATTCAATGAAAAGAGAGGGGATTTCCTGTCCTAAACAACATTGCAGTTAACATTACCGTTGGTGTTTTTGGTTGAGTAAATTGGCCACTGTGTTTATTCACCTCAGTGACTGCACTCCAGATGAATAATCTGACATACAAAGATAGGGAAGGTTTAGAGGGATATGGGCCAAACACAAGCAATTGGGACTAGCACAGATGGGGCATGCTGGTCGGCATGGATGGGTGGGGCCATACAACCTGTTTCCATGTGGTCTGATTCTATGACTCTATGTTTCATCTATAAAAGACCATAAAACACAGGAGCAGAATCAGGCCGTTTGGCCCATTAAATCTTCTCCTTCTTTTGATCACGGCCGATCAATGTTTCCTGACAATGTTTCCTGTCTGGGGCTATGGGGAGAAGGCAGGAAAATGGGGTTAGGAGAGAGAGGTAGTTCAGCCATGATTGAATGGCGGAGTAGATTTGATGGGCCGAATGGCCTCGTATTGCTCCTATTACTTATGGCCTTATGACCTTTCCCTCTCAACCCCATTGTCGTCTCTTCTCCCTGTAACCTTTAACACCCTTACTATTCAACAACCTATCAATTTCCGCTTTAAAAATACTCGATGACTTGTCCTCCACTGCCACCCGCGTGCGGCAATGAATTCCACAGATTCACCTCCTCAGGCTAAAGAAATTCCTCCTCGTCTCCATTCTAAAGATACATCGCTTTATTGTGAGTCTGTACAATCTGACCCTAAACTCTCCCACTACTGGAAACATCCTCTCCAAACCCACTCTGTTTGGGCGTTTCATTATTCGATGGGTTACGATGAGATACCCCTCTCATCCTCGTAAACTCTAGCCTCGCTGGAGTTTAGAAGGATGAGGGGGGGGGGGGGGGGGGGGGTGGCATCAAATGCATTAGGATGTGCTAAGGCTGTGAGAATTGCTTTAAAATGCGGTCCTTTCTTCATTTTTATTCCCTGGCTGGCTACCTGTCAACTTGTCCTTTGTGGTAGCACAAAGTGAGGCTGACAGGGATGCATTAAGTGGCATTTGTGCGGCTCTGGTAGCCATCCTTTGAGACAGTGACAGTTTGACGTGACTATTGAGGGTGATGTCCCGTGACAGACAGACCCATGGCCTTGCCTTGTGTTGTGTTGCTCACAGGAGGATGTCTGCATGCACCTCACCAACTACTCCATCAACAAGCACAGCAAGAACTTTGTCCGGGATGAAACCAAAGGCAGTAAAAGGTGAGACTGTACGTGCAGAGTGAATGTAATCATTGTGAAGCATGAACCAGGACAATATAAAGGCCAGCACATGTGGAAGATGAAGTGTAGTCAAGGCCTTGTAACTCGTTACCTCCCTCTGTTCCGACTATTTTTACTTTAGTTTAGAGATACAGCATGGAAACAGGCCCTTTGGCCCACAAGTCTGGTCTGATGAAGGGTCTCGACCTGGAACCTTTTCTCCAGAGATGATGCCTGACCCGCTGAGTTACTCCAGTATTCTGCGTCCACCTTTGGCGCACAAAGTCCATGCCGACCCCTGGTCAATGCTATCCCACTTTCTCATCCACTCCCTGCAGCGTTAGGGCCGAATTAGCAGAGGGTGGTAATTAAGCTACAAACCTGCACGTCTTTGGGCTGTGGCACCCGGGGGAAACCCACGCAGTCACGGGCAAACTCCACACAGTCAGCACCCGAGGTCAGGGCTTAAACCCGAGTCTCTGGCCCTGTGAGGCAGCAGCTCTCCCAGCTGTGCCACTGTGCCGCCCCCTATTTTTAAGACACTTTTATTTTCTTCCCCTCTTTAGGTCTCTCCTTGTCACTGACCATGCCCCAAGCTAAGACGGCTATCAGCCAACTCGCTCCCAGGCCGCTGGTCAGCTGGCTGTGAGGAGGTCTATAACCAGCTGAGGTGAGTTGCCCATCTAATTTCTAATTCTTATCCCCCACCCTGCCTGGCTTGGTCTCTTGCCTAGCCCTCATTGCCACGGCTGGAACCATGAACTGTAGTGTGGGAGGGTCCTAGAGGTGTCTGAACCCAATGATGTTTACCAGCACCATCTCCTGGTGCCCGCCTTTAAACCCTCTGAGGTTATCAGCAGCTATTGACCTGCATCTTCTCCATGCCCATTGCCTGGATGGACTTTAGTTCTGCTGTCCACCAATCTTCTCCGTCCTCAGCTGAAAGAGTAGACCTACGTTTACAATCACCTTCTGGAATTAAAACCACTCCATCCTCTGCTCACAAGGTGCTGGAGTCACTCAGCGTGCCAGGTAACATCCCTATAGAGACTAGGCAGGGTGATGTTTCCGGTTGGGGCCCTTCTTCAGACTGCTTTGATCAAAGCACCCTTCAGCTGTATCCACCTATCACTCGCAAGGCCTTGCAGTCTTTTGCAGCTTTCTCCCCCCTACTACAGTCATTCTGAAGAAGGGTCCCGACCTGAAACATTGCCTGTCCATTCCATCCAGAGATGCTGCCTGACCTGCTGAGTTATTGCAGCAATTTGTGTTTTGCTCCAGGTTCCAGCATCTGTAGTTCCTTTATCTCCATATTCTGCTCAAATAGATAAAAATCTTTGAATCTTTTAAACTTATGAAATATTCCTCAGCCTGCAGTATTGTTAGGAAACCATGGACCCAAACATTCAATAGAGTGAAGGTCAAAAAAAGCTTCAAACTTAGTGTTCAGGGATTGGAAATCCAGTACTAAAATATTGTCTCGTACAAATCTGCAGACTGGAGTGAAAATTCTATTAAGAAAAGTGTGATGAGGCTTTAGCTTTTGGACTTTAGTTGCCATAATCCCGGTCTTTTTCTATTTTGTACAAAACAGGCTAGGATACAAAGTACTAAGTTAACATGTGAATAATAAAATGCTGTTGATTTTATTTAAATTCAGAAGTCCTCCATGGGTTCAAGATTCCACTGATTGACTACTGATCAGTACTAGGGGCGGCACAGTAGTGGGAGAGATGTTGCCTTACAGTGCCAGGCACCCAGGTTCAATCCAGACTTTGAGTGCTGTCTGTACGGAGTTTGCACGTTCTGCCTGTGACCACGTCGGTTTTCTCCGGTTCCCTCCCACACTCCAAAGGCATACAGGTTTGTGGTCTAATTGGCTTCTGTAAAAAAAAAATTGGAAATTGTCCCTAGTGTGTCGGATAATGCTAGTGCATGGGGTGATCACTGGTTAGCCCGCACTCGGTGGGCCGAAGGGCCTGTTTCCATGCTGTATTTCAAAAGTCTAAAATCCAAACTAGAGCCGACTATTTATCTTCATGTATAGTATGATCTGACTGGATAGCAAAGTTTTTTCAATGTATTTTGGTACGTGTGACAATAATTAACCAAACCTTCAGGTTCAGGAACAGCTTCAGGGGCTGCTGCTTCTCATCAACCATTGGGGTACTGAACGCTGCAAACACCATCTAAACCAAACTATGAACTGCCTTTGTTGCCCTAGAAATTTTGGCCATTTGTTTTGCTTTGTTTTGTGCTATATTGGGGCTTTTTATTTATTGAACTTTTATTTTCATAAATTCAGAAGTGATCGGAGAAGAATTAGGCCATTCGGCCCATCCAGTCTACTCCACCATTCAATCATGGCTGATCTATCTTTCCCTCTCAATCCCATTCTCCTGCCTTCTCCCTATCTATCTCTGCCTTTAAAAATATCCATTGACTTGGCCTCCTCAGCCTTCTGTGGCAATGAATTCTACAGGTTCACCACCCTCTGACTAAAGAAATTCCTCATCTCCTTCCTAAAGGAACGTCCTTTAATTCTGAGGCTATGACCTCTGGTCCTCAACTCCCCCACTAGTTGGAAACATCCTCTCCACATCCACTCTCTCCATCTATTTTAGTTTGTTTGTTATTACAATATTTATTGAGTTTTGTATTTACAGGTCTGCTACGTTGCTGCAAATAATAATTTCACCGTTCTATTTTGGTACATAGGACAATTAAATACTCAGGACTCTTGATACCAACACCAATTTGTTATGTTCTTATACACTGTCTTTTTGAGTCTATCTTAGGGAACCTTTGCATTGATATAGACGATAGCTTTAATGGATTTCTAGTGTATCTGATGGCGCACAACACTATTGACTGGCACGGTATCGCTGTGGCAGCACGGTGGCGCAGCAGTAGAGTTGCCTTACAGCAATTGCAGCGCCAGAGTCCCAGGTTCGATCCCCATTACAGGTGCTGTCTGTACGGAGTTTGTGCATTCTCCACAACACCGCGCGGGTTTACTCCGAGACCTTTGGTTGGCTCCCACACTCCAAAGATGTACAAGCTTTTAGGTCAATTGGTTTGAGTTTGTATACTTGGTATAAGTGTAAATTGCCCCAGTCTGTGTAGGATAGTGTTAATGCATGGGGATGGCTGGTTGGTGCAGACTCGGTGGGCCGAAGGGCCTGTTTCCGCGCTGTATCTCTAAGCATTATTGACCGCACGCATCTGTTTCCCCACAATAGTACAAACGAGGACGTGAGAAGATTTGTCGTGTAAGACATCCCACAATGCCATCCGATGGATAAATGCGATTTGCAATAAATTGCAACTGATGATTCCATTCAATATGTTTCTTGCAGAAAGCTGTCCTTCTTTAACCAGTACATGGAGAACAACGCCTATGACCTGGAGAGGCTGTGGAGCAGTATTGAAGATGTCATCATCAAAACCATTCTGGCAGCGTATCCAGTCCTGAAACACAACTACCTCACCTGCTTCCCAAATCACGTGTCGGGAAGTGCTTGCTTTGAGATCCTTGGCTTTGATATCTTGCTGGACCAAACACTCAAACCCTGGTTGCTGGAGGTAAGCACATCTTTGGAATGCATCAATATTAAAAAGATAGAGTCATAGAGTCCCACTGTGTGGAAACAGGTCCTTCACCCCAACTTGCCCACGCCAACCAACATGTCCCATCTACACTAGCCCCACCTGCCCGCGCTTGGTCCATAGGCCTCCAAACCTGTCCTATCCATGTACCATGTCTAACTGTTTTTTAAATGTTGTGATAGTACCAACAATTGTGATAGTTGTGATCGCAGGATCTGGATCGATTGGCCAGGTGGGCTGAGGAATGGCAGATGGAATTTAATACAGAGACGTGTGAGTTGTTGCATTTTGGGACATCTAACAAGGGCAGGACCTACACAGTAAAAGGTAGGCCTCTGGGGAGTGTTGTAGAGCAGAGGAATCTAGAGCAGGTGCATGGTTCCTTGAAGGTCGAGTCGCAGGTAGATAAGGTGGTCAAAAAGGCTCTTGCAACATTGGCCTTCATCAGTCAGAGTATTGAGTATAGAAGTTGGGAGGTCATATTGCAGTTGTATAACATGTTGGTGAGACCGGATTTGGAATATTGTGTTCAGGCACCATGATACAGGAAAGATATTGTGTTCAGGCACCATGATACAGGAAAGATATTGTCAAGCTTGAAAGGGTTCAGAAAAGATTTACAAGGATTTACAAGATTGCCAGAACTAGAGGATGTGAGCTATAGGGAGAGGTTGAGTAGGCTGGGTCTCTATTCCTTGGAGCGCAGGAGGATGAGGGCTGATCTTATAGAGGTGTACAAAATCATGAGAGGAATAGATCAGGTAGATGCACAGAGTCTCTTGCCCAGAGTAGGGGATTCAAGGACCAGAGGACATAGGTTCAAGGTGAAGGGGAAAATATTTAGTAGGAATCCGTAAGGGTAATTTTTTCAAACAGAGGCTGGTGGGTGCATGGAACAAGCTGCAGGAGGAAGTAGATGAGGCTGGGACAATCCTATCGTTTAAGGTACAGTTGGACAGGTACATAGATAGGACAGGATATGGACCAGGCACAGGCAGGTGGGACTAGTGTAGCTGGGACATGTTGGCCGGTGTGGGCAAGTTGGGCCGAAGGGCCTGTATCCACACTCTATCACTCTATAACCCGATGAGTCTACGTGCCTTAACTACCTAATTTAGTTTAGTTTAGTTTCAAGATAAAGCACAGAAACAGGCCCTTCGGCCCACTGAGTTCGAGTCGACCAGCGATCCCCATACAGCAACACTACCATACACACACCAGGCACAATTTACAATTTTACCAAGCCAATTAACCTACAAAGCTGCACTTCTTTGGAGTGTTGGAGGAAACCGGAGCACCCGGAGAAAACACACGCAGATCACGGGGAGAACGTACAAACTCCGTACAGACAAACACCCATAGTGAGAATCGTACTCGGGTCTCTGTAAGACTGCAACTTGACCGCTGCGCCACCGTTCCATGTACCCACCAGTCTTTGTGTAAAATAAGTTAGCCTCGGGTTCCAATTAAATCTTCCCCCACCCTCACCTCATTGGAAAGAAGGTGTAGGAGCCTGAAAACTGTGACCACCCAGGTTCAGGAACAGGTTCTTCAACCATCACGCCCTTGAACACTGCACAACATTAACCTCAGCAATAAACTGTGGACTGTCTTCGGTTGCAGTCTGAACTTTCAGGTTTTTTTTGCATGTTTATTGAGGTTATTAATTGCTAAACTTAGTTTAGTTAAGTTTAGAGATACAGCATGGAAACAAGTCCTTTGGCCCCACTGAGTCTATACCGACCAGCGATCGCCTGTAAACTAGTGTAAGAAAATAACTGCAGATGCTGGTACCAATCAAAGGTATTTATTCACAAAATGCTGGAATAACTCAGCAGATCAGGCAGCATCTCAGGAGAGAAGGAATGGGTGACGTTTCGGGTCGAGACCCTTCTTCAGCCCGTATACTAGCACCATCCAACACACTAGGGGCAATTTACAGAAGCCAGTTAACTGGCAAACCTGTACGTTTTTGGAGTGTGGGAGGAAAGCGGGGCACCTGGAGAAAACCCACACAGTCACGGGGCGAATGTGCAAACTCTGCACAGCCAGCACCCATAGTCAGGATTGCACCCGGGTCTCTGGTGCTGTGAGGCAGCAACTCTGCTGCTGCGCCACTGTTTTTGTACAAGCATGGCCGTGGCTGGTCACTGAGTGATATCTTGTGGCATCGCGGCTCGCTGTAGGCCATGCTTTTCTAACCGGGGATCTGATGAGTTTCATGCCTTTCCCACCCTCTCCTCTCACTGTCCTCGCTGACACACAAGATGTCCCTCTTTGCGTGCATCTCAGTCATACGGACGTCAGTATCCATTTCAAGGGGATCGGGGAGCTTTCTCTCCCTCTGTGTGGCCAATAATGTGTTCTGCTTCTGCCTGGCTGCCACTCAGTCTGTGCCTTTACCGGCTGACACAGCAGATTGTTGGTGGCTGTGTTAAATTCTACCTTTCAAGAGTCCACCCAGCCCTGATTTAGCACCAGATTTTGGATGTGCCTCTGGAGCTGGATCTTTGCCAATTTAGCAGTTGGTTCGTCTGGGATCCTGTTTGCTTCTGGTGATAAATTAGGTCATATTTCCTCATTCCAAACGCGGGTGCGGCTGAATTTCAACCTTTTTATTAAATCTTCCCCTTGGCCTTCTCTGCACTCTGGAGAGCAGTGCCAGCTCCCCCAACCTCTGCATCAGACCGAAGTTCTATCGTTTCTGGGACCCTCATGGTAAATCTCCTTTGTACCCTTGCAAGGACATTCTTCCTTGAGTGTCCAGCCCAGGAAGGGAGGCAGCACTCCAGCTGTGGTCCAAGCACAGACACAAATGATCCATCTGGCTCCTTGCCCGTCTCTTTATACTGGCTTTGTACCCTCTACTCTTCCAATCCACCTGAAGGGTTTTGACCCGAGACATCGACTGTCCTGTCCTTCCGCAGATGCTGCCTGACCTGCTGAGTCCCTCCAGCAGCTCTCCTTTTGTTTTGTGCTAGTCTCCAGCATCGGTGATCTATTTTGCCACCAGGTAAAAATACGTCGCAATTAAAACAAAGTGGATTCCATCTTTTCCAGCTTTCTCCCCCTGTTTATACATTTTCTAGTTGCACTCCGTTCATACTTGATTATTAATATTTTAGGTTAATCATTCTCCGAGTTTCACGACAGACTCCAAACTCGATCAAGAGGTGAAGGATAACCTTCTTTACGACACGCTCTGCATGATTAATCTCGCTGCCTGTGACCGGCGGAAAGTCATGGAGGAAGAGAGGCGCCGAACCAACGAGCGGCTGCTTCACATCTACCGGTCACGGGAGGACAGGTACCTGCCGCTGTGTGATGGAGACTCCGAGCTCAGCCAACCTCTCAAGCCTTCAGATGAAGCTGGGCTCATTCATTAGACTTGCACGTGTCGGGTCATGATGACCAGATGGGGCCGGAGTAACACAGCGGGTCAGGCAGCATCTCTGGAGAAAAGGAATAGGTGACGTTTTCTCCAGAGATGCTGCCTGACCCCCTGTTACTCCAGCACTTTGTGTCTATCTTCAGTAATATCCAGCAACTACAGTTCCTTCCTACATATGCACAGATGACGGGTGGGCGCATGGTTGACATTTTGCCACATTTAATCGAATCCTTTCAGAGTGAATCCTTTTATACTGAATGATAATAACCTTTGTACTTACTGAGCATCCTTGATACCCCATTCACAATAGACCAAAGAGCTTGCAGTGGTCCAAACATATGTTCCAAGAGAATGAAGTAGCATATAGTATTGAACTTGGCATGGTTTATTATTGTCACGTGTACCGAGGTACAGTGGGCAACCTTTGATTACGCGCTATTCCATTGAATCAGATCATACTCTATACGAGGGCAATCAAACCATACACAAGTACAACAGGTAGTGCAAAGGGAAAAGCACCAAAGTGCAGAATATAGTTTTACAGCGTTACAGTGTTCCAGTTACAGAGAAAATGTCCAATGTCCACAACAAAGGTAGGTTGGAAGATCGGGATAAATGGAGAGGCCTTCAGGTGGTGTAGCACGTTCCAGTGAGTCGGGGGTGGGCCATGTTATGATGATATAGAGCACACAGCAGACCCTGATTTCCCTTTCATACACGGCCTTGCTGTAAGCTCTTCAAGTTTGTTATGGAGCCATAGAATCATGCAGCATGGGAAAAGGCCCATCGGCTGAAACTTACCTAAGGCCACTTCACGCTGCCTCGGCAAGGCCACCAGCACAATCAAGGACCGGCCTCACTCCCACCTCTCCCCTCTCCCATCAGGCAAGAGGTACAGATGCGTAAATACGCACACCTCCAGATTCAGGGACAGTTTCTACCCAGTTGTTATCAGGCAACTGAGCCATCCTATCACCAACTAGAGAGCACTCCTGTCGACCTTCCGTCTACCTACATTGGAGACCCTTGAACTATCATTAATTGGACTTTACCTTGCACTAAATGTTATTCACATTATTCCCTTTATCATGTGTCTGTCCACTGTGGATGGCTCAATTGTAATCGTGTATTGTCTTTCCACTGACTGGTTACCATGCAACAAAAGCTTTTCACTACCTTGATACATGTGACATTACACTAAACAAACACCATGAACAGCTTGATTGTAATCATGTACAGTCTTTTTTCTAACTGGATAGCAAAGGCACTGGAAAAGCTTTTCACAGTACCTTGATACGCCTGACAAGAATAAACTAAACTAAACTTTCCTACACGTGTACTTTTCCGAATATCCTTTCCACATCCTCACCCACCTTCTCAACAGTTCTCAAGTGTTTGAGCCAGACTTATACCAGGAAGCGGAGGCCAAACTCCCAGTTATTTCAGCCGCAGCTGGCGCTCCGCTGTCCACCGATTGCCAGAGTTTGCTGATTTGTTTGTGCTCACAGCTGTGCCCGTAGCATTGGGCCTAATAAAGATCGGCAGTTCCGAGGGCAGTTGTGATTTAACGATGATTGTCAGGAGACTTCATCTGCGCTGCATCTAATGACTTTCCCAGTTGCTGGGAATGAATAGATAATAAGGAGAATCCATCATTGAAGTAGGCGCAAGGAATTGCAGATGCTGGAGAGTTAAGCAAAGAAAAACGCAAAAGTGCCGGAGTAACCCGTTGGGTCTGACAGCATCTCTGGAGAACATGGACAGGCAACGTTTTGGGCTGGGACCCTCCTTCTGACTTTGAAGAAGGGTTCCGACCTAAAATGCTGCCTGGATATTTTCTCCAGAGATACTGCCAGATACTGAGTTACTCTAGCACTTTGTGTTTTTTTTGTGCTCAATGATCATACAAGGCAGCTTAACCCACTTTAAGTGAGCTTCATGTAAAATGTTGCTGCCATCTGGCACTAACTGTATTTCTGTTCACAACTTCTCCCAGTGGGATAGCCTTCCACATTCTACCACTGTTCAGGCTTAGAGGCTCCCCGCTGAATCTATTGGCGCAGAGTTTCAAAGATGGAAAGAATCAGAGTGGGATGGGAGAGATGGAGGAGTAGACTGAATTGTGGACTTGCTGAAAGCAACACCAATTTGTACCCTGAGTAAAGGACAAAAGGAATAATTGTCGTCTCTCCCTTTCATTTGGAACTAGAGCCGACGAGATAAGAAGCAACCAAGCTGCCTGGGTGGAGCAGATGGAAAAGTACGAAGATGAAAACATGGGGAACTTCAAAAGAATTTACCCAAATGAGACGTCGGAGAAGTACGAGAAGTTCTTGAAATGCAAACATTCCCTTTTCCAAGAAACCGTGGCTTCCAAGGCTCGGGAGGAATGTGCCAGGTAGGTTTTCATTCAATTTGTGAGCAGAGTCCATTGTTCCTCGTAAACTGCCCATTCCCAGTCCCTCCATCTGCTCTCTGGTATGTCTCAACTATTGGTCCATGGTCCCCCCACCATTCCTTTAGAACCTCTCAGTCTTCCTCTCTCTCATAGAGGCAGAGCCGTACAGTGTGGAAACAGGCCCTTTGGGCCAAATTGTCTGCACTAACTAACATGTCCCATCTACACTCATCCCACCTGCCTGCATATGGCCCATCTCCCCCTAAACCTGTCCTATCCATGTACCTGTCTCATTGTTTCTTAAACCTTGCAATAGTCCTTGCCTCAACTACCTCCTCTGGCAGCTCGTTCTATATACCCATCACCCTTTATGTGGAAAAAGTTACCCCCTCAGATTCCTGTTAAATCTTTTCTCCTTCATCTTAAACCTATGTCCTCTGGTTCTTGATTCCCCTACTCCAGGCAAGGGGCCACGTGCTTCTCCTTGTCCCTCCACCATCTATCTCTTCAAGGCCCCTCCATCACCATCCCTCAAAGGCCACTACCTTTTCTCCAGTGCCTTTACTCTCTCCGCTCCCCCTTCCAATCACCCTTTCACATCTACTTCCAATACTGTCAACCCCTCTGACGCACTTGACCAATACCAATACCCCTCAGACCCACTTGACCAATACCAATACCCCTCTGACCATACTTGACCAATACCAATACCTCCCTGACCCACTTGACCAATACCAATACCTCTCTGACCCACTTGACCAATACCAATACCCCTCTGACGCACTTGACCAATACCAATACCTCTCTGACCCACTTGACCAATACCAATACACCCCTGACCCACTTGACCAATACCAATACCCCTCTGACCCACTTGACCAATTGACTGCAGCTACAGGAGAGAGTTGGTTCCATTTAGAACCAATGTGGGACTCAACTGATATAAATGTTTCCATGGTCTAATGTTGGGAGCTGAGTCATCTTGGAATATCCTCAAACTATTCCACGTTCAATCCCAAATTAGTCCAGCTCAGCTAGGTCAACACGGAAATCCCCAAAGTTCTCTCATGTTGGGAAAGGGGGGGATCAAGCCCTTGCCATGATGCTCCCAACCAAGGGTGTCGTGGTGCCAGGATGATGCAGGGATAGGTTGAGGTCCCATGCCAAGGAGGCCAACCTTTCTCATTGTGTGGGCTTACAGGTGACTATGGCCCCCATCATGGCCACCCATTGCCCAGCAAAGATTGTCCATTTCCCCCTGGGAAAAAAGGGTGGGAATGTCGAAATGGTTAGTCTAGTTTAGTTTTGAGATACAGCTTGCAAACAGGCCCTTCGGCCCACTGGGCCCACGCCAACCAGCAATGCCCGCATACCAGAGCTATCCTGCACACACCAGGGACAATTTGCAGTTTTACCAAGCCAATTGTCTCTGGAGTGCGGGAGGAAACCGGAGCTCCCGGAGAAAACCCACGCAGGTCCCGGGGAGAACGTACAAACTCCATTCAGACAACACCCGTAGTCGGGATCGAACCCAGGTCTCTGTCGCTGTGAGGCAGCAACACAACTGCTGGGCCACTAGGTGGGGTGGGGGGGACTGGTAAGCACTGCATGGTTTTGGTGCCAGAAGTCTCACTTGCTGCTTCTCCATCCAGGCAGATGCGCCAGGAGATCCGGCAGAGGCAGGAGCAGAAAGAATTCCTTCTCAAAGGGCGGAAGTGCCTCGAAAAGAACCTGCGGGGAGAGTCGCAGATCCAGAAGATTCCCTCTCCGTTGATCTTGGTGAAGCCAAAGTCACCAGAGGAGCTGCAGATGCCTATATCCTCCACTCCTGTAACTATTTCACTTCGGTTGATGAGCAAATTGGTTTTGAGACAGACATGGACTGACTCGTGACTTGTGCTGGATGTCAGCACCGTCTGAAGGGCCCTCCTGTTGAGTGAGGGGATGGTGGCTTGGTGAGGGCGTGCCGCACTGTCTATGGCGTCTTTCTGAACTCGGGGCTTATCTGTGGCCTCGTGGATGTCAGGCTGTTTTGTGGAAGGCTATTCTCTGGCTGATAGTTGTCCCTCAACTCACAGGGCAGCCTGCAGGGTTTGCATTGCAGGTGGAAGGAGTTCCTGCCTCCTTTAAAGTAAACACAAACTTCTGGAGTATCTCACTGGGTCAGACAGCATCTCTGGAGAACATGCATACGTGACGTTTCAGGTCAAAACCCTTCCCCAGACTGATTGTAGGAGGGGGTGGGGAAGAAAGCTGGAAAAGGGGAGAGGCAGGATGAGGTACGGCATATAATAGGTTGACATAAGCAAGGGGGGGGGGGGGTTGGATTGGTAGATGATTGGAACGAAGGCCAGAGAAAAGAACGAAAGGTGAGACACAGGACGTATCTTTTGAATGGAGATGAGGAGGAATTTCCTCAGCCAGAGGTTGGTGAATCTGTGGAGGCCAAGACAATGCGTATTTTGAAAGGAGAGATTAACGGGTACTTAATTAGTACGGGTGTCAAAGGTTATGGGGAGAAGGCAGGAGAATGGGGTTGAGAGGGAAAGATAGATCAGCCATGAATGAATGGCGAAGTTGACTCGATGGGCCAAATGGCCTAATTCTGCTCCTATGACTTACGAGCATAAAAATTGGAGAATTCAATGTCCATGCCGTTGGGGTGTAAGACGCCCAAGCTGAAAATGAGGTGCTGTTCCTCCAGTTTGCGCTGGGCCCCACTCTGGCAATGGAGGAGGCCCAGGACAGAAAGGTCAGTGTGGGAATGGGAAGGGGAGTTAACAAAATGGCCAGCAACCGGGAGATCGGGAGATCTTGGCAGACCGAGCTCTCTTCATTGTTTTATCCTTTGGCCTGAGCAGTCATGAGGTGAGGGGGCTCTGAAGTAGTCAAGTCAGGTTTGAGTTTATTGTCCCACGTGCGAGTACAATGAGGGACAAGTACGATGAAGAACTCGTTGCAGCACATCACGTGGCCCACACACTCAGACAAGCACTCAATCGAGTGTCTTGCTGCATGTCTATTCAAGAATCATATAAAAGACCAGACCCAAATATTTATGTAGGAAAAAAAACTGCAGACGCTGGTTAAAATCGAAGGTAGACACATAATGGTGGAGTAACTCAGCTGGTCCCCCGAAACGTCACCCATTCCTTCTCTCCCGAGATGCTGCCTGACCCGCTGAGTTACTCTACCTTAGACCCAAATATTTCCTCTCCTGAAGAAATTGAGAAACATATGTGTTTTATGACAATCCAGTATGTTTTGTGGTTGGTTATTAGGGTTGTCCGGTTTGTTGATTCCGGATTAGTAACTGAATTTAAATTCCACAGCTGCACTGGTGGGAGTTGACGAATCTTTAGTGCATCCCTCTGGATATTTAGTCAAGTAACTCAAGAAATGTACGGCCAAACATGTTTGACCTAATTGGCCATCCCTTTATCCTAGTTCTAGATTTGCCCATTTGTGGAGATATCATAGTCATAGATATATGTAGTGATACAGCACTGAAACAGGCCCTTCGGCCCAACACGCCCATGCTGACCAAGATGCCCCATCTAAGCTTGTCCCATTTGGCCCGTGTACATCTGAACCTTTCCTATCCATGTTTGTGTCGAAGTGTCTTATAAATGTTGTCATGGAACCTGCTTTAACTACCTCCTCTGGAAGCTCCACATACACACCGCCCTGAGTGGTAAAGTTGCCTCTCAGGTTCGTATTAAATCTTGCCCATCCCACCTCAAACCAATGTCCTCTAGTTTTTGATTTCCCGACCCTGGGCAAAAGACTCTGTGCATTCATCCTATCTATTCTCCTTCTGATTTCAGATCTCTATTAGATCACCCCGAGCCTACCCAACCTCTCCACCCTTCCACCACCACCCTCTGTTTCCTTGCGTGATCCTCTCCAGACAGCCCTGTCGAGCCTTCTCAGGTTCTTTATGCTTCCACAGGATTTTTATTTTCAAATTCTGATGACTGTAGACCCCAACCTGCTGAACGTCTTCTTGTTGGGCAACCCCTACCAGCCAGCTGATGAACGTGCCCTGAACTCTCTCTAGAATAACTACAACCTTCTTAAAGAGACTAAACTAAACACATGGCACTCCAGATGCAACCTCACATTGCCTGGTGCAGTCGTACTACAATTTCTCAACCATAAAGCTACAATCCATTTATCTTCCTCATGATCTGCTATATTTGCATGCTAACATTTTTTCTTTTTCTTTCTCTCTCTCTCTCTCTCTCTCTCTCTCTCTCTCTCTCTCTCTCTCTCTCTCTCTCTCTCTCTCTCTCTCTCTCTCTCTCTCTCTCTCTCTTTTTTTTTTTTTTTTTCAAAGACTTTATTCAGCACATGCACATGATACATCACATCAAAACCACATTCAGAGGTTACAAAACATCAAGTAATCATTATAATACAATGTTGGCTTCATTATTTACAATGCTCTCAACCCCCCCGCGGTGACTAGCGCCCATGGAAGGCCTCCAGAGTCCCCATGGACACCGCGTGTTCTCTCTCTCCCTCCTCCCTCTCCCTCTCCCTCTCCCTCTCCCTCTCCCTCTCCCTCTCCCTCTCCCTCTCCCTCTCCCTCTCCCTCTCCCTCTCCCTCTCCCTCTCCCTCTCCCTCTCCCTCTCCCTCTCCCTCTCCCTCTCCCTCTCCCTCTCCCTCTCCCTCTCCCTCTCCCTCTCCCTCTCCCTCTCCCTCGCTCTCGCTCTCCTTTCCCCCTCTCTCCCTCTCCCTCTCTCTCTCCCTCTCCCTCTCCCTCTCCCTCTCCCTCTCCCTCTCCCTCTCCCTCTCCCTCTCCCTCTCCCTCTCCCTCTCCCTCTCCCTCTCCCTCTCCCTCTCCCTCTCCCTCTCCCTCTCCCTCTCCCTCTCCCTCTCCCTCTCCCTCGCTCTCCTTTCCCCCTCTCTCTCTCTCTCTCTCTCTCCTTTCCCCCTCTCTCTCTCTCTCTCTCTCTCTCCTTTCCCCCCTCTCTCTCTCTCTCTCTCCTTTCCCCCCTCTCTCTCTCTCTCTCTCCTTTCCCCCCCTCTCTCTCTCTCTCTCCTTTCCCCCCCCTCTCTCTCTCTCCTTTCCCCCTCTCTCTCCTTTCCCCCCTCTCTCTCTCTCTCTCTCTCTCTCTCTCTCTCTCTCTCTCTCTCTCTCTCTCTCTCTCTCTCTCTTTAAACAAATAGTCCACTTTTCTACATGAATAACCACACATGTCCTCACACTAGAGTCCCACTCACCCACAAAACTTTACATTGAAGGAAATATCCACCTCCCTTTTGAGAACTCCTACTGATTCTGCTGTTTTTGCTCTTTCACAGAGTGCTTTCCAAATCACAGCAGCTTACTACGTTATAAAGAATCGTCTTCACTTCCACTATGGCCCAGCCTAACCAGAGGTTTAGGCCCCAACAAGACCCTGGGCAGAAATCCAGGAACTGGAAGATCAGTAAACAGTGGAACAGATATACGGTGTTTTAAGAATTGACTAGAATTGACTTAAATCTGCTTCCTCTGGTTACCTAACCCTCCTGCAGTTAGAAGCAATTTCTCTTGACTTACTTTCTCAAAACCCTCCATCATTTTGATCACCTCCAATAAATCTGCCTTTATCCCTTGTCTCAAAGAAGAACAAACCTGGGCCTTCTCAAGTCTCACCACATAAATGGTCCCTCGTCCATGGGCTGGCTATTCACTGACCTGTTCCGGTATCAGGAGCGACATTATCTGGTGTCATGTCAACCTAATATTATTGAAATAAATCTTATAATACATTATCTTCCTGTCGCTTGTGTCATTGTAATGGATTCCTCCACTTCCTCTCGGAGTCTTTGATGCAAAAATGAATGATAATGCTGCAAACATCAGGCCTGTTCACACAGTCCACTGACACCGGCTGCCAAGTCTGTGTTTATTGAATGTTTAAAAAATGACATTTGTTTTTAAAGCCAAGTTTTTCTTTCTAGACCAGCCAACGTGTTGCAGGAACTGTCTCCAGTGCAGGCCAGCAAGTAGGCGAAGCGGAGAAGAGAACGCGGGGATTAGCGGTGAACTGTCTCCAGGCAGCGCAGATGACGATCCAATGCTGGTTGTCGATGTGCAGGATCATGAACCGATAGCGTTCGTCACCAAATGCTCCTCGGAAATCCAAGGCCAAACCCAGATTGAACCCAAGGAAGTGGACCAGAAGGCGGAGCGGCCAGATGGCCCAGTGGAAGTCTCGGCTGAAGCAGAACCAGAGACGAATGCTGAGACTTCGACAGTGTCCCAATCAGAGGCACTTGTCCAAAAGCTCCAAGCTCAGCCAGAGGCCCAGGCTGAGGCCCATGTGGTTCAGGAAGAGGTTCAAAGCCAGACTCTGTCAGACGTCAGCGCCCAGATTGTGTCAGAGAGCTCAGACAAGGTTCATCAGGAAGCTGTGGACGTGTCTCAGCCAGACACTCATGACCAGTCTCAAGCAAAGGCCTGTAATCAGTCTCAGCTAGAGGTTCAAGAGCCGACCCAGCCAGAGGCCGAAGGCCGAGTCCAGTCGCCGCCGCCCCAGTGCCAGATGCAACTAGAGGACATCGACCAAGCTCTTCAGGAGGCCCTGGAACAGGCTGAGTCAGAGAGTTGTGTCCAGACTCAAGTAGGCGCAAGAGGCCAGGCCCATGAGCAAGCCTGTGACGAGATCCATGCTGAAGCCTGCCATCAGATTCAAGACCAGGTTCAAGATGAGGCCCAGAATGGTGTCGAAAATGCCCTGGACCATGGTCATGCTCCGGTCTGTGACCATCTTCGCCAGGAGGCTGGAGACCAAGCTCAGCCTCAATCCCAGCCTCACTCAGAGGCCCAGAACCAAGACCAGGCCTGGATCCAGGTGCAGCTTCAGGGCCACAGCCACGCTGAGGCAGGTGCCCAAGACCAACCTCTGCACAAGGCCCAAGACCAGGTTTGCGATCAGGTCGAAATCTTGGCCAAGCGTGAGACTCACGCCCAGTCTAATCCCGAGGGCAAAGAACAACCTCATCATGAGGCCCAAGACCAACTTCATGGCGAGGTCCAAGAATTGGATCTGCAAGAGGGCCAGGACCAGGTTGACCGTGAGGCCAGTGACCATTTTCATCGTGAAGCCCAAGATCAGGTGCATCATGAGTCTCAGGACCTGGCTCAGCAGGAGCTCCAAGACCCGGTCCAACTGGAGCCCCAGATACAGAAGGGGCCACACACAGGATCCCAGGCGCTAGACGATCAATCATTAGATGCACAGCCAGAGGGTCAGTTGAACACCATGACCGAGGCCCAAACAGAAATTCAAGCACAACAAGTGGACCAATCCCAACCAGAGGCCCAGGCTCAACAAGAAGCCCAACTGGACGAAGGGCAACTACAACACAGAAACAAATTCCCAACGGACATCAATGTCCTGCCCATGAAATCGGCCCAGCCGACAATTATTTCACCCAAAGCCAATGTGACCAGTGTAAGCATCAGTAGCCTTTTTACGAGGTTCTTCCATTGTGGGATTTATTCTAATCTTTAAAGAAATATAAAAGAACAAAGAAATGAGGGGGAGGCGGGGGTCCGGGGGGGACCTCATTGAAACTTACCGAATAGTGAAAGGCCTGGATAGAGTGGATGTGGAGACGATGCTTCCACGAGTGGGAGAGTCTAGGACCAAAGACCACAGCCTCAGCATAAAAGGACATACTTTTAGGAAAGAGATGAGGAGGAATTTCTTTAGTCAGAGAGTGGAGAATCTGTGGAATACATTGCCATAGAGGTCCGTGGAGGCTGTCAGTGGATATTTTTAAGGTGGAGATTGATGGATTCTTGATTAGTATGGGTGTCAGGTTATCAGGTGAAGGCAGGAGAATGGGGTTGAGAGAGAAAGATAGATCAGCCATCGTTGAATGGTGGAGTAGACTTGATGGGCGAAATGGTCTAATTCTGCTCCTATAACTTATGAACTTGAGAACAGGGGGCACTGATATTTAGGAGAATTGTCCACATTTATGGAAAGAAGCATAGAATTCTAGTGCCGTTAGATTAGTATCTAGTTGGCAAGGTGGCCACCGGAGCTCATGCAAGCTCCTCATAGAATGACCTCATCATTTTCCATCCCTCTGCCCTTTATCCAAGGTGATGGTTGACCATCCTCTTGTTCAGCCAATTAGTGATTCTGGAACGCCCTAGAGTCTCATTGGGACACAACCATAATTAGGGTGGGTTTGGGGCCATTAATAAATAATTGTCAGTGAGAATGGTGGTTTTAGACCATTAATGGGTGAGCTGGGTGACATGAAGCGCAGAGTCTTCGATTAGCTGTTAAGCTTAGGTTTTCCCAACGCTCAAGGCATTACGCCAACAGGTTGCGTGGTTGTGTTTGAGAATGTGTGAGAGTGTTGGGGGGAGAGAGGGAGGTGGGGGGCATGGGGGGGCACGAGGGTAGTTGTCAAATTGGGCAGTGTTTGAATGGTGGATGAGGGGATCAGGAGACCAGCAATGTTTGGCTGATGCGAGAACGTTGGGACACCATGAATGTGGGCAGAGAGAGTCAGACCCGCGTGTCTTTACCCACGTGCGTAATACCCTCCACCTTCCTGACTGCAGAAGATGAAGGGTGGGAAAAGCCATTAGTGAACCATTTGGGGGCGGTGCAGTAGTGCAGCGGTAGAGTTGCTGCCTTACAGTGCCAGAGTCCAAGGCTCTACACTGACTATCGGTCCTGTCTGTACAGAGTTTGTGCGTTCTCCCTGTGACTGCGTGGGTTTTCCCCTGGTGCTCCGCTTTCCTCTCTCATTGCAAAGACGCACGGGTTTGTAGGTTAATCGTCTTCTGTAAATTGTCCCTAGTGGTCGGCATGGACAGGTGGGACAAAGGGCATGTTTCCACGCTGTGTCTCCGAACTTAACTAAAAGTAAACTTAGCTAATAGGCAATGTTAGGTTGGCGGCAAGGCTTGCCAATGGATGGACTAGCATAATGGTATGTGGCAGATTTGCTGCTTAGTGCCTGAGTTTGAGTGGTCACAGGGTTAGGAGGCTGTACGGTTCTAGGTCGTGCCTGGCTCAGCTTATTGCTCAGAGGCTGCTTGTCCAGAGATACAAGGTTAGTGACTCACTGCTAGGCATCACACTTTGTGCTGCACTGAGAAGAACAACAGTGCCTTGGACTGGCTAGTGATTATTGCTCCTGGCAACATGGAGTCATACAGTGTAAAAACAGGCCCTTCGGCTCAATTTGCCCACACCGGCCAACATGTCCCATCTACACTAGTCCAAACTGTCTGCGCTTGGCCCATTTCCCTCTAAACATGTCCTATCCCTGTACCTGTCTGAATGTTTCTTAAACGTTGTGATAGTACCTGCCTCGACTACCTCCTCCTGCATCTCATTCCTGACACCTTCCACACTTTGTGTGAAAAAGTTATCCCTCAGTAGACTCAATATTCTGACCGATGAAGGCCAATGTGCCAAAAGTCTCTTTGATCACCCTCTCTACCTCTGACGCCACTTTCAATGAACTATCTACCTGCACTCCTAGATCCCTCTGCTCTACAACACTGCCCGGATCCCAACCATTCACTGTGTAGGTCCTCCCCATGTTAGTCTTGCCAAAATGTAACACGTGACTGGTGTGAAGCCAACCTAGAAACTTGGTGTTGGTTTAATATTGTCTGTGTACCGAGATATAGAGATTGTTTGTGTGCTGATCAGTCATATCATACATCTATGAGTGTAATCAAGTCAAACACAAGTACATCAGGTCGTGCAAAGAGAAAAATACCAGAGTGCGGAATGTGATGT
Organism: Rhinoraja longicauda; assembly: GCF_053455715.1. Lineage (NCBI taxonomy): Eukaryota > Metazoa > Chordata > Chondrichthyes > Rajiformes > Arhynchobatidae > Rhinoraja > Rhinoraja longicauda. The sequence continues at coordinate 2,230,503 of NC_135981.1, read as the reverse complement.
AACAACATTATTGCGTTATATTTGTCATTATTGTCATTATTGTGTTTTAATAAAAAAACAATTTTCAATTGCATTACCCTGGAAACAAGTGTTCTGCAACTGAATTTCGAATCAAAGAGTTGTTGGCACATTGCAGCACTCGAAATCCAGAGGCCTGAGTGAAATTCTGTGCAGTGGAAAACAGGAAGACAAATCTCACACTGGCAGGTGGAGAATTTGAATTCAGTTAAAAAATTGCAAGAGTTTTGAAAATGCAATAAACTGATGCAGACTTTAAGAGCGGCGCGGTGGCGCAGCGGTAGAGTTGCTGCCTCACAGCACCAGAGACCCGGGTTTGATCCAGACTACAGGTGCTGTCCCAAAACAGAGATTGTACGTTCACCCTGTGACCACGAGGGTTTCCTCTGCTGGCTCCGGTTTCCTCCCACACTCCAAAGACGTGCAGATTTATTTGTAGGTTAATTGGATTTGGTAAATTTAAATTCTTCATGTAAGCCGAGTCCTAGTGTAAGGGGTAAATGCCGGTCAGCACAGACTCGGTGGGCCGAAGGGCCTGTTTCCGCGCTGTATCTCTAAAGTCTAAACTAGTGCATGGGCGATTGATAGTCAGTATGGACTCGGTGTGTGGAAGGGTCTGTATCCATGCTGTATCTCCACACCTGATAGACTTGCTCTTGGTCTATACTTTAATGATTCTATGGCAGAGTGATTTTAATTAAAATGCATGTTTCAATAAACAGGGGTAATATCAAAAGTGCAATCAAAAGCCATTGGTTATCTTCTACATTTCTGTGTAGAAAGTTCCGCTCTGAATCAGAATTAAATATGGCTGGGGTAGAAACTTTCTCTCTCATAAAGTCATAGATTCATAGAGTGATACAGTGTGGAAACAGGCCCTTCGCCCCAACTCGCCCACACCGGCCAACAATGTCCCAGCTACGCTAGTCTCACTTGCCTGCGCTTGGTCCATATCGCTCCAAACCTGTCCTATCCATGCACCTGTCCAACTGTTTCTTAAATGATGGAGTAGTCCCAGCCTCGACTACCTCCTCTGGCAGCTTGTTCCATACTCCCACCACCCTTTGTGTGAAAAGGTTCCCCCTCAGATTCCTATTAAATATTTTCCTCTTCACCTTGAACCTATGTCCTCTGGTCCTCGATTCCCCTACTCTGGGTAAGAGACTCTGGGCATCTACCCGATCTGTTCCTCTCATGATTGCGCAGTGAACCTCTGGAATTCCCGGCCCGTGAAGGAGGTGGAAGGTAGGCAGATAATTCAATATATTTAAGGTGGAGATGGGTGGAATTGAGAAGGAGGAATTGAGAGTCATGGGGCTGGCACAGAGGCAGAGTTGAGGCCAGCAAGGACCAGCCATATAATCATCATGATTATATTCATTAGATCATACGTGATCGGAGTAGATTTAGGCCATTCGGCCCATCAAGTCTACTTTGCCATTCAATCATGGCTGATCTACCTCTTCCTCCTAACCCCGTTCTCCTGCCTTCTCCCCATAACCTCTGACACCCGTACTAATCAAGAATTATCTATCTCTGCCTTAAATATATCCACTGACTTGGCCTCCACAGCCGTCTGTGACAAAGAAATTCACAGATTCACCGCCCACTGACTGAAGAAATTCCTCCTCATCTCCTTCCTAAAAGAACGCCCTTTAATTCTGGGGCTGTGACCTTGCGTCCTACACCTTTCCACTAGTGGAAACTTCCTCTCCACATCTAGTCTTTCCAAGCCTTTCACTATTCTATTTCACTATTGATTGGCGGAACAGGCTTGATGGGCTGAGTGGCCAACTCCTCTTATGACCTTGTATTCTTAACTGAGCCTGTCTCACAGCAGTTCAGAAGGAAAGATCACCAGGCAACCCTGTTCCATAAATAAAAATTCGTAACTAAGCTTCGTAACTAAGTGAGTGTTAAATTTGCTGATGATCCTACATTTGGTTTTAAGTCCATAAGACATAGGAGCAGAATTAGGCCATTCAGCCCGTCGAGTCTACTCCGCCATTCAATCGCGGCTGATCTATCTTTCCCTCTCAACCCCATTCTCCTGCCTTCACCCCGTAACCTTTGACACCCTGACTGATCAAGAATCTATCAATCTCCACTTTAACAATACCCAATGACTTGGCCTCCACAGCCCCCTGTGGCAATGAATTCCACAGATTCACCACCCTCTGACTAAAGAAATTTCTCCTCTCCTCTCCATTCTGTCTTATGATGATTTAATAAGGCTTAGTGGTAAGGTAAGGCTAATCCTATTTTCAATGGTTCAATGGTTTTATTGTCACATGTGTGAAGTGCAAACACTCAGTGAATTTCTTTTCTTACAAACAGTCCAGTCAGAGTATCACCATCCGATCGTCAAATAGTAATTGTACTGAATTGTGCCCGCGAGAGGCACCAAGCTTGCCGCCTTTTCCCAAGTCCTGTCCATGGCCTAGTTGTTCTGAACGGTGGCCGATTCAGGCAAGCCCCAGGCTGCTGCAGGGCCTCCAGCCATCACCTTCCCCTGGTCAGCCACCAATGTCCCCTCCTTGCTCGTCCACCTTTGTTCCCCGGGGGGGGCGCTTCCTTCGGCTGACCTCGAGGGCGCGGTAGTCCCGACCCCTGTTGCCACTCCTTCCGGCCTCTCTCTTCTCCCGTCGTGTCCGTCATCGACGGCTCCATCCCTGATAAGCACGGACGGCTCGGTGGACTCCCCCCTTCCAGGCCGCGGTGGGCTTCATTTGTCCGGCACCAGTGAGCTGGGGTCTTTTTGAGGTGGGAGATGGAATACATTTACTCTCAGGCCGTTGAAAGATACAGCACGGAAACAGACCCTCCAGACCACGCCGACCATCAATCACCCATTCATACTGGTTCCATGTTATCCCACTTGCACATCCAATTCCTACACACTATAGGGGCAAGTTACAGAGGCCAATTAATGTATAATCCCGCGTGTCTTTGGGAAACCAAAGCACCTGGAGGAAACACAAATGGCACGATGGCGTAGCGGTATACTTGCTGCCTTACAGCGCTTACAGCTCCAGAGACCTGGGTTCGATCCTGACTATGGGTGCGGTCTTAGAGTTTGTACGTTCTCCCCTTGACCCGTGCGGGTCTTTTGTTTCCTCCCACACTTGAAAGACGTGCAGATTTGTAGCTTAATTGGCTTGGTATAAGCGTAAATTGTCCCTAGTGTGTGCAAGATAGTGTTAATGTGCGGGCATCGCTGGTCGGTGCGGACTCGGTGGGCCGAAGGCCCTGTTTCCACGCTGTATCTCTAAACTAAACTCAACCTAAAAAAAGAAAACTTGTAAACTTTGCGCAGACAGCACCTGAGGTCAGAATCGAACCTGGGTCTCTGGCACTGTGAGGCAGCAGTTATACCCACTGAGCCACTGTTACTGACAGATACGTGGAACCTGTTTAGTGATTAACTATCCTTGCTTACAAGTGATGCTATTGGATGGCGTGCAATAATTTTGATCTCGTGTGGTGAACTGCTTCAAAACCACTGCTATTGTTTAATCTCGGCCGTAACTTCAATCTGCATTCATTTTTATCTCCTTAATGCACAGTCAGATATCGATGAAGAGATTGACAAGGAGAGCGAGATCGGTGAGGAGGAGGCCAAGGGAGACGACTCGTGCAGTTCCACGTCACTGAAAAGCCCAGAGCAGATGAGGAGCGCAGGCCGACTGCAGCCTGAGGCCCGCGGCTACTTCAGGTTCCAGTGCTTGGCCAATGTCAAGCCCCAGGATCGCTCGGAAGCCCAGCCTTTCCTTCCAGGTGGGCAGAAGGCAACGAAGGAGACTTTGAACACACCGGGCAACGTAACTTTCACCTCGCAGATGATCAGGAAGGTGTCCATGGCCCTGAAATGCAATCGCAACCAGGTGTGCCCACCGAACGATACCAACCCCTTTGTGCGGAGTAATGCCGCAGACAACATGATGGAGAAGATTTCAAACTCAAGTGCGGATCAACGTGACACAAACTGCAGCTGCTGGAGAAGAAGTAAGTGGCGCACAACCCTGTAACATTTTTCTTGAGGCGAAAATCACCAGAGGGTCAATCACTGAAATAGTGGGAAAAGGACGAGAGAATAAATTGTCCCTGATGGTTTGAACTGCCCATTTAGAATAGGGTGAGCTGACCAGTTGCAGGAAAGTCCCTGGTTCTGATTCGTAAGTTTGTAAGTTCTAGGAGCAGAATTCGGCCATTTGGCCCATCAAGTCATTCAATCATGGCTGATCTATGTTTCCCTCTCAACTCCATTCTTCTGCCTTTGCCCCATAACCCCTGACACCTGCACTAATCAAGATTCGGTCAATCACCTTTAAAATATCCACTGACTTGGCCTTCACAGCCGTCTGTGGCAATGAATTCTACAGATTCACCACTCTCTGTCTGAAGAAATTCCGTCTCATCTCCATTCTAAAGCTACATCCTTTTATTCTGAGCCATGAGTCAAGAATGTTTTATTATCATGTGTCCCAGATAGAACAATGACATTCTTACTTACTGCCATACAACAGAATATGTCAACATAGTACACTGTAAATAATAATAATAATAATAATAATAATAATGTATTTTAGTTCAGAGCTTATTTGAGGTTGTAGTATTTAATAGCCGGATGGCTGTAGGGAAGAAGTTGTTCCTGAACCTGGACATTACAGTTTTCAGGCTCCTGTACCTTCTTCTCAATGGCAGTGGTGAACTGAGTGTGTGGCCAGGATGGCGTGGGTCTCTGATGATGCTGGCTGCCTTTTTGAGGCAGCGACTCCCATAAAACCCTTCGATGGTGGGGAGGTCAGAGCGGGTGATGGACTGGGCAAGTGGTCACAACTTTTTGCAGTCTTTTCCGCTCCTGGGCGTTGAAGTTGCCGAACCAGGCCGCGATGCAACCACCAGCCAACATGCTGTGGAAGGGAAGTAGATTTGCGTGATGGTCTGGGCTGTGTCTCCACAATTCTCTGCAATTTCTTGCGGTCTTGGATGGAGCTGTTCCCAAACCACGCTCTGATGCATCCTGATAAAATGCTTTCTATGTCGCATCTGTCAAAGTTGATGAGGTGTTGTTGGGGACATGCTGAACTTCCTAAGCATTCTTAGTAAGTAGAGGCGTTGGTGTGCTTTCTCCCGACTGTGGTGGTTTAAGAAGGCTGTCTAGTACTATCTTCAGTATGGCAGTAAAGGATGGTCAATGAAATCCCGACCTTCCCTCCAAAGCTATAATTTGTGTACGAAAATAATAAAGCATTTGGATATGTGCTAAATGTTCTCACTGCTTTGTGGACTGTGGAGAACTGAATTCGCGAGTGTATTTAGTGATTAAAATCTTCAGCTTGTGTGACAGACAGGATCTTCTGTGTGGGCCGATTACGGGACAGTGAGATACAACCCTGCATTAGGAACCAGCGCAAGCTCTGGAGAAGCAAAGTCACTGAAACGTTTCCAATCCCCGAGACAGTGTTTGAGGACAAGAACCGACACAACCTGTGCGTGGTGTCATCCAAAGCCCCCACCGTCCTACGCCTTGTCCATTCCACAAAACCCAAGATTAGACAAAAGGATCTCAACAACATTTGCAGGTAAAAGGTGAACGTAGGATATTTTATCGTGACTGGAACTGGGCAGATTCACTCTTTTCCTCCTCGGTGGCTCGACGTCTTAATTCAATCCTTTCGCCTTTGGTTCAGATCTTTGACTCCACATTTAACTGGTAACCCAATTTCTCCCAGTTATCTCTCTTCCCTGGCAGTGGAGAATTAACATAGAAACATAGGAACGTAGAAAATAGGTGCAGGAGGAGGCCATTCGGCCCTTCGAGCCGGCTCCGCCATTCATTGTGATCATGGCTGATCGTCCACAATCAATAACCCGTGCCTGCCTTCTCCCCATACCCCTAGATTCCACTAGCCCCTAGAGCTCTATCTAACTCTCTCTTAAATCCATCCAGTGATTTGGCCTCCACTGCCTCATCTTATTCTATTTAACTGCCTCAGACATGCACACAAAGCTTTGCTCCCTTTCTCCATCGTCCGCATGCCAACCCAGATACCTGTCCACTGTAGGAATGTCGCAATGTTAGGAGGGAGAGTTAGGAGAGCTGCCAGCGTTTGCTGCTCGCCCTCAGATAGAGTCATATGGCGTGGAAACAGGCCCCTTGGCCCAACTTGTCCATCTACACTAGTCCCACGCCTGCATTTGGCCCATATCACCCTAAACCTGTCCCATCCATGTACCAAATTGCTTCTTAAACCTTGCGATGGTCCCTGCTTCAACTACCTCCTTAGGCAGCTCATTCCATTCACCCACCACCCTTTGTGTGAAAAGGTTACCCATCAAATTCCTATAAAATCTTTCCCCCTTCACCTTAAACCTATGCGCTCTGGTTCTTGATTCCCCTACTCTGGACAAGAGACTCTGTCTGTCCGCCCGATCTATTCCTCCCATGATTTTGCACACCTCTATAAGATCACCCCTCATCCTCCTGCGCTCCGGGGAATAGAATCCCAGCCGACTCAGACGCACGTGCCCTGCTGGCAACGTCCTTGTAAATCTTCTCTGCGTCCTTTCCAACATTCCAACATCTTCCCTGTAACACGGTGCCCAGAGCTGAAGACGATACTCTAAATGCGGCCTCATCATCGTCTTATACAACTGCCACATGACCTCCCAACTTCAATACTCAATACTCTGGCTGGTGGGAGTTAATAAGAAGATGAGAGTTAACAATTGATCTCTCTCAAGGCTCTCTCCTTCCAGCTTCACCTCAGGGTGGTGGAAGAGGTTTCCCTCATTCATTGCGACAATGAACATTTTCCCTTTTCTCTTGCAGACGATAAGCAGTCCGCGTTGTCAATGAGCTGCAGAGGAACGGCCTCGGGTGTTTCCACTTCTGCAGTGCACTGACGTGACTGTTCATTCTCCACCGCGCACTGTGAACCTCCTCAATCTTGGAGAATGCAGAAAGCACTTGATGAGACACTGATTTTCCGAGTGGAAATTTTAGGCCTTTGCCCAGTGCTTTTGAAAACATATCTCTTCACAAAACGTATTAAATATATTTAATGGTTATGAAACTGCAATGCTGCATCAATTCTTTTGCACCCCCTGCAAAATATATGGTAATGGTATTATTATTTTATTTCTGTGGCTGAGGGAGGAAGGAAAGACTCAAACTCATTTACATTGTCCGACATTCCACTCTTCTTTCTCTCCTGCCCCCCACGCATCAATTCTATAGAAATCTCTCCCAAAAACTCATTCACTTGTGGGAATTTGACCTTCCATCAGCAACAACCTATCTTAGTACATTTGGAGTATTGCGCGCAGTTTTGTTCATCCCTTCTCAGCAATAACGTGGAGGATTTGGAGGGTTGCAGAGAGATTTACCACAATGTTCTGAAGTAGAGGATTTCAGCTGTAGGGAGAGGTTGGGTAGACATGGATTGTTTTCTCTGGAACGTCAGAGGTTCAGGGGAGAATTGATAGAATCATGCAAAGTTATGAGAGGCATAGATAGGGTGGATAGAACTTTTCCCCCATGTGGAAATGTGCAAAAATAAAGGGCATAGCTACAAGGTGAGAGGGGGAAAGTTTAATGGAGATGTGCAGAGCAAGTTTTTTACACTGAGATGATGGGGGCCTGGAACATATTGCCAGGGCTAGTGGTGGAGGCAGATACGATAGTGGAGTTTAAGAGGCTTTTAGATAGGCACATGGAAGTGAATGGACTAGAGGGGATATGGATCATGTTGAGGGAGATGAGATCAGTGTAACTTGGCATCATGTTCGGCACATGAGCTATGATGGAAAATTGGGTCACCACTCTGACTTACGGAAGGACGGCTCAGAAGTCTGATAATAGAAGGAAAGAAGCCGTTCCTAGGTCTGGTGGAAAGTGCTTCTGCCCGAAAGAAGTGCACTGATGAAACACAGAATAAAATATATTTTTAAATGATCAAGTCTCGTTCAAGAAGCAGATGGAGACATAGCTTGAGTCCAAGTTACGGGAGTGTCTGTGCGGCAAGACAAACTCTTTTCCACATCAAACTATCGACAAGTTTAATTTCAGTCTGGGAAAATCAAACACTGATGAAAAGCTCCAGTAACTCGAGACAGTAAGGTAGTGTGAGAGGAGGCTGACCATTGAAGTGGATTTCTGCTTTACCTGTGAAGTGTTATCTTTACTATACATCTTTATGTGTCCCTCGTTGTAAATGTTCTGAAAGGTTCATATCACAGAGGCACCCACGATAGTTAAATGGCTCTTTGTAGTTGAACTGAAATCTGATTAGCAAGCAATAAGGGCCCTTGACAGTAGTTGTGTAGCAATCATTTTCTTACAGAATCACGTGTTTGGTTATTCCTTTCCATAGTTTTCATCTCCTGGCCTCCTTTTCTGTTCTCTGTTTCTCTCTCTCTCCCCTGTTCTTTCTCTCCCTCGTTCTCCTCCTCTCTCAGTGGTTCCATGGCTCTTTAATATTTTTCACTCTCCCTCTGTGCTTTCTCAGGGGTCCGTTGCTCGAGACATTATCTTCCACCTTGAATCTTGCCAGTTGGACTTTCCCTGCATATGAACATTGAGACCAATAGCCAGAAGGTGGTTTGCTTTGTTGAGCCATAGCCCTGGGATGGTACTCGTGCCCCAGAAATGAAGTTGTGTTTCGTGCAGAGTTGGAGTTTAGAGATACAGCATGGAAAAAGCCCCTTCAGCCCAATGACTATGAGCTGCCAGAGGAGGTAGTTGAGGCAGTTATTATCACAACATTTAAGAAACATTTGGATGGGTACATGGATAGGATTGGTTAGGACGGATATGGAATAAATGCAGCCAGGTAAGACTAGTGTAGATGGGGCATATTGGTTGGCATGGGTAAGTATGGTCGAAGAGCCTATTTCTACGCCATATTATTCTATGACTCTAACTTTACCCGGTTCATTGTCTTAGTGAAGGTGGTCACTTCCCTAACAATGATACTTGATGGCTTCTTTCATGAGATGCTCAAATACATCCCCACCCCCCCCCCCTCCCCCCCCCCACCCCGAGCAAGACACTGCCGATGCAGGGCGTGCCCCTCCTCAAGGGTCTGGCTGTCTATTCCACCATAGTCCCTAGACTAATTGTGAGGCCAAACCCCTCATCTTTGACTCAATTACATATTTGACCATCCTTCGATCACCAGTCTAAAATGTGTCTATTCCCTCCCCCACCCTGGGCCAGTTTTCAAAGTGCTGTTTTAATTTTTACCCAACAATAAGATGAATGTTACATTTCAGTTGCAGTAACTTGGTTTCATCTGGTAAACCTCTTAGTTTAATTTCATTTACTTTCGAGATAAGGAGTGTAAACAGGCCCATTTGGCCCACCAAGTCCATGCCAACCAGTGATCGTACACTAGTTTTATCCCACACACGTTTGGGAAAATTTACAGAAGACAATTGACCAATTTAGTGTGGGAGGAAACTGGAGCACCCGGAGAATGTGCAAACTCCATACAGACAGCAACCATAGTCAGGAACGAACCCAGGTCTCTAGCAGTGTAAGGCAGCAACTCTACCGCTGCACCACTGTGTCATTCCTCCTCTCCCCTCACGTCATCTTGCTGTATTTGGGGTGTATTTTTACCATTTTTATAGCAGCAAATAAGATTTATCTGAAACAATAACAAGGCTTTATAACTTAAAAAAACAAATAATAATTCAAATGAGATCTTTATCATTTTCTATAGATATGAAACTTATACATGCAATATGGCAAAAAAATAGGGCAAAACTTTAAAGATTGTAATATTCTTTCATGAAAGAGGATATCAATTTAAATTTATGAAGCTCATGATTAATTGAGCTTTCATGCTTGCTTAATTGGGACATGATTCTAATTTACTGTTCACACTACAATTTATTTTCTTCGTACCATGAATCGGAAATGAGTTGCTTCTTTCCATCTGTTTAAGTATAAGATTTTAATTAGGTTTGGACATGATTTTGCTCATGCACCTAATTTGGTTAGTGTATTAAAAATCTTTTTGAAATATGGTGCAATGTTAATAACACAGTCATTAATATGGCATTTGGAATAAAAACAGAAAATGCTGGATATTCACAGAGGTTAGGCTGTACCAGCAGGCTAGAAAAACAGGCTTAACATTTCAGGTTGAAGACCATTCACTAGAAATTAATTAATTCACTTCTGATGAAAGGTCATTGACCTAAAACTATAAATCTGTTTCTCGCTCCATTAATGCTGCCTGACCGACTGAGAATTTAGAACAATACTTTAAAAAAAATTCTACTTTCTAACATCTGCAGATCTTTTACATTTTTCATTTGGGGTTGTTCCTCTGAAGAGAGGAACTAATGGAAATCTTAGCTTGTCAGTTACTTAGATTTGCACAAAGCAACCATAAGAAGAGCTTCATAATTTTTCTGCAATAGGATGTCTAAAGTAGGCATCAGCCAAGTTACTGCAAGCAAAATATAAATTTCACCCATTTAATAAGGGAAGAAGTGACAGAACTTTATGGTATGGCAATATTTTTCATGGAAATTTACAACTTCCATTTATGGAGCTCATGATTAATTGGTCTTTCATGGTTGCTTAATTGGGACATGAATTTAAATTACTGATCATGGAAAACAGTATGTAGGTGATCGTGGTTCTTGATGGGTAGGATAGTGTTCTTAGAAAGCACTGATACTCATAAAGACAAATTCCTCTATAGAACAATCACTGCACTGGTTTCTAATTATTTTGGAGGAATGTTTTTACCAGGATACTTTTTTTTGTATGGAATGTGACTGAGATTCTTGTTGAGATATGAATTCAGTCTGCTAGCTGGCAAATCTGTTTTCACAGTCAGCAAGTCTACGGCACCTGATATTCCCTGGTGGTCCCGTATCCAAGTACTCGCCAAGCCTAAGTCTATTTAATTGGGCACACACAGGAAGTGCAATAAGAACACAGATCCATTGCCCCCCCAGGGAATGGCGAGGATGTGAAGCTCACTGCAATATGTAGTGCTTGTGGCAAATGGTGCAGACATGTTTAAAGCATAGATGCATAAGTGCATGTGGAGTAGTATTCAGTTAGGGTACAGTGAAGAAAGGTGAAAGAGCTTGTGTGGTGCATGATGATAGGGACCATTGCTCAGATTGTTTAGCTTCTTTGCTCTGATAACGGATTTGATGATCACAGATGTGTGATTTCACAAGTTGGACATCAATCTGATTATGAATCTGAAAGAAACAAATAACGTCGAGATAAACATTACATTTGACATGACTAATGAATGCAGATGGAGCTGAATTTTGGAGAATGGGGTGTATCATAATTTCCTATAAATACAGTACATGTGGCTACTTCTAAGTGTTAAGATTGATGATGAAAATTATTCATGACATGTAATCAGCTTATGTCTTGTGAAAGAAAGGCTATGTAAATGCTCCACGCTAACCTATTAATTGATTCATATTAACATGAACCTTAACTATGAATATATGGAATGTAATTAACTGCACACATACAAATGCATATTGCAGAATGAGAGATGGTTTAATAATTTGTGCTAAACAATTAATTATGTCCTGTTTTATTGTTAGATGTACAGCTACTAGAAGATAATTCCTCTCAGTAAGGCTTTAGCTCCAAGGACTAAACTGACAAAAGCAGCATTTTCAGCTTTGTTAGCTGTAGTTCAGTGAGTCATTCTCGTTGTGGGTTGAAATCGCACCGTACAGATAATGTCCAAATCAGTGGATTGGTGAAGGAACATAGCTGCAAAATTCTGGAGTAACTCGGTGGTTAGGCAGCATCCGTGGAGAAAAACACTAAGTAATGTTTCGGGTCGAACCCTTCTTCAGTCCAAAGAACTCAAGGGTTCCGACCTGAGTTTCAGACTGAAGAAGGGTTCCAATCCGAAACGTCACCTATTCTTTTTCTCCGGAGATACTGCCTGACTCATTGGTTTACTCCAGCATTTTGTGTTTATCTTTGGTATAAACCAGGATTTGCAGTTCCTTCCTATGCATATTAGTGCAGGAGTGCTGCTTGGTTGACGGTAGTCTTTCAGATGAGATTTTAATTCCATATCCTGTCAATACTTGCAAGTGGTGTATGAAAGGACACATGGCACTATTGTGAAGAAAAGCAGGGAAGCTTTCTCCAAGCTAATAATTATACCTTGGCCATCATCACCAAAACTAAGTCTCTTGTCACAAGAGACTGACGTTTGTCGGAGTTCAGTCTGCTCACTAGAATGAAACTCTTAATAATTTCTCGTTCCATGACCAGTCCCTAACTTGGACCCAAGACAATTGGAAAAAGGGAATTAATGAATTTACACTTTACCATCTTACAATTCAAAACATTTGCTGCTGCAGAGTTGGCAAATGTGGTTGGGATTGCTTTCTCCATATTTTTGTTTGCTGTAAATTTGTGGCAATTTTGTACTTTCAGACACTTTTCTGAGTCTTGTGAGCAAGTATATTAAACATATATTATTTATACATGCCCCAGCTACAGTCTGGAAACTTTGCTTTTTTAACCAGTAACACATAAAACTTTCATTTTTACCCCATCTTCATCATTGGCATATTCAGCATATTTCACAGTTATAAATATTCTAAAAACTGGAGTAGATATGTTAATGTTGCCCACAAATTCTATTTCAATAATTAAAATTTAAAGAGTTAGAAACTGTAAAACTGTCTAATTAGCATTGTAATTTTCTGCAGTGTTGATACAGGTGCCAACATTTAACAGATAGATACCGTGAATAGGTTTAGTATTGTTCGTTCCTTCTATGATACTTACATTGAACGTAATGCCTTGAAATACTTCCACACTATCTTGACCAAAAACTATAAAATTCAAAAAGCTTTTCCAATGGAAATTGTCCGGATGAAATGTGCAATTATACAGTTTGGCCCCAGCAGAAAATGTCAAGTCAAGTTGAGTTTGTTGTCAGATGCACAGGTACGGTGAGGTACAGGTACAACGCAAATTCTTACTTGTCGCTGCATCACAGACACACATGAACATAAGTTCATATTAAATTACACGTCATTGACAAGAAAAAGACTGTGCCAACCAAGGCATTGGTGCAAAACCATAATTAACTATTATTATTATTACACGTTATTACAATCCTGGCGACTAAACAATATAAGTGCTTATTATTTCTCCCATCCATCTAATCCCCAACACATCCACCCATCCATCCACCCACCCGTCCATCCGTCATTGCGGCAAAGCCAGAATTGATTATTGATTGCTGATCGGGGGGGGGGGGGGGGGGGAGCCATCTTGAACGACTGCATTCCTTCTGGTGAAGGTGTTCCCACTGCGCTGTTAGAGAGGGAGTTCCAAAATTGAGACCCACTTTCGAGGAAGGAATGGTGAGATGTTCCCAAGTCAGAATGAGGAGGGAGAGGGGTTTGCAGATGCCAGTGCTCCCGTACAGCTAAAGTTGTCCTTCTGAAGACATCAGTGCCCGTGACCTACCCGAGTATAAGCGCTGATGCCGAAATACTTAAAGCCTCGTATTTAGGAAAATGGAAATGCGACGTGTTTGGTCTCCCTCCCCACAACTAACTCCATTAAGGCTGTCTCTTTCTTGTAAATTCTGTACTTTCTTTCTGGTCTTTCCGCCCTCCTAGTTTCTCTCTGTTTTTCAGATATAAATCAAATTATTCGACATTTGCCCGACGGAAAAGTACTGCAGTTCGAGCAATGTATCCACGTTGCCCCAAAAGGCGTTTCATTGAACACGTTCAGCGCCTGAAATAATTAGGGAACATTTCTCCACGGCTGCCTTTTACCGTTACGTCAAGCTAGAAGGAGTGCACAGAAGATTCTTTCAGTGTTAGCCTTCTGCATATTCATTGGTACCTTCGAGTGGGCCAATAACCTTTAGGCAACTTTAACATTGTTGTTGCATCTTGTGGGATCGATTAGGTGCCTGTCCACTGACCTATTAGAAAGCTTGAGGTTTAGGTTTAGGGTTAATATTGTCACGAGTACAGAGGTAAAGTGAAAAACCTTATTTTGCATGCTGTCCGGACAGATCAGATACGCCACACATAAATACAGTCAAGTCAAACTCAAGTCCAACAGATAGAGCCTCCTTAAATCGAGCATCCTTACAAGCAGTGAATTTCAGATCATAAAATGTCTGCATAAAAACTATTTTCCTACCACCCGCTCTGTATCGCTAGCACATTACACGGAGAAGGGTCTCGACCCGAAACGTCACCCATTCCTTCTCTCATGAGATGCTGCCCGACCTGCTGAGTTACTCCAGCATTTTGTGAATAAATACCTTCGATTTGTACCAGGATCTGCAGTTATTTTCTTACACATGGAGTCAGTGTCTCTTTTTCCCTGAACCTTACGCTGGTAGGAGCCGCTTCTCTCTATTTGTCTGTCTGAACTCACCAGAATATTGGCCACCTTCACTGGGCCTCATAGGCTAACAGTAGTGGTATCATTTGTTTCCATGGTAGACGGGCGAGGCGAGGCGAGGGTGTGGGATGATACCAACATTAAAGAGATAAGCTAATTGGCCGAATGACTGAAAGGAATTGTTTATACAGTAAGTTCGAGGGTATGGTGTTCACAATTCCGATATTTTTTTCGCTGCATGTATTGAATATCTCGTATAATAATTTAAATCCGGACTTCAAGGTAGCGCCAGTAACACATCGCTACCACCTTCCAGTTTGGGTTAGAAACATAAACCACTGCGATATAAACTTCAGTTCACTGGAGACTTCCTCCTTTTCGCCGAAGTCAATATTCCTGAATAGAATCTTTAAAGAAATTCCCGGTCATTAAAAGCAAGTGAAATGGGAATGCGAAAACTTAAATTAAATATTATTTCAGTAATCGGCGACCATACATTATAAAATTTCAAGTTACAAAGCTAGATTGTAACAGATTTTTGTTTGGTATAAAATCCTCAAACATTCATTGAACCAAAGGGAATTGGTAAAAGCCAGTTTCAAAACCAGTACATACTCCTGACAAGAGCAGGGCGACTTGGAGTGTTCACGACTGGATGGCAAAGCTTTGTTTCTCGATTTTATTTGAAAGCTGGGAATGCGCTTGAGACGAACACGAACTCTGGGAGACAGTGGCTACAGTTAATCTTCCTTTCCTCTGAACCGCCACCCTCCAAGTGTGTATCCAAGAGAGATTTAGATATCGCTCCTAGGACTAACGGAATCAGGGGATATGGGGGAGAAAGCAGGGACTGGGTACTGATTTTGGATGATCAGCCATGATCATATTGAATGGCAGTTCTGGCCTATTTTCCATGTTTTTATGTGGGTCAATGCTGATACCGTGTCATTAAGGAGAGGCCGACATCGATGCAATGAGGTTACTTTGATGCACTTTGAATGGTCTACAGTGCTTGAGTTTTAACTAATTGTATCTACTGTATATACGGTATATCTGTTCTGTTTGCCTCAACACAAAACAATGATTTACACCGCACCTCGCTACACGAGGCAATAATAAGAAGTCTAAACCTTGTTGGTTAGACTGCAAGCAAACCCGGCATGTAGACCCGTTCATTTCGCAGGTCTGCCTTGCTTTTAAAGTTCACCTTTCGCTCACTAAAGACAATACTCGAAAGGATTTATATTACAAAAATATATTAAAATAGTTAATAAATATATAATAGTCAAGAATAATTATAGAATCTGATAATGGTCAATACATATATAAATAATAGTTAACCTACAAATTGCTCCAACGATTTATTTTATTTTTAAGGCCTACAGAATTCAGATGAAACTTCGTTCGTACCAAGGCGCTTAGGTATTTATAACTGTGTGGACTGTTCCAAGGCATCTGTAAACCATATTTCAAGCTGATCAGTGGTCCAACATTTTGTGCTAGGAATCAGTCCGAAAGCACGGGGGGCGAAATCTGCGAATCAAATTATAATTAAATGATTCACTGCATTGGATTGTGCAATTGCATTCAATGTTTTGACATTCGGAAGTCAATGACTGAGAGAAGAATCAAGAGTCAACAACGTTTTATTGTCAGATGTCCCAGATAGAACTTTGAAATTCTTATTTGCAGCAGCACACCAGAATATGTAAATATGTGCAGGAAGGAACTGCAGATGCTGGTTTAAAGCGAAGATGGACACAAAATGCTGGACTAACTCAGCGAGACAGGCAGCATCTCAGGAAAGAAGGAATGGTTGACGTTTCGGGTCGAGACCCGAAGAGTCTGAAGAAGGGTGAAACGTCACCCATTCCTTCTCTCCAGAGATGCTGCCTGTCTCGCTGAGTTACTCCAGGGTTTTGTGTCCATCTTCAGATTATGTAAACATAGTACACTGTAAACAATATAATAAACGAGAAAACAAAAATCAGTGTGTGTATATATATATACACATATTTACAGATCACATGTATATATATATATATATATATGTATATATATATATGTGTGTGTGTGTGTGTATATATATATGTACACACACACACACACACACACACACACTGATATATATATATATATATATACACACACATATATCTACACACACGCACACACACACGCACACACACACAAACACACACACACACACACACACACACACACACACACACACACACACACACACACACACACACACACACACACACACACACACACACACACACACACACACACACACACACACACACATATATATCAGTCTGAAGAAGGGTCTCGACCCGAAACGTCGCCCTTTCCTTCCCTCCTGAGATGCTGCCTGACCTGCTGAGTTACTCCAGCATTTTGTGAATATATACCTTCGATTTGTACCAGCATCTGCAGTTATTTTCTTATATATACACACACACACACACACACACACACACACACACACACACACACACACACACACACATATATATATACATGTGATCTGTATATATGTGTATGTGTACGTATATACACACACACACACACACACACACACACTGATATATATATATATACATACACACATAGAAAACAAACAATGATAGTCTAGTTTTGTATAGTTGGATTTATTCCAGGAATTCTGTAGAATTAGTTAATATTATTGACAATTTAAAAGTCAGACACATGGCTTCGAGGGATGTGGGCCAATCGCAGGCAGCTGGGACTAGCTTAGATGGGACATCTTGGTGGGCATGCACGAGTTGGGCCGAAGGGTCCGTTTCCTAGCTCAATTACTGTATTGGGAATCTGTCCTGATTCCGTACTGATGATGATTTAAACTTGTGGAGCTTCCAGTGATGTACAGTCGAAACTCGCATCACTTATTTGGACTGCAGGGATCCCT